>NC_056457.1:25496228-25836228 GCF_018296145.1 Oncorhynchus tshawytscha | reverse complement strand
GGAGAGAGAGGGGGGGGATGGCTGGAGAGAGAGAGAGAGGGGGGGGTGGAGAGAGAGAGGGGGGGTGGAGAGAGAGGGGAGAGAGAGAGGGGGTGGAGAGAGAGAGGGGGGTGGAGAGAGAGAGAGGGGGGTGGAGAGAGGGGGGTGGAGAGAGAGAGGAGTGGGGGTGGAGAGAGAGGGTGGAGAGAGAGAGGGGGGGTGGAGAGAGAGAGGATGAGAGGGGGGGTGGAGAGAGAGAGGGGGGAGAGAGGGAGGGGGTGGAGAGAGAGAGGGGGGTGGAGAGAGAGGGGGGGGGGTGGAGAGAGAGGGGGGGTGGAGAGAGAGGGGGGTGGGAGAGAGGGGGTGGAGAGAGAGGGGGGTGGAGAGAGGGGGGTGGGTGGAGAGAGGAGAGAGGGGTGGAGAGAGGGGGGGGGGTGGAGAGAGGGGTGGGTGGGGGTGGGTGGAGAGAGGGGGAGGGTGGGTGGAGAGAGAGGGGGGTGGGTGGAGAGAGAGAGGGGTGGGAGAGAGGGGGGTGGGTGGAGAGAGTGGGGGGGGGTGGGTGGAGAGAGAGAGAGGGGGTGGAGAGGGTGGAGAGAGAGGGGGGGGGGTGAGAGAGGGGGGGGGAGAGAGAGAGGGGAGAGAGAGAGAGAGAGAGAGAGAGGAGAGAGAGAGAGAGAGAGAGAGAGAGAGAGAGAGAGAAGAGGATGGGTGGAGGGTATTTTGTGCGGAATGTAAATATGGGTTTGCCGGGAATAGGGGGAATGTGTGTGTACTCACTGTGGAGAGAGGGTGGTCTTGGGAGAGGCTCGTCTGGGGAAGCCCTGAGCTCCAACACTGTTTCCATCTCCAACATCCTGATCTACACACAGTAAATAACACACTTACAACTGTGATAGTATCTCCCTCCCTCCCAGGCCAGACGTTCATTTTCCTTGCAAAGAGTAATGAATCTCACACGCTAACACAGCACACAGGCTAACACAGCACACAGGCTAACACAGAGCACACAGGCTAACACAGCACACAGGCTAACAGCGCACAGGCTAACACAGCGCACAGGCTAACACAGCGCACAGGCTAACACAGCGCACAGGCTAACACAGCGCACAGGCTAACACAGCGCACAGGCTAGCACAGCGCACAGGCTAACACAGCACACACGCACAATAGTATACGGGACTTGACATGCGCTGGTCTCCACTTCCGACAGTCAATCTCAACTCCTATTTGACCCCCTTTGACTCTCTTCTTCACCTTTCCTGCCTGTCATTGAAAAGCAAAAACACCCCCACACACACAACCCTGTCGCATTATAGTTAACCCCTAGAGGTCAGGGAGGACCAATGGCTGCAGGCGATACTGAAACACCAGGAAACACTTGACTCACCCCTTTCTCCCACTCCTCCCCCTTAGGGCTGGGTGGTGTACCGTATTTATTATATACCAGTATTGATGCACAGACCACTTGCAGTTTGTTCTTCACCTTTTGTAACAGTATTTCAATCTTTGCCTTGTTAAATGTGATATGCTACTCCGGTGTATGTAATTTTTTATAGGTTACTCAGTTTTCTACTTGAGTCACCTCTCTCTCTACCCCTCTCTCTCTACCCCCTCTCTCTATCCCCCTCTCTCTCTACCCCCTCTCTCTCTACCCCCCTCTCTCTCTATCCCCCTCTCTCTCTACCCCCTCTCTCTCTACCCCCACTCTCTCTACCCCTCTCTCTCTACCCCTCTCTCTCTCTACCCCTCTCTCTCTCTCTCTACCCCCTCTCTCTCTACCCCCTCTCTCTCTACCCTCTCTCTCTCTACCCCCTCTCTCTCTCTCTACCCCCTCTCTCTCTCTCTCCCCTCTCTCTCTCTACCCCTCTCTCTCTCCCCCCTCTCTCTACCCCCCTCTCTCTCTACCCCCTCTCTCTCTCTCTACCCCTCTCTCTCTACCCCCTCTCTCTCCCCCTCTCTCTCCCCCACTCTCTACCCCCTCTCTCTCTACCCCTCTCTCTCTCTCTCCCCTCTCTCTCTCTACCCCTCTCTCTCTACCCCCTCTCTCTCTACCCCTCTCTCTCTCCTCTCTCTCTCTACCCCTCTCTCTCTACCCCCTCTCTCTACCCCCCTCTCTCTCTACCCCCTCTCTCTCTACCCCTCTCTCTCTACCCCCCTCCCCTCTCTCTACCCCTCTCCCCCCTCTCTCTCTCTCTCTACCCCTCTCTCTCCCCCCTCTACCACCTCTCTACCCCTCTCTCTCTCCCCCTCTCTCTCTCCCCCTCTCTCTCTACCCCCTCTCTCTCTACCCCTCTCTCTACCCCCTCTCTCTACCCCCCACTCTCTACCCCCTCTCTCTACCCCCCTCTCTACCCCTCTCTCTCTCTACCCCTCTCTCTCTCTCCCCCTCTTTACCCCCTCTCTACCCCCTCTCTCTCTACCCCCCTCTCTCTCCCCCCTCTCTCTCTCTACCCCCCTCTCTCTACCCCCTCTCTCTCTCTACCCCTCTCTCTCTACCCCCTCTCTCTCTACCCCCTCTCTCTCTACCCCCCCTCTCTCTCTCCCCCTCTCTCTCCCCCCTCTCTCCTGTCCCCTCTCTCTCCACTCTCCCCCCTCTCTCTCTACCCCCCTCTCTCTCTACCCCCTCTCTCTCTACCCCCTCTCTCCCCTCTCTCTACCCCTCTCTCTCTCTACCCCCCTCTCTCTAACCACACCAAGCCCTGCCCCCTGTCACTCAAGGAGAGAGCAGTTGCTCGACCACAGAGTCACGAGCACTTAGTTGCTGTTCACACTGCATGGTCAGATGGCTGCAACAATGTTGCTGACATGCTGCTTTCTAGAAGCATTCTATACACTATTAGTGTGTGTACAGTGCATTCTAGAAGCATTCTATACACTATTAGTGTGTGTACAGTGCATTCTAGAAGCATTCTATACACTATTAGTGTGTGTACAGTGCATTCTAGAAGCGTTCTATACACTATTAGTGTGTGTACAGTGCATTCTAGAAGCGTTCTATACACTATTAGTGTGTGTACAGTGCATTCTAGAAGCATTCTGTACACTATTAGTGTGTGTACAGTGCATTCTAGAAGCGTTCTATACACTATTAGTGTGTGTACAGTGCATTCTAGAAGCGTTCTATACACTATTAGTGTGTGTACAGTGCATTCTAGAAGCATTCTGTACACTATTAGTGTGTGCATACAGTGCATTCTAGACAGTGTGTACAGTTCTATACACTATTAGTGTGTGTACATTAGTGTGTGTACAGTGCATTCTAGAAGCGTTCTATACACTATTAGTGTGTGTACAGTGCATTCTAGAAGCGTTCTATACACTATTAGTGTGTGTACAGTGCATTCTAGAAGCGTTCTATACACTATTAGTGTGTGTACAGTGCATTCTAGAAGTATTCAAACCCCTTGACTTGTTCCACATTATGTTACGTTGCAGGATGATTCTACAATGGATTCAAAAAAATACAAAAAATCCTCATCTACATACAATACCCCATAATGTCAAAGCAAAAATGTATTACAAATAAATAACAGAAATACCACATTTACATAAGTATTCACACCCTTTACTCAGTACTTTGTTGCAGTGATTACAGCCTCGCGTCTTCTTGGGTATGACGCTACGAGCTTGGCACAACTCTATTTGGGGAGTTTCTCCCATTCTTCTCTGCGGATCCTCTGAAGCTCTGTCAGGTTGGATGGAGAACGTAGCAGCACAGCTATTTTCAGGTCTCTCCAGAGATGTTCGATTGGGTTCAAATCTGGGCTGAAAAGTGTTTGTCAGGTATTCTGTCACTGTGTACTCTCTGTTTAGGGACAAATAGCATTCTAGTTTGCTCTGTTTTTTTGTTAATTATTTCCAATGTGTCAAGTAAATATCTTTCTGTTTTCTCATGATTTGGTTGGGTCTAATTGTGCTGCTGTCCTGTGGCTCTGTAGGGTGTGTTTGTGTTTGTGAACAGAGCCCCAGGGCCAGCTTGCTTAGGGGACTCTTCTCCAGGTTCATCTCTCTGTAGGTGATGGCTTTGTTTCGGAAAAGCTGACCACGACTCCATTTTGTTGATCCCTGCCTACAGACAGAAACTAAAACAAGATGCTCCCACGCTGAGGTCTGTCCAACGCTGGTCCGACCAAGCTGACTCCACACTCCAAGACTACTTCCATCACGTGGACTGGGAGATGTTTCGTATTGCGTCAGACAACAACATTGACGAATACGCTGATTCCGTGTGCGAGTTCATTAGAACGTGCGTTGAAGATGTCGTTCCCATAGCAACGATTAAAACATTCCCTAACCAGAAACCGTGGATTGATGGCAGCATTCGTGTGAAACTGAAAGCGCGAACCACTGCTTTTAATCAGGGCAAGGTGTCTGGTAACATGACTGAATACAAACAGTGCAGCTATTCCCTCCGCAAGGCTATCAAACAAGCTAAGCGCCAGTACAGAGACAAAGTAGAATCTCAATTCAATGGCTCAGACACAAGAGGCATGTGGCAGGGTCTACAGTCAATCACGGACTACAGGAAGAAATCCAGCCCAGTCACGGACCAGGATGTCTTGCTCCCAGGCAGACTAAATAACTTTTTTGCCCGCTTTGAGGACAATACAGTGCCACTGACACGGCCTGCAACGAAAACATGCGGTCTCTCCTTCACTGCAGCCGAGGTGAGTAAGACATTTAAACGTGTTAACCCTCGCAAGGCTGCAGGCCCAGACGGCATCCCCAGCCGCGCCCTCAGAGCATGCGCAGACCAGCTGGCCAGTGTGTTTACGGACATATTCAATCAATCCCTATACCAGTCTGCTGTTCCCACATGCTTCAAGAGGGCCACCATTGTTCCTGTTCCCAAGAAAGCTAAGGTAACTGAGCTAAACGACTACCGCCCCGTAGCACTCACATCCGTCATCATGAAGTGCTTTGAGAGACTAGTCAAGGACCATATCACCTCCACCCTACCTGACACCCTAGACCCACTCCAATTTGCTTACCGCCCAAATAGGTCCACAGACGATGCAATCTCAACCACACTGCACACTGCCCTAACCCATCTGGACAAGAGGAATACCTATGTGAGAATGCTGTTCATCGACTACAGCTCGGCATTCAACACCATAGTACCCTCCAAGCTCGTCATCAAGCTCGAGACCCTGGGTCTCGACCCCGCCCTGTGCAACTGGGTACTGGACTTCCTGACGGGCCGCCCCCAGGTGGTGAGGGTAGGCAACAACATCTCCTCCCCGCTGATCCTCAACACTGGGGCCCCACAAGGGTGCGTTCTGAGCCCTCTCCTGTACTCCCTGTTCACCCACGACTGCGTGGCCACGCACGCCTCCAACTCAATCATCAAGTTTGCGGACGACACAACAGTGGTAGGCTTGATTACCAACAACGACGAGACGGCCTACAGGGAGGAGGTGAGGGCCCTCGGAGTGTGGTGTCAGGAAAATAACCTCACACTCAACGTCAACAAAACTAAGGAGATGATTGTGGACTTCAGGAAACAGCAGAGGGAACACCCCCATCCACATCGATGGAACAGTAGTGGAGAGGGTAGCAAGTTTTAAGTTCCTCGGCATACACATCACAGACAAACTGAATTGGTCCACTCACACAGACAGCATCGTGAAGAAGGCGCAGCAGCGCCTCTTCAACCTCAGGAGGCTGAAGAAATTCGGCTTGTCACCAAAAGCACTCACAAACTTCTACAGATGCACAATCGAGAGCATCCTGGTGGGCTGTATCACCGCCTGGTATGGCAACTGCACCGCCCTCAACCGTAAGGCTCTCCAGAGGGTAGTGAGGTCTGCACAACGCATCACCGGGGCAAACTACCTGCCCTCCAGGACACCTACACCACCCGATGCTACAGGAAGGCCATAAAGATCATCAAGGACATCAACCACCCGAGCCACTGCCTGTTCACCCCGCTATCATCCAGAAGGCGAGGTCAGTACAGGTGCATCAAAGCTGGGACCGAGAGACTGAAAAACAGCTTCTATCTCAAGGCCATCAGACTGTTAAACAGCCACCACTAACATTGAGTGGCTGCTGCCAACACACTGTCAATGACACTGACTCAACTCCAGCCACTTTAATAATGGGAATTGATGGGAAATTATATTTACATCATTTCCCATCACTAGCCACTTTAAACAATGCTACCTTATATAATGTTACTTACCCTACATTATTCATCTCATATGCATACGTATATACTGTACTCTATATCATCGACTGCATCCTTATGTAATACATGTATGACTAGCCACTTTAACTATGCCACTTGGTTTACATACTCATCTCATATGTATATACTGTACTCGATATCATCTACTGTATCTTGCCTATGCTGCTCTGTACCATCACTCATTCATATATCCTTATGTACATATTCTTTATCCCCTTACACTGTGTATAAGACAGTAGTTTTTTTTGGAATTGTTAGTTAGATTACTTGTTCGTTATTACTGCATTGTCGGAACTAGAAGCACAAGCATTTCGCTACACTCGCATTAACATCTGCTAACCATGTGTATGTGACAAATAAAATTTGATTTGATTTGATTTATGGAAGGTTTGGGAATCACTTCCTTTTAGGTGGTTGTAGAACTTCCTTTTCACTTCCTTTTAGGTGGTTGTAGAACTTCCTTTTCACTTCCTTTTAGGTGGTTGTAGAACTTCCTTTTCACTTCCTTTTAGGTGGTTGTAGAACTTCCTTTTCACTTCCTTTTAGGTGGTTGTAGAACTTCCTTTTCACTTCCTTTTCACTTCCTTTTAGGTGGTTATAGAACTTCCTTTTCACTTCCTTTTAGGTGGTTGTAGAACTTCCTTTTCACTTCCTTTTAGGTGGTTATAGAACTTACTTTTCACTTCCTTTTAGGTGGTTGTAGAACTTCCTTTTCACTTCCTTTTAGGTGGTTGTAGAACTTCCTTTTCACTTCCTTTTAGGTGGTTGTAGAACTTCCTTTTCACTTCCTTTTAGGTGGTTGTAGAACTTCCTTTTCACTTCCTTTTAGGTGGTTGTAGAACTTCCTTTTCACTTCCTTTTAGGTGGTTATAGAACTTCCTTTTCACTTCCTTTTAGGTGGTTGTAGAACTTCCTTTTCACTTCCTTTTAGGTGGTTGTAGAACTTACTTTTAGGTGGTTGTAGAACTTCCTTTTCACTTCCTTTTAGGTGGTTTAATGTCTCTTTTCTGGATTTTGATAATTAGTGGGTATCGGCCTAATTCTGCTCTGCAGGCATTATTTGGTGTTCTACGTTGTACACGGAGGATATTTTTTGCAGAATTCTGCATGCAGAGTCTCAATTTGGTGTTTGTCCCATTTCGTGAATTCTTGGTTGGTGAGCGGACCCCAGACCTCACAACCATAAAGGGCAATGGGCTCTATAACTGATTGAAGTATTTTTAGCCAGATCCTAATTGGTATTTCTAATTTTATGTTCCTTTTGATGGCGTTGAAGGCCCTTCTTGCCTTGTCTCTCAATATTGTTCACAGCTTTGTTGAAGTTACATGTGGTGCTGATGTTTAGGCCGAGGTATGTATAGTTTGTGTGCTCTAGGGCAACGGTATCTAGATGGAATTTGTATTTGTGGTGCTGGCGACTGGACCTTTTTTGGAACACCCTTATTTTTGTCTTACTGAGATTTACTGTCAGGGCCCAGGTCTGTATCTTACTGTCTGCAAACTAAAAGTTTGTCTTTTCTGAGCAAGATGTTGCTAAAATAATTTGTGTTAGCTGCTAATGCTAATCACTAGTGAGTACATTTAGCTAGCTAGCTAGCTGGCCAGCTAAGAGTCACAGCAAACGTAGCTAGTTAGCTAATACTGCCTGCTACCAGTGCTGGTGTAGGCTTTGATAAGCATGCTTGTGCAACGGTATAGAGAGGAATAAGCAAAGCATTAATATGTTGGCCAGCTAGCTAGCTACATGAAGTAAGAAAACATGTAATGTAACATCTAAATTAGGGTAACCTGGAAACACTGACCAACACTTTGGTTCCTACCCGGTCAATAATTACTCACTGGCTTATTCATTTGTTTTCATGTCAAACAACAATGTATTCAAGGTTCAGCTCACTATATTTCAAGTATAGAATTCAAATAATCATTATATTTCCATGATTTCAACAGCTCACCAATTAACTAAGCCTATATTTTTGCCCATATCATGCTGCCTGTCAGCATGGAAATAATGACAAAAGTGCAGAAAATACAGATATTGATGAAAATGCTGAAAATCATTTTGTTTGTTTGGAATCACTTATAATGTATCTGTTGCCACCCTAGGGTCATGAGATACTCAGAAAGCATATTTGCAGCATTTCATATTCAAAAACCTGAAATACTGTCAAAAATGTGAAAAATATTGTGATATGATATTTTGCCCATATCACCCAGCCCTACTCCTCCTATGTCCACCTACCTCCACAAGTAGACCAGTCATCACATCCCACACAGTCAATCCTTCTCTCTAACCCGGCACTGCTGTGTGTGTGTGTGTGTGTGTGTGTGTGTGTGTGTGTGTGTGTGTGTGTGTGTGTGTGTGTGTGTGTGTGTGTGTGTGTGTGTGTGTGTGTGTGTGTGCGTAACCTAAGCAGTGTGTCAGTGGGAGGAGTCAGTCAGTGGGTGTGGTGACCTCTGGACCCTCTGTAGACCGTGACTTATCCATGATCACACACACAAGTTGGTGCCAACCTGTGGGGGAAGCCTCAGACTGTGCGATGAGAGCAGCCATGGCAGAGTTGGGGTTGAGTCGGTTTCCAAACATGTGGGAGGGAGCCATGTTGAACACTAGACCTGGTAACCCACTCACCTACAGGAGAGAGACACTCAGTTACAATACATGGGGATGACTGGATGCAGTTGGTGACTTGGGGAGACAGACACACTGTGCATGGAGCAGCTTTCTGTCCTCCACAGGTAGTAAATAGACATGATGTCCTGCTACCCTGGGCCTCCTCTCCGCTATGTATGAGAGGGGAGAATGTGTGTGGTGGGACCAGAAGGGTGACTGGTAGAATTGGATCCCTTTTATTCCTCCATAGTGCCTGTCAGATCAGGGGAAAGCAGAGAGGGCCTAAAGCAGCACCTAGATCTTCTGCACAGATTCTGTCAGACCTGGGCCCTGACAGTAAATCTCAGTAAGACAAAAATAATGGTGTTCCAAAAAAGGTCCAGTTGCCAGGACCACAAATACAAATTCCATCTAGGCACCGTTGCCCTAAAGCACACAAACTATACATACCTCGGTCTAAACATCAGTGCCACAGGTAACTTCCACAAAGCTGTGAACAAGGCAAAAGACAAGGCAAGAAGGGCCTTCAATGTAGGATCTGGCAAAAATACACTGCTCAAAAAAATAAAGGGAACACTAAAATACATCCTAGATCTGAATGAATGAAATATTCTTATTAAATACTTTTTTCTTTACGTAGTTGAATGTACTGACAACAAAATCACACAAAAATTATCAATGGAAATCAAATTTATCAACCCATGGAGGTCTGGATTTGGAGTCACACTCAAAATTAAAGTGGAAAACCACACTACAGGCTGATCCAACTTTAATGTAATGTCCTTAAAACAAGTCAAAATGAGGTTCAGTAGTGTGTGTGGCCTCCACGTGCCTGGATGACCTCCCTACAATGCCTGGGCATGCTCCTGATGAGGTGGTGGATGGTCTCCTGAGGGATCTCCTCCCAGACCTGGACTAAAGCATCCGCCAACTCCTGGACAGTCTGTGGTGCATGGAGCGAGACATGATGCCCCAGATGTGCTCAATTGGATTCAGGTCTGGGGAACGGTCGGGCCAGTCCATAATGCCTTCCATAAGGCATCAATGCCTTCCTCTTGCAGGAACTGCTGACACACTCCAGCCACATGAGGTCTAGCATTGTCTTGCATTAGGAGGAACCCAGGGCCAACAGCACCAGCATATGGTCTCACAAGGGGTCTGAGGATCTCATCTCGGTACCTAATGGCAGTCAGGCTACCTCTGGCGAGCACATGGAGGGCTGTGCGGCCCCCCAAAGAAATGCCACCCCACACCATGACTGACCCACCACCAAACCGATCATGCTGGAGGATGTTGCAGGCAGCAGAACATTCTCCACGGCGTCTCCAGACTCTGTCACGTCTGTCACACGTGCTCAGTGTGAACCTGCTTTCACCTGTGAAGAGCACAAGGCGCCAGTGGCGAATTTGCCAATCTTGGTGTTCTCTGGCAAATGCCAAACGTCCTGCAAGGTGTTGGGCTGTAAGCACAACCCCCACCTGTGGACGTCGGGCCCTCATACCACCCTCATGGAGTCTGTTTCTGACCGTTTGAGCAGACACATGCACATTTGTGGCCTGCTGGAGGTCATTTTGCAGGGCTCTGGCAGTGCTCCTCCTTGCACAAAGGCAGAGGTAGCGGTCCTGCTACTGGGTTGTTGCCCTCCTACGGCCTCCTCCACGTCTCCTGATGTACTGGCCTGTCTCCTGGTAGCGCCTCCATGCTCTGGACACTACGCTGACAGACACAGCAAACCTTCTTGCCACAGCTCTCATTGATGTGCCATCCTGGATGAGCTGCACTACCTGAGCCACTTGTGTGGGTTGTAGACTCAGTCTCATGCTACCACTAGAGTGAAAGCACCGCCAGCATTCAAAAGTGACCAAAACATCAGCAAGGAAGCATAGGAACTGAGAAGTGGTCTGTGGTCACCACCTGCAGAACCACTCCTTTATTGGGGGTGTCTTGCTAATTGCCTATAATTTCCCCCTGTTGTCGATTCCATTTGCACAACAGCATGTGAAATTTATTGTCAATCAGTGTTGCTTCCTAAGTGGACAGTTTGATTTCACAGAAGTGTGATTAACTTGGAGTTATATTGTGTTGTTTAAGTGTTCCCTTTATTTTTTTGAGCAGTGTACTTGAATCAGTTATAGAACCCATTGCCTTTTATGGTTGTGAGGTCTGGGGTACGCTCACCAACCAAGAATTCACAAAATGGGACAAACACCAAATTGAGACTCTGCAGAATTCTGCAAAAATATCATCCGTGTACAACGTAAAACACCAAATAATGCATGTAGAGCAGAATTAGGCCGATACCTGCTAATTATCCAAATCCAGAAAAGAGACGTTAAATTCTACAACCACCTAAAAGGAAGCGATTCCCAAACCTTCCATAACAAAGCCATCACCTACAGAGAGATTATCCAGGAGAAGAGTCCCCTAAGCATGCTGGTGCTGGGGCTCTGTTCACAAACATAAACAGACCCCACAGAGCCCCAGGACAGCAACACAATTAGACCCAACCAAATCATGAGAAAACAAAAAAATACAGTGCCTTGCGAAAGTATTCGGCCCCTTTGAACTTGGCGACCTTTTGCCACATTTCAGGCTAATATTGAAATGGAAGGAGTATCAGACCACTGCAAATCTACCAAGACCTGGCCGTCCCTCTAAACTTTCAGCTCATACAAGGAGAAGACTGATCAGAGATGCAGCCAAGAGGCCCATGATCACTCTGGATGAACTGCAGAGATCTACAGCTGAGGTGGGAGACTCTGTCCATAGGACAACAATCAGTCGTATATTGCACAAATCTGGCCTTTATGGAAGAGTGGCAAGAAGAAAGACATTTCTTAAAGATATCCATAAAAAGTGTAATTTAAAGTTTGCCACAAGCCACCTGGGAGACACACCAAACATGTGGAAGGTGCTCTGGTCAGATGAAACCAAAATTGAACTTTTTGGCAACAATGCAAAACGTTATGTTTGGCGTAAAAGCAACACATCTCATCACCCTGAACACACCATCCCCACTGTCAAACATGGTGGTGGCAGCATCATGGTTTTAGCCTACTTTTCTTCAGCAGGGACAGGGAAGATGGTTAAAATTGATGGGAAGATGGATGGAGCCAAATACAGGATCATTCTGGAAGAAAACCTGATGGAGTCTGCAAAAGACCTGAGACTGGGACGGAGATTTGTCTTCCAACAAGACAATGATCCAAAACATAAAGCAAAATCTACAATGGAATGGTTCAAAAATAAACATATCCAGGTGTTAGAATGGCCAAGTCAAAGTCCAGACCTGAATCCAATCGAGAATCTGTGGAAAGAACTGAAAACTGCTGTTCACAAATGCTCTCCATCCAACCTCACTGAGCTCAAGCTGTTTTGCAAGGAGGAATGGGAAAAAATTTCAGTCTCTCGATGTGCAAAACTGATAGAGACATACCCCAAGCGACTTACAGCTGTAATCGCAGCAAAAGGTGGCGCTACAAAGTATTAACTTAAGGGGGCTGAATAATTTTGCGCGCCCAATTTTTCAGTTTTTGATTTGTTAAAAAAGTTTGTAATATCCAATAACTGTCGTTCCACTTCATGATTGTGTCCCACTTGTTGATTCTTCACAAAAAAATACAGTTTTATATCTTTATGTTTGAAGCCTGAAATGTGGCAAAAGGTCGCAAAGTTCAAGGGGGCCGAATACTTTCGCAAGGCACTGTAATTACTTGACACATTGGAAATAATTAACAAAAAAACTGAGCAGACTAGAATGCTATTTGTCCCTAAACAGAGAGTACACAGTGACAGAATACCTGACCACGGTGACTGACCCAAAATTAAGGAAAGCTTTGACTATGTTCAGACTCAGTGAGCATAGCCTTGCTATTGAGAAAGGCCGCTGTAGGCAGACCTGGCTCTCAAGAGAAGACAGGCTATGTGCACACTGCCCACAAAATGAGGTGGAAACTGAGCTGCACTTCCTAACCTCCTGCCAAATGTATGACAATATTAGAGACACATATTTCCCTCAGATTACACAGATCAACAAAGAATTCGAAAATAAACCCAATTTTTATAAACTCCCATATCTATTCGGTGAAATACTAGTGTGCCATCACAGCAGCAAGATTTTGTGACCTGTTGCCACAAGAAAAGGTCAACCAGTGAAGAACAAACACCATTGTAAATACAACCCATATTTATGTTTATTTATTTTCCCTTTTGAACTTTAACTATTTGCACGTCGTTACAACACTGTATATAGACATAATATGACATTTGAAATGTCTTTATTCTGTTGGAGTGTAATGTTAACTGTGATTTTGTTAAGTTTATTTCACTTTTGTTTCTTATCCATTTCATTTGCTTTGGCAATGTAAACATATGTTTCCCAGGCCAATAAATCCCTTTGAATTGAAATGAGAGAGATGGGGGGCAACTGGGCAGAGAGGGGGGGTCGAGCAGAGTGGTACAACTGGGCAAAGAGAGAGAAAAAGAGCCCCTGCTCATTTGGAAAGAGGACCAGCTAGGAGGTCAGGGGTCAGAAATGGGGGGGGTGGTCAGGATGTTAGATATGAAACCTGTCTCTCATGCTTTCCAGAACTTTATTTAACTTGTATGTCTCTGACATTAACGTTGATCTGACTGCTCAGTACAGGTCTAGTCTGTGTGTGTGTGGTGTGTATGTGTGTGGTGTCTGGTGGTGTGTATGTGTGTGGTGTCTGGTGGTGTGTATGTGTGTGGTGTCTGGTGGTGTGTATGTGTGTGGTGTCTGGTGGTGTGTATGTGTGTGGTGGTGTGTATGTGTGTGTGTGTGTGGTGGCGTGTGTGTGTGTATATGTGTGGTGTGTATGGTGTGTGTGTGTTGCCCACTACGCGGGCAATGAAGGAGTGGCTTCGTAAGAAGCATTTCAAGGTCCTGGAGTGGCCTAGCCAGTCTCCAGATCTCAACCCCATAGAACATCTTTGGAGGGAGTTGAAAGTCCGTGTTGCCCAGCAACAGCCCCAAAACATCACTGCTCTAGAGGAGATCTGCATGGAGGAATGGGCCAAAATACCAGCAACAGTGTGTGAAAACCTTGTGAAGACTTACAGACAACGTTTGACCTCTGTCATTGCCAACAAAGGGTATATAACAAAGTATTGAGATAAACTTTTGTTATTGACCAAATACTTATTTTCCACCATAATTTGCAAATAAATTCATTAAAAATCCTACAATGTGATTTTCTGGATTTTTTTTCTCTCATTTTGTCTGTCATAGTTGAAGTGTACCTATGATGAAAATTACAGGCCTCTCTCATCTTTTTAAGTGGGAGAACTTGCACAATTGGTGGCTGATTAAATACTTTTTTGCCCCACTGTATGTATGTGTGTATGTATGTATGTAAATAAATATGTATGTATGTAAATATGTATGTGCGGTGGTGTGTATGTCTGTGTGTGCGGTGGTGTGTATGTGTGTGTGTGCACGGTGGTGTGTATGTGTGCGGTGGTGTGTATGTGTGTGTGCGTGTGGTGGTGTGTGTGTGTGTGTGTGTGTGTGTGTGTGTGTGTGTGTGTGTGTGTGTGTGTGTGTGTGTGTGTGTGTGTGTGTGTGTGTGCGTGCGTGTTTATGTGTGTGTGTCTGCTCACATGGGAGGAGGCTGTGCTGGTCAGGGGGGCTGTGGCAGTGAGGGGAGTGGGAGGGGCTAGTGAGGGTGTCGGCTGCTGCAACTCAGAGTTAGCGCCACCCATAGCAACAGGTCCCGCCCCTGATGACACGTCACCACTGGAGAATGCACCTACAAAGAGAGACATCATCATCATCACTATGATCATTTTTCATAACCATGGAAGTAAAGTTCTCATTGTCTGGTGTTTATGAGTCTGCAGGAAAGTAGTGATTGATGCCATGAATGAGTGGGCTTGATCAAATCAGAGCAATAACAGACATTCAGCATGTATACACATATTAAACACACACAAACACACCCAAAAATATTACACACACACCCAGGTATTAAACACACACACCCACACATTAAACACACACACACAGATATTAAAGACACACACACACACACTAAAGACACACAAACAAACACATATTAAACACACACACACAGATATTAAACACACACACACACAGATATTAAACACACACACACACACACACAGATATTAAACACACACACACACCCAGGTATTAAACACACACACCCACACATTAAACACACACACCCAGATATTAAAGACACACACACACACACTAAAGACACACAAACAAACACATATTAAAACACACACACACACACACAGATATTAAACACACACACACCCACACAGATATTAAACACACACACACACAGATATTAAACACACACACACATACACACACACACACACACACACACACACACACACACACACACAGATATTAAACACACACACACACACAGATATTAAAGACACACACACACACACACACACACACACTAAAGACACACAAACACATATTAAACACACACACCCAGGTATTAAACACACACACATATTAAAGACACACAAACAAACGCATATTAAACACACACGCAGTATGTCAGTCCTGCAGCTGACCCAGAATAACAGGAAGAAATCTGATGACTCACACATGCTTCTATCACAACACACAGCTTTTCATACAGGGTTGAAGACTGGAGAGGCCCCATACATATTCATGTGACTCCATCACATGTCCTTCTATTTCTCTGTTTGTTGTTGCTGCTGCTGCTATTTCATTGATTTTATACACACACACACACACACACACACACACACACACACACACACACACACACACACACACACACACACACACACACACACACACACACACACACACACACACACACACACACACACACACACACACACACACACACACACGGGATAAACTCTGCCCCTGCCCCTTAGTGACCCCTGGGATGGTGGTGGTTGTGGGGAGAAGAAGAGAGAGAGAGGCCCCCATCACCCCACAAAAGGTTGAATGGCTGTTGGCAGCACACATTCACAAGAGGAACAAGAGTGCTTTGTGCCTGAGAGGGGGGGTGGGGATCACATACTGCATAAACTCCTAGACTACTCCTCAAATCATACCATCATCTACACAATACAACACAGCTCCTAACTTACACGATTGTTGAAGACAATCCACTATTTATATACCGATAAGGTCATTGCAGATGATGGTCTAATACCATTCAATAACAGAATTCTTTACCAGACATTAATGTTAAAATAAGACAACTGACTACATTAAGCTACATTATTTGATGCTACCTTGAATGTGTGGGTATTAAGTAGTTGTTGGGGAATTGTTAGATCACTTGTTAGATATTACTGCACTGTAGGGAACTAGAAGCACAAGCATTTCGCTACACTCACATTAACATCTGCTAACCATGTGTATGTGACCATTAACATCTGCTAACCATGTGTATGTGACCATTAACATCTGCTAACCATGTGTATGTGACCATTAACATCTGCTAACCATGTGTATGTGACCATTAACATCTGCTAACCATGTGTATGTGACCATTAACATCTGCTAACCATGTGTATGTGACCAATAACATCTGTTAACCATGTGTATGTGACCAATAACATCTGCTAACCATGTGTATGTGACCAATAACATCTGCTAACCATGTGTATGTGACCAATAACATCTGCTAACCATGTGAATGTGACCAATAACATCTGTTAACCATGTGTTTGTGACCAATAACATTTGATTTAAATTATAAGGCAAAATGTAGATTTCTGTGAAAATAGATATACCTAGAAGTAATTATTTTTCACGAGGTAGCCATAAACAATAACTGGTAAAGCTGCATAGTTTTAGAAAGGTCTGGAACTCACATTTCTGGTTTAAAAAAAAATTGCTATAAAATGTAGTCACTTTTGAGAATACAAGCTAAAGTACATAGTACAAATATTACACAAATATGAAAATGCATATAATTGTTTTCCTATTCAACAAAAGTGGGGCAATAGGGCTTAAAATGACTGAAATGCTTTCTAAATATAAGTGTCAAATAAATACTGTATGATCATACTTAATGACAAAAATATATTGGCACCATTTCATATAACTGACAACATCGACTTTTCTGACAGACACCATTCAAATGTGTGCAGACTCGTCACAACTTCAACTTTAAGCACGAAGTGATTTCGTCCGTCTGTGACCAAGATAAAGTGTCCTTTATTTAAATGATTTAAATGATTTAAAATCTGTTTAGAGCTATACATCCCATTTGAGATCATAGCGAAATGAAACGACTACTATTGTTGCTTCCGCTAGATTCTCCCGATTCATATGCGCTATTGCAAGCGCACTTGTGAGTTTCACAGGCACAGGAAATCCTCTCTTTGTCTGGATAGGCCAGAAAATGTAACGTGTTGCTCCCTATGCAAAACACCGATTTCCTGTGTCTATGAAACACAGCAGTGTTTGCAATAGCGCATATGAAAATCGGGACAACCACCGCTTTTAGGGAGTTTAAGGCGTTTGACGTTGCACCGTTCACAGAGCGCGCTGTACACAGACATATTAGAGGGAACCGGTCCTATATAGAGGACTTAAACATCGAAAAGGTTATGAAACGAGCAATCTGAAGTTAACTCTCTACAGATATAACATTATTATAAGTCTTGTCATTGAAAATACAAAATGTATTGGCATATTGCTACCTGTCCCCTACTTATTGGTCCACCTACACATATCCATCCCAAAGCTAGGCTCCAGTACTACTGGCTGAACGGTGGGGCCACATTTCTCATGTCTACACAGGAACACATGTAGCTAATATGCTTTTATGGCCTCCAGTGAATCATCAACAACACATAAGAAAGGATGGCTGGGATGTGTGTGTGTGGTGGGTGGGGTGGGGGGTGATGATTAGCTCAGCTACATCTGTGTAGGACTGTCCATTTGGGAATCAATCAAAAGTGATCAATAAGGACTTAACAACATCACCCCCATCCATCCTCCTCAGGCCAGGGGGGCTCACCCTCACCAGGAGAGATGTACTATGTTTAGAGAGGGTAAACCAGGAGAGATGTACTAGATTTAGAGAGGGTAAACCAGGAGAGATGTACTAGGTTTAGAGAAGGTAAACCAGGAGAGATGTACTAGGTTTAGAGAGGGTAAACCAGGAGAGATGTACTAGGTTTAGAGAGGGTAAACCAGGAGAGATGTACTAGGTTTAGAGAGGGTAAACCAGGAGAGATGTACTAGGTTTAGAGAAGGTAAACCAGGAGAGATGTACTAGGTTTAGAGAGGGTAAACCAGGAGAGATGTACTAGGTTTAGAGAAGGTAAACCAGGAGAGATGTACTAGGTTTAGAGAGGGTAAACCAGGAGAGATGTACTAGGTTTAGAGAGGGTAAACCAGGAGAGATGTACTAGGTTTAGAGAAGGTAAACCAGGAGAGATGTACTAGGTTTAGAGAGGGTAAACCAGGAGAGATGTACTAGGTTTAGAGAGGGTAAACCAGGAGAGATGTACTAGGTTTAGAGAGGGTAAACCAGGAGAGATGTACTAGGTTTAGAGAAGGTAAACCAGGAGAGATGTACTAGGTTTAGAGAGGGTAAACCAGGAGAGATGTACTAGGTTTAGAGAAGGTAAACCAGGAGAGATGTACTAGGTTTAGAGAGGGTAAACCAGGAGAGATGTACTAGGTTTAGAGAGGGTAAACCAGGAGAGATACTACACTGAACAGCAGCCAACATATCAGACGGCTGGAGCCCTGCCTGTAAAACGTGAAGCCTACTTTAACCCAAGCTGCCCTCCCGATGACATTAACCAGCACTGATTAACCCCCCACCCAGGCACACCCCGTATTATCAAACATTAACCCAACCAAGATATAACCCCCATTTAGCCCCCAACCATCACACACACACACAACAATCTGTCAGATTAACTATCTATCTGTCAGCGGGAACGGCAGGAGACAGGATGGAGGGATGAGATTAACGACAAGAATCTCCATTACCGCCCCACATTAACCCCCAGCTAAATATTTACAGTACACACACACACACACACACACACACACACACACAAACACACACAGCCTTCAAAAAGTATTCACACCCCTTGACTTTTCCATCTTTTGTTGTGTTACAGCCTGAATTTAAAATTGATTAAATTTAGATTTTTTTGTTCACTGGCCACACAATACCCCATAATGTCAAAGGGAGGTTTTCCAATGCCTCGCAAAGGGCACCTATTGGTAGATGGGTCAAAATAAAAAAAGCTGACCATGAATATCCCTTTGTGCATAGTGAAGTTATTAATTACACTTCGGATGGTGTATCAATACACCCAGTCACTATAAAGATACAGGTCTCCTTGCTAACTCAGTTGCCGAAGAGGAAGGAAACCACTCAGGGATTTCACCATGAGGCCAATGGTGACTGTAAATAGTTACAGAGTTTAATGGCTGTGGTAGGAGAAAACTGAGGATGGATCAACAACATTGTAGTTACTCCACAGTACTAACCTAATTGACAGAGTGAAAAGAAGGAAGAATCCAAATATTCCAAAACGTGCATCCTTTTTTGCAAAAAGGCACTAAAGTAATACAGCAAAAAATTTGGCAAAGCAATTAACTTTTTGTCCTGAATACAAAGTGTTATGTATATGGGCTACACCCACCTACGTCGGCCTTCCGCATCTGCAGTGGAAAGTGGCAGAGCTACAGCTTTGTTTGTCCGACCAGGATACATCCCACACATCTACAGAAAGATGAGACTCTCACAAACATGGCGGTGTTCTCGGTTTTGCTCTATGACCCCCCCCACCAGCCCCACAGTATATACTGTACTCGATATCATCTACTGTATCTTGCCTATGCTGCTCTGTACCATCACTCATTCATATATCCTTATGTACATATTCTTTATCCCCTTACACTGTGTATAAGACAGTAGTTTTTTTGGAATTGTTAGTTAGATTACTTGTTCGTTATTACTGCATTGTCGGAACTAGAAGCACAAGCATTTCGCTACACTCGCATTAACATCTGCTAACCATGTGTATGTGACAAATAAAATTTGATTTGATTTGATTTATGTTTGGGTCAAATCCAATACAACACATTACTGAGTACCACTCTCCATATTTTCAAGCATAGTGGTGGCTGCATCATGTTATGGGTATGCTTGTAATCGTTAAGGAATGGCACGTTTTTCAGGATAAAAAAAAAGAACAAGGAATGGAGAAAATCACAGGCAAAATCCTAGAGGTTCAGTCTGCTTTCCACCAGACACTGGGAGATGAATTCACCTTTCAGCAGGACAATAACCTAAAACACAAGGCCAAATCTACACTGGATTGATTACCAAGAAGACAGTGAATGTTCCTGAGTGGCCGAGTTACAGTTTTGACTTAAATCTGCTTGGAAATCTATGGTAAGACCTGACAATGGTTGTCTAGCAATGGCCAACAACCCATTTGGCAGAGCTTTAACATTTTGAAAAGAATAATGGGCAAATGTTGCACAATCCAGGTGTGGAAAGCTCTTAGAGACTTACCCAGAAAGACTCACAGCTGTAATAGCTGCTAAAGATGATTCTAACATGTATTGACTCAGGGGTGTGAATACTTATGCAAATTGAATATTTTCTTTGTTTTCATGTAAATAAACAAATTAATAACAATAATTCTAAAAACATGTTTTCACTTTGTCATTATGGGGTATTCTGTGTAAGTGGGTGAGAAATCAACACAATTGAATCCATTTTGAAATCAGGCTGTAAAAACAAAATGTGGAAATCAATAAGTCAAACATTGAGAGAGCCTACAGAACAGGGGAGAGGCAAGAGAGAAAGGTAGGAGGGTAAAGGAAGGAATGAGAGAGGCATGGATAAGAGGGAGGAGTGTAGAGAGATTAAAGAAGGAGAGAACGAGAGAGAGAGAGAGAAATGGGGGGAACAAATATAGTGAGGAATAGAGAGGGAGAAAGAGAGAGAAAAGGATGCAACTAGACATTTCCTGCAGCAGAAGGGAACTCCAAAGCATTGACGCGGTTGCCAAGAAACAGAACACAAGATGAAACGAGACAGAGAGCACCTCACACACACACACACACACACACACACACACACACACACACACACACACACACACACACACACACACACACACAGAGTGTTGTCCAGCAGGGTTCACAGCACTCTAACCTTCCCCTCCTCTCAAACAGGGAGAGTCTACTACAACAACCTCTAATGGCCTGTTCATCCCTTAGGCAGCTCTCTCCCATTTAGTCCTGTACTGCTTTATGGTCAGTCATCGTCTCCACACGGCTGCTGATACAAAACATGCTTTGATAGAATGAGCAATGAAAGACATAGTGATGAAAGTGGTGGTTTGTGTGTGTGGATCCTACCGGTCCCAGAGGGAGAAGAGGTGACTCCATCAATCTGCACACTGCCGTTCCTCAGTAAGGAAGGAGACTTCTGGATCCCACTGCTGACACCAACACACAGCAGACCTCCTCTCTCTCCTCCCCTCTCACCTCCACCGGGCCGGCCTGGCAGAGCGCTGGTAGAGGAGGGGGAAGGAGAGGAGGATGAGGTGGAGGAGAGAGAAGAGGACGATGAAGGGAGAGGTAGCGGTGCTGTGTGGTGCTCAGGTCCGTCTGTAGCCATGCCGTCAGGAGCATTGAAGCAGGGTCCATATCGGTTCCTCCAGTTTCCTCTCTTCTTCTTTCCCTTCACTCCTTCTTCTCCTACTTCTCCCCCCATCCCTGGCCCAGAGGAAGAGGAGGATGATGAGGAGCGTTTGTAGCCGGCCGAGGCAGCAACGTTCCCCGTTGGCTCACTGAGAGAGTTCTCGTACAGTTTACCGCCGGCTACGCCACCGCTGGCAGGAAGTGACATCATCGAACCAAAGGTGCTGAGCGACGCCATGCCCTCCGAGGACGTGAGGTCACTGGGCTTCACTAGGCAGCGGCTGAACGAGGGCGGGGAGAAGGAGTCCCTGCCTCCAGAGCGCAGCAACGGATCAGAGAAGCCCAGGAAGTCAGAGGTGGGAGGAGTCACGGTGGAGGATGTCTTATTTGACAGCAGGAGAGCTGGGAGAGAGAGGAGAAGCTGTTTGCAGACTTAATACACACACACACACACCCTCTGGCACTGCTAGACACATGGAGGCAAATCTCTAATAGTCATCTCCTTGTTCCTCAGTCTCTAGTTGGACTGGGAGAATCTCTAATAGTCATCTCCTTGTTCCTCAGTCTCTAGTTGGACTGGGAGAATCTCTAATAGTCATCTCCTTGTTCCTCAGTCTCTAGTTGGACTGGGAGAATCTCTAATAGTCATCTCCTTGTTCCTCAGTCTCTAGTTGGACTGGGAGAATCTCTAATAGTCATCTCCTTGTTCCTCAGTCTCTAGTTGGACTGGGAGACCCTTATCCCACTAGATGCAACTTACAACACGTCAGACCTCCAGAGTTGCCCCCTCAGGCTGAAATACACACACATGCTGCCATAAGGGGTCAGAGGTCAAGGGAGACTGATGGAGTCTGAGTGTCCCTCTCTAGTGTCTCTGTGTGTGTTGTTTGTGTGTGGCAGAGATTACAGGAGCTAGGATCTAGCCAGGGAGATGACGGTCATACACTACCGCTGGCACTCTGGACAACATCCAACAACTGTCATACACACACACACAGGCATTCACAAACGACACACGCACAAACACACAAACACACGTACAGACGTAAACAGTGTATCAAACTCACCTTGATGAAAGGTTCCAGTGGAGGAGGCGGCAGTGGAGGAGGTTGCCATAGTGACCACAGCAGAGGCGAGGGGCTTCCCAGGTGTGAGGGACTTGCGTCCCCGCTGAACACCAATCCCATGGCAAATGCTCTTTTTGCCCTGTTTGACCTCCGACCCTTGTTTGCTCTCTGACCCCATGGAGGGGGCGTCCTTAGCACTCCCGGAGTGCACAGGCACTTCCTGGAAGTTGGCGGTGGTGAAACGGGCGGCACTGTCATCCAATCGCTTCTGAGATGAGGTGGGCAAAGAGGAGACTCCTCCTCCACCACTGCTGCTGTAGCTCTGGGAGATGGTTGAGGAGAGGAGGGGAGAGAAGAGGATGATTGGAGAGGAGAGGGAGGAGAGGGAGGAGAGGGAGGGAAGGAGAAGAGAGGAGTCGAGAGGAAAGGAGAGGAGGAGTGGAGTGGAGTGGAGAGGAAAGGCGAGGAGGAGTGGAGAAGAAAGGAAAGGAGAGAGAGGAGTGGAGAAGAAAGGAAAGGAGAGAGGAGTGGAGAAGAAAGGAAAGGAGAGAAAGGAGTAGAGGAGAAGAAAGGAAAGGAGAGAGAGGAGTGGAGAAGAAAGGAAAGGAGAGAGAGTAGTGGAGAAGAAAGGAAAGGAGAGAGGAGTGGAGAAGAAAGGAAAGGAGAGAGAGGAGTGGAGAAGAAAGGAAAGGAGAGAGAGGAGTGGAGAAGAAAGGAAAGGAGAGAGAGTAGTGGAGAAGAAAGGAAAGGAGAGAGGAGTGGAGAAGAAAGGAACGGAGAGAGAGGAGTGGAGAAGAAAGGAAAGGAGAGAGAGTAGTGGAGAAGAAAGGAAAGGAGAGAGAGGAGTGGAGAAGAAAGGAAAGGAGAGAGAGTAGTGGAGAAGAAAGGAAAGGAGAGAGAGGAGTGGAGAAGAAAGGAAAGGAGAGAGAGGAGTGGAGAAGAAAGGAAAGGAAAGGAGAGAGCAGTGGAGAAGAAAGGAAAGGAGAGGAGGAGTGGAGAAGAAAGGAAAGAGTGGAGAAGAAAGGAAAGGAGAGGAGGAGTGGAGAAGAAAGGAAAGGAGAGAGAGGAGGGGAAAGGAAAGGAGAGAGAGGAGTGGAGAAGAAAGGAAAGGAGAGAGAGGAGGGAGAAGAAAGGAAAGGAGAGAAAGGAGTGGAGAAGAAAGGAAAGGAAAGGAGAGAGAGGAGTGGAGAAGAAAGGAAAGGAGAGAGAGCAGTGGAGAAGAAAGGAAAGGAGAGGAGGAGTGGAGAAGAAAGGAACGGAGAGAGAGGAGTGGAGAAGAAAGGAAAGAAAATGAGAGAGAGGAGTGGAGAAGAAAGGAAAGGAAAGGAGAGAGAGGAGGGGAGTGGAGAAGAAAGGAAAGGAGAGGAGGAGTGGAGAAGAAAGGAAAGGAAATGAGAAAGAGGAGTGGAGAAGAAAGGAAAGGAGAGAGAGGAATGGAGAAGAAAGGAAAGGAGGAGTGGAGAAGAAAGGAAAGGAGAGAGAGGAGTGGAGAAGAAAGGAAAGGAAAGGAGAGAGGAGGGAGTGGAGAAGAAAGGAAAGGAGAGGAGGAGTGGAGAAAGAAAGGAAAGGAAAGGAGAGAGAGGAGTGGAGAAGAAAGGAAAGGAGAAAGAGGAGTGGAGAAGAAAGGAAAGGAGAGGAGGAGTGGAGAAGAAAGGAAAGGAGAGGAGGAGTGGAGAAGAAAGGAAAGGAGAGAGAGGAGTGGAGAAGAAAGGAGAGGAGGAATGGAGAAGAAAGGAAAGGAAAGGAGAGAGAGGAGTGGAGAAGAAAGGAAAGGAGAGAGAGGAGAAGTGGAGCATGAGAGAGGTCAGTCCAGCCCTAATGCCTAACAGAGCTAGTCAATGTTCACCTCACATTAAACCCACAGAGTGAGATGGAGAGACAGAGAGAAATAGAGGGAGAGAAGCAGGGTGGAAAGGAGGAGTGGGCTCACCTTGTCTGAGGTGACCATGAGAGATGGAGCGAGGGTGGGGGAAAGCTCTAGAATCTTCTTGTGTTTAGGTTTGTGTCTCTCCCTCTCTTTGTGTTTCTGAGGAGAGAGAGAAGGGAGGGATAAGCGTTACAGAAGGGCAGGAAAGTAGAGGATGAGACAGATGAGTGTTTGGGTTGGGCATCTCTTATGGAAGAGAGAAAGAGAAAATGTATCTTTAATTCCCAGCCCCGGGCTGAGCTGAAAGGATGGATGAAAATAAATGAAAATAAAATAACCACAAAGTGCTTAAGACAGAAGAGAGTTTCAAATCTCTGCCATTTAGCAGACACATGGTTTTCTGTCTTCCCAGTGAGAGATTCTACCCAATCCATGGTACATACACACACACACACGCGGAGGTGCAACTTTCACCGGGGACGGGGGTCATGCCCCCCACCATTCTGAAATTGCATTTTTGTCCCTCCCCACCCACCCACCCACAGTTTTATCAAGGCAATGAGATACAAAACCCCGGCAACAGAGTGCTTTAGGACCATATGGACGCCTCCGTGTCGTCGGGTAGGCTGTTTGGAGTGTTCAGCTGGGACCACACGGACACCACAGAGCGGGCTGAGAGGAGGTGTGAAGGCAAGGCTTCTGGAAGGCTGGCTAATATTTAGTTGATTGATGTAGCTGGCAGGTTAACTGCCGTTTAACTTAGAAAAAAACGAGTGTTTATTAGCAGTGCTGAGTTAGTATTGTTAATGATATATAAGGTTCGCTAATGTTTCATCCCCTCTCCACTGAGGTGAATGAATAAACTACACTAGCAGCTACCAGGCCAGGTCAGCGCTAGCCTCTAGTTATCTGTCAGATAGATAGTAATAATAGCCACTTCATATCGCTAACAGCTGCTGTTTGTAAGGAAATGTTTTGTAGCCTTTGTCCCGTTTCAGAAGTAAATGATCTTGGCTAGCTTTCCGCAGTTGATTTACTGTTCGAGAGAGTTGGCAAAAAATTGGTTAACGTAATCTATTCTTGTTGCATCAATCTCACTAGTCCTGAATCAAAACGACGAAACCATCAGCCAACCGATTTAAGATTGATTTTCTGACGTTGCAATGTTAGTTTTATTAGTCAGTGTGGCAATTTAACGTTATTGTTCAGTCAGTTTCCCTAGCTAATTCCCTACTTTTCACACTGACCGTAATAAACATTCCGTATTTAACCCAACTCTTCTGAATCAGACCGGTGCAGGGGGCTGTCTTAGGTCGACATCCACGTCAACCCACTGTTCCCCGGGTGGTGTTAACTGCCTTGCTGAGGGGCAGAATGACACATTTTTACCTTGTCCCTCTGGGATTCGATCCAGCAATCTTTCAGTTACTGGCCCAAAGCTCCTACCTGCTATGCTACCTGCCGCCCCTCAACAGGGCGCTGCAGAGGGGTGGACACTTAGGGACAGGGCGGGGTGACCCAGCTATGTTGTGTGTAAGTAAAAGAGCTCTCTGGTACTATTAGTCCTATGAGAAAAATGATATGGAGGGTTTGCTGTTTGTGTGTTAATGTACAGTCAATGTCGGAAGTTTACACCGTAGCCAAATATTTAAACTCAGTTTTTCACAATTCCTGACATTTAATCACAGTAAAAAATCCCTGTCTTAGGTCAGTTAGGATAACCACTTTATTTTAAGAATGTGAAATGTCAGAATAATAGGAGAGAGAATGATTTAATTCAGCTTTTATTTCTTTCCTAGTGGGTCAGAAGTTTACATACACTCAATTAGTATTTGGTAGCATTGCCTTTGAATTGTTTAACTTGGGTCAAATGTTTCAGGTAGCCTTCCACAAGCTTCACACAATAAGTTGGGTGAATTTGGGCCCATTCCTCATGACAGAGCTGGTGTAACTGAGTCAGGTTTGTAGGCCTCCTTGCTCGCACACGCTTTTTCAGTCCTGCCCACAAATTTTCTATAGGGTTGAGGTCAGGGCTTTGTAATGGCCACTCCAATACCTTGACTTTGTTGTCCTTAAGCCATTTTGCCACAACTTTGGAAGTATGCTTGAGGTCATTGTCCATTTGGAAGACCCATTTGCGACCAAGCTTTAACTTCCTGACTGATGTCTTGAGATGTTGCTTCAATATATCCACATCATTTTTCTCCCTTATGATGCCATCTATTTTGTGAAGTGCACCAGTCCCTCCTGCAGCAAAGCAGCCCCACAACATGATGCTGCCACCCCCGTGCGTCACGGTTGGGATGGTGTTTTTCGGCTTGCAAGCCTCCCCTTTTTCTCCAAACATAACGATGGTCATTATTGCCAAACAGTTCTATTTTTGTTTCATCAGACCAGAGGACATTTCTCCAAAAAGTACGATCGATGTCCCCATGTGCAGTTGCAAACCATAGTCTGGCTTTTTTATGGCAGTTAATGAGCAGTGGCTTCTGCCTTGCTGAGCGGCCGTTCAGGTTATGTCGATATAGGACTTGTTTTACCTTGGATATAGATACTTTTGTACCTGTTTCCTCCAGCATCTTCACAAGGTCCTTTGCTGTTGTTCTGGGACTGATTTGCACTTTTCGCACCAAAGTACGTTCATCTCTTGGAGACAGAATGAGTCTCCTTCCTGAGTGGTATGACGGCTGTGTGTTCCCATGGTGTTTATACTTGGGTGCTATTGTTTGTACAGATGAACGTGGTACCTTCAGGCGTTTGGAAATTGCTCACAAGGATAAACCAGACTTGTGGAGGTCTACAATTTTTTTCTGAGGTCTTGGCTGATTTCTTTTGATTTTCCCATGATGTCAAGCAAAGAGGCACCGAGTTTGAAGGTAGGCCTTGAAATACATCCACAGGTCACCTCGAATTGACACAAATTATGTCAATTAGCCTATCAGAAGCTTCTTAAGCCATTGACATAATTTTCTGGAATTTTCCAAGCTGTTTAAAGGCACAGTCAACTTAGTGTATGTAAACTTCTGACCCACTGGAATTGTGATACAGTGAATTATAAGTGAAATAATCTGTCTGTAAACAATTGTTGGAAAAATTACTTGTGTCATGCACAAAGTAGATGTCCTAACTGACTAGCCAAAACTATAGTTTGTTAACAAGAAATTTGTGGAGTTGTTGAAAAACGAGTTTTAATGACTCCAACCTCTGTGTATGTAAACCTCCGAATTCAACTGTGTATTTGAGGTGTATGTGGGATTTTAAAGTTTTGTTTTTGTTTCCAAACCTTTCCTTTAAAAAAAATATCTAGATTTTTAAAAGGTGTGAACTGGGAAGGAAATAGTGTTGGGAGAGAGATTAGTTACTGACTAGACTGGTGGGGGTTGTGCATGTAGGCGGCTCGGGTTGGCTGGTCGTTGTGGCTGAAATGTGATATAGAGGACGTCTTAATAAAGACAATCAAAAGTCTTTGTATTTTTTCAAGAGTTGTTCATTTGTTAGGCTTTTGGTTAAAGGTGCAACAATATTTATTATTGAATGACCTTTCATCTAGTTCAGTCTTATTAATCACTTAAACATATTTAACAATGATCTCTTACCTAGCTTGATGACTGTGGGCATTTTTGCTTACTTTTTGTTCTAAATGGAGAAGACCAATTGGATTGTGTAAAAATCCAGGAAACGTGGCACCCCTGCACAGACCTACACACACCCTCACTCACCGCACACTCTCAGCGAACACCTTGATCACACACACACATCCGCAGTCATTTCCATGTGCACACACACACACACAACCTGCAGGTGTAAAAATATGTAGTGATTCTCTGAGACGGCATTGAGATTCAAACATGCTACCGGCACACAGAAGCACCATGACAACCATCGGCACTCCCCCAGCATCCCTCTATCGTTCGCTTTTCTCTTCCTCAATCCCTCTGTTCTACTCCTGTCTTTCTCGCCACCAACCCTCTTCCTCAATCCCTCTGTTCTACTCCTGTCTTTCTCTTCCCTGTATCTCCCAGTACTTCCTGTATCTCCCAGTACTTCCTGTATCTCCCAGTACTTCCTGTATCTCCCAGTACTTCCTGTATCTCCCAGTACTCCCTGTATCTCCCAGTGTGTGTCGAGGCAGGTAACACATTGTAGCTAACTACACGTGTAACAAGAACTATTTGGTGTACCAAGACGTTTTCTCCATGGCGCTCAGGGGCTGTGGTACATTGAAGTAATCCTTGCAACAATTATCACCTGGGTGATATTTTTCTAGGCGCACTGGAGCTCCTAAATTAAAACTCCAGGTCGCACAGTAAAATATTTTGGCAGATATGCAAGTAAAACGGTCCCACTGTAGAGCCCTGTGTGGATTTCCTTGTTCTTTCTCAATAACATTCCAGTGGTTGCAGTTGATGGACAGAGTTAGGCTGAGAGGGTTGAATGTCCATACACGTTCCCATATCCACATCACTTTACACACAGAGACTCCCCCCTCATCAAAGAGAAAATAATCCTCACCAACCCGGCAGGAATTCCCATGTGCAGTTTCCTGCAGGCTCTCTGACCAGCTGGTGTGTGTGTGTGTGTTTCCTGCAGGCTCTCTGACCAGCTGGTGTGTGTGTGTGTGTTTCCTGCAGGCTCTCTGACCAGCTGGTGTGTGTGTGTGTTTCCTGCAGGCTCTCTGACCAGCTGGTGTGTGTGTGTGTTTCCTGCAGGCTCTCTGACCAGCTGGTGTGTGTGTGTGTGTTGTTTCCTGCAGGCTCTCTGACCAGCTGGTGTGTCTGTGTTTCCCTGCAGGCTCTCTGACCAGCTGGTGTGTGTGTTTCCTGCAGGCTCTCTGACCAGCTGGTGTGTGTGTGTTTTTCCTGCAGGCTCTCTGACCAGCTGGTGTGTGTGTGTTTTTTTCCTGCAGGCTCTCTGACCAGCTGGTGTGTGTGTGTGTTTCCTGCAGGCTCTCTGACCAGCTGGTGTGTGTGTGTGTTCTGTGTGTGCTGTGTGTGTGTGTGTGTTTCCTGCAGGCTCTCCAGCTGGTGT
Organism: Oncorhynchus tshawytscha; assembly: GCF_018296145.1. NCBI lineage: Eukaryota > Metazoa > Chordata > Actinopteri > Salmoniformes > Salmonidae > Oncorhynchus > Oncorhynchus tshawytscha. Next base: position 25,806,792 of record NC_056457.1, on the reverse strand, counting down.
GTCTGTGTTTCTGGTGTGTGTGTGTGTGTGTGTTTCCTGCAGGCTCTCTGACCAGCTGGTGTGTGTGTGTGTGTCCTGCAGGCTCTCTGACCAGCTGGTGTGTGTGTGTTTCCTGCAGGCTCTCTGACCAGCTGGTGTGTGTGTGTGTTTCCTGCAGGCTCTCTGACCAGCTGGTGTGTCTGTGTTTCCTGCAGGCTCTCTGACCAGCTGGTGTGTGTGTTTCCTGCAGGCTCTCTGACCAGCTGGTGTGTGTGTTTCCTGCAGGCTCTCTGACCAGCTGGTGTGTGTGTGTTTTTCCTGCAGGCTCTCTGACCAGCTGGTGTGTGTGTGTGGTGTGTGTGTGTGTTTCCTGCAGGCTCTCTGACCAGCTGGTGTGTCTGTGTTTCCTGCAGGCTCTCTGACCAGCTGGTGTGTGTGTGTGTTTCCTGCAGGCTCTCTGACCAGCTGGTGTGTGTGTGTTTTCCTGCAGGCTCTCTGACCAGCTGGTGTGTGTGTGTTTCCTGTTTCCTGCAGGCTCTCTGACCAGCTGGTGTGTGTGTGTGTTTCCTGCAGGCTCTCTGACCAGCTGGTGTGTGTGTGTGTTCCTGCAGGCTCTCTGACCAGCTGGTGTGTGTGTGTGTTTCCTGCAGGCTCTCTGCAGGCCCAGCTGGTGTGTGTGTGTTTTTCCTGCAGGCTCTCTGACCAGCTGGTGTGTGTGTGTGTTCCTGCAGGCTCTCTGACCAGCTGGTGTGTGTGTGTTTCCTGCAGTGCTGGTGTGTGTGTGTTTCCTGCAGGCTCTCTGACCAGCTGGTGTGTGTGTGTGTTTCCTGCAGGCTCTCTGACCAGCTGGTGTGTGTGTGTGTGTTTCCTGCAGGCTCTCTGACCAGCTGGTGTGTGTGTGTGTGTGTTTCTGCAGGCTCTCTGACCAGCTGGTGTGTGTGTGTGTGTGTGTTTCCTGCAGGCTCTCTGACCAGACTGGTGTGTGTGTGTGTTTCCTGCAGGCTCTATGACCAGACTGGTGTGTGTGTGGTGTGTGTGTTCCTGCAGGCTATATGAGAGGCTCTCTGACCATCTGGTGTGTGTGTGTGTTTCCTGCAGGCTATATGAGTGACTGGGCTCTGTGTGTGTGTGTGTGTGTTTCCTGCAGGCTATATGAGAGACTGGTGTGTGTGTGTGTTTCCTGCAGGCTATATGAGAGACCGGTGTGTGTGTGTGTTCCTGCAGGCTATATGAGAGACCGGTGTGTGTGTGTGTGTTTCCTGCAGGCTATATGAGAGACTGGTGTGTGTGTGTGTTTCCTGCAGGCTATATGAGAGACCGGTGTGTGTGTGTGTGTTTTCCTGCAGGCTATATGAGAGACCGGTGTGTGTGTGTGTGTTTCCTGCAGGCTATATGAGAGACCGGTGTGTGTGTGTGTTTTCCTGCAGGCTATATGAGAGACCGGTGTGTGTGTGTGTGTTTCCTGCAGGCTATATGAGAGACCGGTGTGTGTGTGTGTGCAGGCTATGTGTGTTTGTTTCTGCAGGCTATATGAGAGACCGGTGTGTGTGTGTGTTTCCTGCAGGCTATATGAGAGACCGGTGTGTGTGTGTGTTTCCTGCAGGCTATATGAGAGACCGGTGTGTGTGTGTGTGTTTCCTGCAGGCTATATGAGAGACCGGTGTGTGTGTGTTTTCCTGCAGGCTATATGAGAGACCGGTGTGTGTGTGTGTTTTTCCTGCAGGCTATATGAGAGACCGGTGTGTGTGTGTGTGTGTGTGTTTTTCCTGCAGGCTATATGAGAGACCGGTGTGTGTGTGTTTTTCCTGCAGGCTATATGAGAGAACGGTGTGTGTGTGTGTGTTTTCCTGCAGGCTATATGAGAGACCGGTGTGCGTGTGTGTGTGTGTTTTCCTGCAGGCTATATGAGAGACCGGTGTGTGTGTGTGTGTTTCCTGCAGGCTATATGAGAGACCGGTGTGTGTGTGTGTTTCCTGCAGGCTATATGAGAGACCGGTGTGTGTGTGTGTGTTTCCTGCAGGCTATATGAGAGACCGGTGTGTGTGTGTGTTTCCTGCAGGCTATATGAGAGAACGGTGTGTGTGTGTGTTTCCTGCAGGCTATATGAGAGACTGGTGTGTGTGTGTGTGTGTGTGTTCCTGCAGGCTATATGAGAGACCGGTGTGTGTGTGTTTCCTGCAGGCTATATGAGAGACCGGTGTGTGTGTGTGTGTGTTTTCCTGCAGGCTATATGAGAGACTGGTGTGTGTGTGTGTGTGTGTTTCCTGCAGGCTATATGAGAGACCGGTGTGTGTGTGTGTTTCCTGCAGGCTATATGAGAGACCGGTGTGTGTGTGTGTTTCCTGCAGGCTATATGAGAGACCGGTGTGTGTGTGTGTGTTTCCTGCAGGCTATATGAGAGACCGGTGTGTGTGTGTGTGTGTTTCCTGCAGGCTATATGAGAGACCGGTGTGCGTGTGTGTGTGTGTGTTCCTGCAGGCTATATGAGAGACCGGTGTGTGTGTGTGTTTCCTGCAGGCTATATGAGAGACCGGTGTGTGTGTGTGTGTGTTTCCTGCAGGCTATATGAGAGACCGGTGTGTGTGTGTGTTTCCTGCAGGCTATATGAGAGACCGGTGTGTGTGTGTTTCCTGCAGGCTATATGAGAGACCGGTGTGTGTGTGTGTGTGTGTTTCCTGCAGGCTATATGAGAGACCGGTGTGTGTGTGTGTGTGTTTCCTGCAGGCTATATGAGAGACCGGTGTGTGTGTGTGTGTTCCTGTGTGTGTGTGTTTCAGGCTATATGAGAGACCGGTGTGTGTGTGTGTTTCCTGCAGGCTATATGAGAGACCGGTGTGTGTGTGTTTCCTGCAGGCTATATGAGAGACCGGTGTGTGTGTGTGTGTGTGTGTGTGTTTCCTGCAGGCTATATGAGAGACCGGTGTGTGTGTGTGTTTCCTGCAGGCTATATGAGAGACCGGTGTGTGTGTGTGTGTTTCCTGCAGGCTATATGAGAGACCGGTGTGTGTGTGTGTGTTTCCTGCAGGCTATATGAGAGACCGGTGTGTGTGTGTGTTTCCTGCAGGCTATATGAGAGACCGGTGTGTGTGTTTCCTGCAGGCTATATGAGAGACCGGTGGAAGGAGAAGCTTTTAGTCCTCATTGTTATTTAGCTGGGGGGTTTGGAAATAGGTAGGCACACACATCTGGAATGTGGAGGGAGGGGGGTTAAGGATAGAGGGTTATGGGACCTCTTGCTAATGCAAATCAGGTTGTGTAACAAAAGCCAGGGCAAAGAAGGAAACACTGGGGGAACTAGACAACTGTGCCAACTCTGCTTTTTTCATGCATGTGCACACACACATTTCATCACTGTTTTACAAAAAAAGTGTCACCCCAAAAAAACCTGGTAATAGTCTCACTCATAGTCTAGTTGACTGACCATGCAGCCCAGGAGCATGCTACATGACTTCACTTACTACATGGTGTCATTGAGAATGTTAGCTAAAAACTCAAGCTCTCGAAAAATTCATGTTCAGAAAATCAATTACTTACTAATTTTTAAAATGAACTACGACTGAAATACAAAAAGCATGACTACTGGCATGTTATCCAATCAGAAGACCACAGGACTTTTATCCAATGGGGTGGAGCAACCAGGAGTTGACCAATCGGGTGAGGAAAAGAGATTGATGAGTGTGTGACTTCCTCTGATGTCATAATGAAAAAAAGGATGCATGGCCAAAGACTGTGGTCCTGTTCATACACCTGGACTCATCTGTGTAAGCAGGAAGCCGCCCCACTGTGTACAAGGCTGTAATATTACTGTGTCTACCTTTAACCGTGCACCTTCACTGATTTACATCTAGTAATAAAATAGGAATCTTATAGGGTCAGATAGGTGAAAGCTTGGGTTCCACTACATAGATTACACCTACCCTGTCATGTTAGATCAATGGTAACTCTAAGGGAGGAGGGAAGCATGTGTAAGGCGCTCTATCTCACACAGTGGTGGCGTAGTCGGTGGGGTAACGCTGACTGGTTTATAAAGTGTTGGTTAGAGATCAAGATCCTTGGTGCCTGACAACAATTCAAAGGACATGACCTCACTCATGCCAAGTAACTTATCTCAGGCATTTCTATCCTTAGCTGTCTCTAATTCTTTGCTGTGTGTTGTTCCCTCTGTCTACAGTGTCTGTGGGTGTGTATATATATATATATATATATATACATATATCTGTTCAGAGAGGGCGTATGGTTGCTGTGTCCGTCACAGTCACGTAGAGATATGTTGGGTGTTTCTTACCTTGTGGTCTCGTTGGTCAGAGGGTTTATCCCAGCACTGAGCCTTATTACCTCCCGCCGTGCTCGCCCTCCCGCCGTGCTCGCCCTCCCGCCGTGTTCGCCCTCCCGCCGTGCTCGCCCTCCCGCCGTGTTCGCCCTCCCGCCGTGCTCGCCCTCCCGCCGTGCTCGCCCACTTAAAGGTATAGAGGAACCACACGTTACTAATGTAGACCCGTGCTAAATATAGGCTTTACTTATGAATAAATTACCTAAAAAGGTAGAGGACCAGGTAACAAAACCATTCTTAGGGCCCCCCAAAAGGATAGGGAAGCACTGACTACATGATGGATGGATACAGAGACCCACGAGCCCCTCACCATGCATTCATATTTCTGTTGCACCCATCCTCATCAAGATCAGCCATTCCTGCTCTAGGGCCACGACAGTCGTGGCATTTTAAATGCCGGTTATTGACCGCGGTCACCGTAACAACCAGTAGAACATCAAATCAAATGTACTTGCGTTTTCTCCTCCTCTGCTCTGACTGTATTTTCTGCCATAGAAATGAAGTGAAGAAAACGGGCCCATTCAACTCAGTGATGGCAGTCATTGTTTCTTCATCTCAAACAGCAAGTAACAAGGTCTGTGTTTACAAACTTCTAGAAAGACAATTGTTCCTCAATGTTCCCCATTTGAAAAATCTTTCAAGCTCTCTCCCTTTCGATGTGTGTGTTTCACTCAGCGTGAAAGGGAGAAAAATGTCTCTGATCCGCAGGGAACGTCATAAAATAGGCCTACTGGATTACTTCTTATCCCTTGCGCAAATAGCCTAAAGCTGTGTCTGCCCGGAGCTCACTGGAGCTGGAAACTGAGGGTCCAGTATATGTTATACAATGTTGCAAGTTTGTTAGCACCAGCTTCAGAGTGGACAAGTTCCTTGCAGACGGGCCATGCTAGCCAATGTGATTTATTTTTATCAGGATATTTTCTACCCGCAGGCTGCAATGTTTTTATTTGTTGGGTATTTTTTTTACATAGTTGGCAATAGAAGTTACTTTTACATTTGTATCATTTTGATTTAGATAGAATTTTGTATTAATCAGATGACAATGATTTTGAGCTACGAAGGCTTTATTCTAAAATAAATTAAACTGTTCCACAAAAATGTGCATATGAAAATCATAACTGGCACGGCGGATCGGTGAAAATGGAAAGATAAATTGGCACTCCAAATGGAAAAGGTTGCTGACCCCAGGCGTAGCCTATTACTGGCAACTCGGGAGCATAATGGCACAATTTGCGAAGGCCAGAAGCAGCAGGAGGAGGTGGTTTGGGAAGAGGGTTTTTTCTCTGGCTCCCTCTTGAGTCATTCATGTGTCTTAAATATTTAATCACAGTGTGCTTAAAGCATCAGATAAGCTCAGTAGCCTTCATATAGTAAAACAAATATTAACGCATAGGGTGTGTCTAGATATGGAAAAACTCACGTTTTAACATTTTGACCAGCCGATTGGTCGAAAGGACAGACGACTCTTGGTCGACCAAGATGTTTTGGGGGTCTGGGACAGCACTACATTGCATGAGCCATATGATATCAGTTAACATACATTGAATGAACATTCTACAATACCATGGAAATGAATGCATCACAATACCAGGCAGCCATTGCGAGTGTTTACCAGTCAAATTGCCAGGGTTAGAGGTTCCAACCCCGTTCTATTCATATAGAACGTGTGCTGCTGCAGGGGGGGTTGCCTAGGCAACCGAAGACTCCTTCGCTGCAACACCTTGCTTGTTTCAGCACGTTGTTAAGGGTCCATGTTACTAAAGAAACAGACCCAGCCGTCCTGTCTTCAGTCAGTTGTTAGTCGTCGTCCCCCCCCCAAAAAAAAAAAAAAAAAAACATTTTGTTACGGTTATTTCATTTGCTCTTCATGACGGTGTTCATCCATTATAAGGTAACTGTGCCAGCCCTAAAATGTACACACACACTGAAAGGACCCTTCCCCTCCTCTACATCTCCCAGGCACAATATACCAACCGCAGACTATTTCAAGTTGACTAGATTTACCACCAATCTATTGGAGGAAAACAAACACTGAGCCCTTTCTTGTCTACTGTAAGAGAACATCATTATCTATGACCCCATTGACCACAAAGAGGATTATTCATGTAAAAACATCACAATGTCACGACAAGACCTGTAAATGTCACATGTTCCGAGCGTGACATTCATCAACCCATGTGGCGTCTTATGAAATCCATTCTGCTACCAACATTGGCTTGTCTGTCATTGATTCCTTCTCATGTGTTTCTCTTCTCCTCTATTCTGTACCAGACTAATTATATCAGACCCCACCATACAAAGCCATTACACAGGATCAATAGAACTATAAGCATTTGTTAACATCATAAAATGTCATCACTGTGTGTGTGTGTGTGTGTGTGTGTGTGTGTGTGTGCGTGCGTGCGTGCGTGCAAAGGACACTAAATAATGTAAAGCCATTGCTTTATCTAATGTTACCCACCCCCATTTAAACCCCAATGCTTCAGTCAGAATCCTTCCCCCACTTTGTGTGTGTGTGTGTATTTTTCCCCTTGATGGATGGTAGGGGTGGAGCACAAAATCTGTGACACAGCCGGGGCTCTCGCTCCAAAGAGCTCTGAGAGGGAGAGAAGAGAGGGAAAGAGAGAGCGAGTGTATGGGTGTGTGAGTGAAAGCATTTATTGTGTGTCTGTGTGGAGTGGTGTGTACAAATGTGAATTGGTAAGCATCTCTTTACCCACTTGTAACCCTAACCCCAGTACCCCTCACCCTCCACCCCTTCCACTCTCCCAGCCCCAGACAGCCAGAGAGGAAGCCCTGTGGACTGGGGCTGTCGTCCGGTGCAGAGGTCCAGTGTCAGAGTGGAGCTCCAGACCCTAGAGACCTCGCTCTGCCGCTGTAACCCAAACCGCTGCACCCGGCCTGGGCTTAGCATACAGGGGGCAGGGGGGTAGAGGGTGAAGGGGACAAAGGGCCTGGGAGGCACTGCTGATTTGTCAATGAGATTAGATGGGGTTGATGGAGGGGGAGAGGATGGGGGTGGGGGAGAAGGCTGGAGAGGGGGGAGAGAGGGATGGGGGGGGGGAGAGAAGGCTGGAGAGGGGGAAGGAGAGGGATGGGGGTGGGGGAGAGAAGGCTGGAGAGGGGGAAGGAGAGAAGCTTGGGTGGAGGGAGGAAGAGAGGGAGGGAGCGAGCGAGCGAGAAGGGAGGGAGGAAGAGAGCGAGAAGGGAAGGAGGGAGGGAGGAGGAGAGGGAGGGAGGGAGGGAGGGAGGGAGGGAGGGAGGGAGGGAGGGAGGGAGGGGAGGGAGAGGGAAGGGAAGGAGGGAGAGAGGGAGGGAGGAAGAGAGCGAGAAGGGAAGGAGGGAGGAAGAGAAAAATTAAAGAGTGAGAGAGGAGCTAGAGAGGGTGGAGATTAACGGCTGGCTCCACTTTCAGCAGTTGTAATTGGCAGAGGAGAGAGTGCCAAGTCATTCAAGAAATGTGAGGTGTGTGTGTGTGTGTGTGTGTGTGTGTGTATTGGGGAAGTGTGGGCCTTCATGAAGCTCAGACAGAGGGAAGCAAGAATGTGAGAGGTCTATTCAAACAAAACTAGATTCCAGGTTTCTAGGTGAGAGGCATTCCTCCTCCCCAGCACAGTAAGACAGTTGGGAAAAATAGTAGAGAAAGAAAGGGAGAAAAAGAGAAAGAAAGAGAGAAAGAGATCTTACCAGTTTGCTGTAATGGTACTTGCAGTAGCCGCAGTATTTGACATTGTCTGCGTCCGACCCCTGTTCCTCACACAACAACCCAGCAAACTGGGCACTGAGGAGAGGAGAGGAGAGAGAGGAAGTGTCAAGAGAGAGAAGGGGACAGAGATATGTGTCAAAAAATGGAGAGACTAAAGACAGAGAGATGTATTTACTATGTTAACAGATGGACAGTGATGTATTTTTTGCTGTGTTAATAAAGTTTTAGATATTTTAATGTGGCTCACAATGTGAACATGTGTTAATAAAGCTATAGGTATTTGAAAGGGGCTCGCTCACCATGTGACGTGGAAGGCTTGTCGGCAGCCATGTTTGTTGCAGGTCATGCAGGCTCCGGTGGCAGCTTTACTCTCTCTGCCCTGGTCTTCACAGATATAACACGTCTACACACACATGAGAAAACACATCCAGTCACACACTCAGAAATGTAGGGACAGAGTGAAGTGTGTGTGTGTGTGTGTGTGTACCTTGTTGTAGCGATCGTGGGGGACAGACTGCAGTACGATGGGTTCCATGGTGGAGACGTTAGCAAACTCCACTTCAGGAATGTAAAGGGCACACACCACATGGGCCCAACCTACACACACACACACACAGTAAACCTCAGGACACACATAACTTATTCAAAACACCCACCACTTGGGCCCAAAGGGCAGCTATACACAAAATCCCCTTCAATTTCAATCCCTGTGTGGAGCGGCGTAACTAGAGCAGGAAAGAGCCAGTTGAATGAGAGGTCAGATAGTGGTGAATCCTTCCTCCCTCTGTTCCAGGAACAACAACATGCTTCAACTTACAGTTGAACCCCTGACCTGCCTTTGACCTCCCCAGGGGACAAGGGGGAGGAGGATAGGGGGGGTGTCAGGGTGATGTTGTTGTTTTGAAGTCCTTCCAAGAATTTGGCAGAGGACAATAAAACAGGGCCATAAAACACCCCAGAGCCCCCCCCATAGACACATGCGTGCACACAGACACACCGGGGTTTCCGTTATGAAAATGTGGCGCTGGACATTTGACCGGCAGAATTTTAATTTACCGGACCCACATGCATTGGGTGCGTAACCTGATTAGAGCGTCCACCCACGGTGCTCAGAATAACATAAATAACATTCTGATTAACAGAACATAGAAGTGGAGGATTCAATAAGGTGTGTCTTTACCACACACTTTGAGATGTTAGAATAACACATTTACTTTTCCTCAACAAGACCAGTAAAGAACCGTAGAATCACTAGCCTATGCATAAACGGCGTGTGAGTTTCAAATTTGGGGAAGCGCGCACCCCCCCCCCCACACACACACACACACAAAAAAAGCACTCCATACATCAACGCATTTGTAGACTTACACAAGACAGCCTACTATTCGTAATGTGGATTGGATAGTTATAATTTAGGCTAATAATATAACTCAATCACTGATTGCAAAAAAGACAATTGAATGAATGGCTGAGCGCATGTAGTGTAGAGGACACGGCAGGTAGCCTAGTGGTGGGCCAGTAACCGAAAGGTCGCTGGTTCGAATACCCAACCCGACAAGTCAATGTGCCTGCCCTGGAGCAAGGCATTTACCACTAATTTGTTCCAGAGGTGCCATACTACTATGGCCGACCAAGTAAAACAACACATCTCACTGTACCTATCCAGTGTATGTGACAATACATCTGATTTTAAATTTGTATTTTTATGAGAGATGTTTCTTATTTCTTTGAAAATAATGAAAAACCCATTTCTTTCTACTACACTTTACAGTGCCTTCGGAAAGAATTCAGATCCCTTCAATATTTCCACATTTTGTTACTTTAGAGTCTTTTTCTAAAATGGATTAAATAGGTTTTTTTCCTCTCATCAATCTTCACACAATACCCCTTAATGACAAAGCAAAAATGGGTTTCTATAAATATTTGCAAATGTATTAAAAATAAAACCGTAAATATCACATTTACATAAGTATTCAGTACTTTGTTGAAGCACCTTTGGTAGTGATTACAGCCTCAAGTCTTTTTGGGTATGACGCTACAAGCTTGACACATCTGTATTTGGGGAGTTTCTCCCATTCTTCTCTGCAGATCCTCTCAAGCTCTGTCAGGTTGGATGAGGAGCGTTGCTGCACAGCTATTTTCAGGTCTCTCCAGAGATGTTCAATGGGGTTCAAGTCCGGGCTCTGGCTGGGCCACTCAAGGACATTCAGAGACTTTGTCAAGAAAACACTCCTGAGTTGTCTAGGCTGTGTGCTTAGGGTCGTTGTCCTGTTGGGAGGTGAACCTTCGCCCCAGTCTGAAATCCTAATCGCTCTGAAGGTTTCCATCAAGGATCTCTGTGTACTTTGCTGCGTTCATCTTTTCCTGGATCCTGACTAGTCTCCCAGTCCCTACCACTGAAAAACATGCCCAAAGCATGAGGCTGCCACCACCATGCTTCACCTTAGGGATGTTGCCAGGTTTCTTCCAAACATGACACTTGGCATTAAGGGCAAAGAGTATAATCTTGGTTTCATCAGACAAGATAATCTTGTTTCTCATGGTCTGAGAGTCTTTAGGTGCCTTTTGGCAAACTCCAAGCAGGCTGTCATGTGCCTTTTACTGAGGATCGGCTTCCGTCTGGTCACTCTAACATAAAGGCCTGATTGGTGGAGTACTGCAGAGATGGTTCTCTCATCTCCACAGAGGAACTCTGGAGCTCTGTCCGAGTGACAATTGGGTTCTTCGGTCACCTCCCTGACCAAGGTCCTTCTCCCTATTTGCTCAGTTTGGCTGGGTGGCCAGCTCTAGGTTCAAAACTTCTTCCATTTAAGAATGATGAAGGCCACTGTGTTCTAAAGGGACCTTCAATGCTGCAGACATTTTTTGGTACCCTTCCCTAGATCTGAGCCTTGACACAATCCTGCCTCGGAGTTCTACGGACAATTCCTTCGACCTCATGTCTTAGTTTTTGCCCTGACATGCAGTCAACTGTGGGACCTTAAATAGAGTGGTGTGTGCAGTTTCCAAATCAATCAATCAATTGATTATACCACAGGTGTACTCCAATCAAGTTGTAGAAACATCTCAAGGATGAACACTGGAAACAGGATGCACCTGAGCTCAATTTCGAGTCTCATAGCAAAGGGTCTGGATACTTATGTAAATAAGGTATTTATGTTTTCAAAATGTTAATAAATATGTAAACATTTCTACAAACCTGTTTTTGCTCTGTTACTATGGGCTATTCTGTGTAGATCAGTGGTTCCCAAACTTTTTATATTCCCGTACCCCTTCAAACATTCAACCTCCAGCTGCGTACCCCCTCTAGCACCAGGGTCAGCCCACTCTCAAATGTTGTTTTTTGACATCATTGTAAGCCTGCCACAAACACACTATACAATACATTAATTACACATAAGAATGAGTGTGAGTTTTTGTCACAACCCGGTTCGCGGGAAGTGACAAAGAGCTCTTATCGGACCAGGGCACAAATAATAATAATCAATAATCTTGTTCTTTATTTAACCATCTTACATATAAAACCTTATTTATTCATCGAAAATTGTGAATAACTCACCACAGGTTCATGAGAAGGGTGTGCTTGAAAGAATGCACATAACTCTGCAATGTTGGGTTGTATTGGGAGAGAGTCTTAGTCTTAAATCATTTTCCACACACAGTCTGTGCCCGAGGACCCACTCTCACATAGGTATGTGGTTGCAAAGGGCATCAGTGTTTTAAGAGCGTGATTTGCCAAGGCATGATACTCTGAGCGCAGCCCAATCCAGAAATCTGGCAGTGGCTTCCGATTCAATTCCAATTTCACAGAACTGCATGTTGCAATTTTGAGGCTGTCTTGTTCAGATATCGGGATAACGAATCCAGCTGTTCGTGTCATCCATTTCAGAAAGTACCTGCGTAATTGAACACCAAACTCACTCAGGTGCTTCGCTATATCACATTTGACATTGTCCATAAGCTTGAGTTCATTTGCACACATTTTTTTTTACAATGATGGAAAGACCTGTGTGTTATCCAACTTCTTAAATCACAGCCTCAATTTTGTCCCGCACATTGAATATAGTTACGGAGAGTGCCTGTAATCCTAGATTCAGATCATTCAGGCGAGAAAAAACATCACCCAGATAGGCCAGTCGTGCGAGAAACTCATCTGACCGCTTGCATGATGACAAGTGAAAATGATCAGTAAAGAAAACCTTAAGCTCGTCTCTCAACTCAAAATAACATGTCAATACTTTGCCTCTTGATAACCAGCACACTTCTGTATGTTGTAAAAGCGTTACATGGTCGCTGTCCATATCATTGCATAGTGCAGAAAATACACGAGAGTTCAGGGAACTTGCTTAACAATGTGAACCCTTTTCACTGTAGTGTCCAAAACGTATTTCAAGCTGTCAGGCATTCCTTTGGCAGCAAGAGCCTCTTGGTGGATGCTGCAGTGTACCCAAGTGGCGTCGGCAGCAACTGTTCCACTCCTCTATGTCTCCCTATTATGGCTTTTGTACCATCAATACAGATACCAACGTGAGCAGCAGTTGCGTTTGGCTACATATGGCTCGTTAGTGGAATTTACGCGAGAGAGTAACGGTTAATGTGATTGGATGTTAATTATTTGACTAGGCTACCTGTATTTGACAATGTGTTGTTATATCGCTGAACACTAGATGGTTTAATTTTATTTTGGGCAGTGAAATGAGGCTACTCAGGCGAGAAAACAAACTCACCCAAATGTATAGCCCCCGTTGGTAAATATAAATGGACTGTTTGAAAATGTGAAGGAAAAAAAAAGGGAAAAATAATGTATATTTTAATATGAATCACATTTTTATTTGGCGTACCCCTGACGGCATTGCACGTACCATTGCACGTACCACAAACAGAATATGATATCCATCTAAACTGGAGGAGGCCTCCCGAGAGGCGCACCGGTTGCATTTTGACATCTCACTGACAGCTGCAACTCAACAATCATCTATTTTAGGGATGAACGATATAAATCGGTGAACATATCGGAATCGGCTGATATTAGCTAAAAATGCCAACATCGGTATCGGCCCGATGTCTAGTTAAAAACTGATGTCAAAGCTACCGTGCATACCTATATGTTTTTTAAAACCTTTATTTAACTAGGCAAGTCAGTTAAGAACAAATCCTTATTTACAATGACAGCCTAGGAATAGTGGGTTAACTGCCTTGTTCAGGGGCAGAACGACAGAGTTTTACCTTGTCAGCTCGGGGATTCGATCTAGCAACCTATATAACGAAGGTACATGACGTAATAACGCCACGTAAAATTTTGCGCTACACTTGCAACACAGCATCCCTAACCTAGCCCACAATTTCTGCTGTGTGGATCGAGCAGTCAACAAGTCGAGCAGTCATTTGAAAGAGTAAGAAAATTTCAGAGACAACTCAAAGGCAAAAACCATTAAAGCCAATGGTGACATTGCCCTTGACAATCAACCGTTCTCTGTCGTGGGCGAAGTTGGCTTTCGCCGACTGGTCGAGCACCGGTACACACTACCAAGTGTGCCATGTTTCAGATGTTGCCCTACCGGAGTTACACATGGAGTGATCGTGTAATCAATGTGTAATAACGTGAAAAATGTATGAATGCGTTAAATTATTATGTGACGGACGTGCAGTCATATTCAGACCCTGGTTGGTCAACAAGGTTATTTGACACATCAAATGGTGTTATTTGACGTGTATCTTTATTGGCACACAAAGACCCAAACGGCGTTCCATAGAAATCCTGGTTGAGAATGGAACTACTGAAGAAATGAACAAAACAACACAGCAAGTAAATGAAAGACATTTTTGATTATGTTTTACTGGTAATGGGGACATACGTGAATGATTATGTTTTACTGGTAATGGGGACATACGTGAATGATTATGTTTTACTGGTAATGGGGACATACGTGAATGATTATGTTTTACTGGTAATGGGGACATACGTGAATGATTATGTTTTACTGGTAATGGGGACATACGTGAATGATTATGTTTTACTGGTAATGGGGACATACGTGAATGATTATGTTTTACTGGTAATGGGGACATACGTGAATGATTATGTTTTACTGGTAATGGGGACATACGTGAATGATTATGTTTTACTGGTAATGGGGACATACGTGAATGATTGTTTTACTGGTAATGGGGACATACGTGAATGATTATGTTTTACTGGTAATGGGGACATACGTGAATGATTATGTTTTACTGGTAATGGGGACATACGTGAATGATTATGTTTTACTGGTAATGGGGACATACGTGAATGATTATGTTTTACTGGTAATGGGGACATACGTGAATGATTATGTTTTACTGGTAATGGGGACATACGTGAATGATTATGTTTTACTGGTAATGGGGACATACATGAATGATTATGTTTTACTGGTAATGGGGACATACGTGAATGATTATGTTTTACTGGTAATGGGGACATACGTGAATGATTATGTTTTACTGGTAATGGGGACATACGTGAATGATTATGTTTTACTGGTAATGGGGACATACGTGAATGATTATGTTTTACTGGTAATGGGGACATACGTGAATGATTGTTTTACTGGTAATGGGGACATACGTGAATGATTATGTTTTACTGGTAATGGGGACATACGTGAATGATTATGTTTTACTGGTAATGGGGACATACGTGAATGATTATGTTTTACTGGTAATGGGGACATACGTGAATGATTATGTTTTACTGGTAATGGGGACATACGTGAATGATTATGTTTTACTGGTAATGGGGAAATACGTGAATGATTATGTTTTACTGGTAATGGGGACATACGTGAATGATTATGTATTACTGGTAATGGGGACATACGTGAATGATTATGTTTTACTGGTAATGGGGACATATGTAAATGCCAACAAACATTTGTTGGGGGTCAGTGTGATGTCTGTGTAACCTTTATTTAACTAGGCAAGTTATTTAAGAAAAAAAAATATTATTTACAATGATAGCCTACCCCGGCCAAACCCGGACAATGCTGGGCCAATTGTGTGCTGTCCTATGGGACTCCCAATCACGGCCAGATGTTGCTGGATCCGAACCAGGGACTGTAGTGATGCCTCTTGCACTGAGATGCAGTGCCTTAGACCACTGTGTCCGTGTGTGTGTTCACTATTTAACTGTACTAGAATGCTTAAAAGGGCGCTAAAATGTAAAATATCAGTATCTTTTTTTTCGTCAAGGAAAATATCTGTAACTTTTTTTCGGTAAGAAAATTATTGGATATCGGTGCATCAATAATCTATTTAGTTTTTGCCTTTTCCATCCGACTGTAGGCAACGCAACTTAAAACAATCCACACATTTTTATTTTGTAGGCTAGGGGAAGCTAATGATCCTCTGTGGCCAAATCATGCTTTCGTAGCCTATTCTGCATGATTTGATTTATTTCTGGATTAACAGGAGTAGACTAATTAGGCTAAATAAGTTGGGCAATTTAATTCAACTGACTTAGGGAAAGCTTAGCTTCCCCTAGCCTTATGGACAAGCCACCTATGAGCCTATGTCAATCTACTATCCCACATGGTAGAACATTTGACCTATTCTATTGGTCAGTTTGGAGAGAGAAATAGCCCAAAGACTCTGGGACAGTTGTGGGGTGATAGATCCTAAATTCAAATCAAATTTATACAACCAGGAGCTAAGCTACATTAAAAAAAAACATTTAAACCCGAGAACATGTTGCTTAAAATGTTTATAAAGCATTATTCCTCAACATTATTAGAGCAGCGTTGCACAAATGGCTGTTGGTTATGAGCGAATGTGTATTTAGCAACTGGAAAAAGAAAGAAAGTTGACAACCAATAGAACATGAGAGAAACAGGCTACTGGTTTCAATGGCATATGGAAGTCTTTATTTAAAACATATTGCCTCCATGGATGTTGCCCAGGCTACTTTGAAGCAAGGTAAAACATATTGCCTCCATGGATGTTTCCCAGGCTACTTTGAAGCAAGGTAAAACATATTGCCTCCATGGATGTTGCCCAGGCTACTTTGAAGCAAGGTAAAACATATTGCCTCCATGGATGTTGCCCAGGCTACTTTGAAGCAAGGTATAACATACAGTGCCTTGCGAAAGTATTCGGCCCCCTTGAACTTTGCGACCTTTTGCCACATTTCAGGCTTCAAACAAAGATATAAAACTGTATTTTTTTGTGAAGAATCAACAACAAGTGGGACACAATCATGAAGTGGAACAACATTTATTGGATATTTCAAACTTTTTTAACAAATCAAAAACTGAAAAATTGTCGTGCAAAATTATTCAGCCCCCTTAAGTTAATACTTTGTAGCGCCACCTTTTGCTGCGATTACAGCTGTAAGTCGCTTGGGGTATGTCTCTATCAGTTTTGCACATCGAGAGACTGAAATGTTTTCCCATTCCTCCTTGCAAAACAGCTCGAACTCAGTGAGGTTGGATGGAGAGCATTTGTGAACAGCAGTTTTCGGTTCTTTCCACAGATTCTCGATTGGATTCAGGTCTGGACTTTGACTTGGCCATTCTAACACCTGGATATGTTTATTTTTGAACCATTCCATTGTAGATTTTGCTTTATGTTTTGGATCATTGTCTTGTTGGAAGACAAATCTCCGTCCCAGTCTCAGGTCTTTTGCAGACTCCATCAGGTTTTCTTCCAGAATGGTCCTGTATTTGGCTCCATCCATCTTCCCATCAATTTTAACCATCTTCCCTGTCCCTGCTGAAGAAAAGCAGGCCCAAACCATGATGCTGCCACCATGTTTGACAGTGGGGATTGTGTGTTCAGGGTGATGAGCTGTGTTGCTTTTACGCCAAACATAACGTTTTGCATTGTTGCCAAAAAGTTCAATTTTGGTTTCATCTGACCAGAGCACCTTCTTCCACATGTTTGGTGTGTCTCCCAGGTGGCTTGTGGCAAACTTTAAACTACACTTTTTATGGATATCTTTAAGAAATGGCTTTCTTCTTGCCACTCTTCCATAAAGGCCAGATTTGTGCAATATACGACTGATTGTTGTCCTATGGACAGAGTCTCCCACCTCAGCTGTAGATCTCTGCAGTTCATCCAGAGTGATCATGGGCCTCTTGGCTGCATCTCTGATCAGTCTTCTCCTTGTATGAGCTGAAAGTTTAGAGGGACGGCCAGGTCTTGGTAGATTTGCAAGGGTCTGATACTCCTTCCATTTCAATATTATCGCATGAACAGTGCTCCTTGGGATGTTTAAAGCTTGGGAAATCTTTTTGTATCCAAATCCGGCTTTAAACTTCTTCACAACAGTATCTCGGACCTGCCTGGTGTGTTCCTTGTTCTTCATGATGCTCTCTGCGCTTTTAACGGACCTCTGAGACTATCACAGTGCAGGTGCATTTATACGGAGACTTGATTACACACAGGTGGATTGTATTTATCATCATGAGTCATTTAGGTCAACATTGGATCATTCAGAGATCCTCACTGAACTTCTGGAGAGAGTTTGCTGCACTGAAAGTAAAGGGGCTGAATAATTTTGCATGCCCAATTTTTCAGTTTTTGATTTGTTAAAAAAGTTTGAAATATCCAATAAATGTCGTTCCACTTCATGATTGTGTCCCACTTGTTGTTGATTCTTCACAAAAAAATACAGTTTTATATCTTTATGTTTGAAGCCTGAAATGTGGCAAAAGGTTGCAAAGTTCAAGGGGGCCGAATACTTTCGCAAGGCACTGTATTGCCTCCACGGATGTTGCCCAGGCTACTTTGAAGCAAGGTAAAACATGCTACACTATATGTAGTAAAACATTCAGGTTTCAAACAAAGTAGCTTTATGTTTTCAAAATGAATAGGCCTCCAGCTCATTGCAAAGTGGTGTGTGACGCGCTGATGAAGCCTGCCTTCCGTTGCCAATGCATTTGAATGGCGAATTGGAAGTGCGTGTCAATTACCAGTTGAGAAATATGAACAGAAGCTCTTTTTAAATCGTGGCCCAAGCATCGTTTTTTTTTTTTTTTTTTTTTTTTTTTACACATGATTGCATTTAGAAATGTTGCGTAATGATTGGACTTATAAAAGCTTTGTCTGATAAGGGCTCTGTATCTGTATGCTGTGAGCGTGTGATTAAATTGAGATGTGTTTGTAACTGGCCTACATTCAATAGGCCATGCTGTGAAAGGAATTAAAAATGAAAAGCTGAAATGTCTTGAGTATTCAACGCATTTATTATTGAAAGCCTACATAAGTTCAGGAGTAAACATTTGCTTAACAAGTCACGTAATAAATTGTATGGACTCACTGTGTGCAAAAAAGGGACCTTACAGATAAGAAATACCTGTAAGGTCCCTCGGTCGAGCAGTGAATTTCAAACACAGATTCAACCACAAAGACCAAAAGAAGGGCTCCTATTGGTAGATGAGTGGGAAAAAAAGAAGCAGACATTGAATATCCCTTTTGAGCATGGTGAAGTTATTAATTACACTTTGGATGGTGTATCAGTACACCCAGTCACTATAAAGATACAGACGTCCTTCATAACTCAGTTGCCGGAGAGGAAGGAAACCCCTCAGGGATTTCACCATGAGGCCAATGGTGACTTTAAAACAGTTTGAGTTTAATGGCTGTGGTAGGGAGAAAACTGAGGATGGATCAACAACACTGTAATCACTCCACAATACTAACCTAATTGAGAGAGACAAAAGGAAGCCTATACAGAATAAAAAATATTCCAAAACATGCATCCTGTTTGCAACCAGGCACTTAAGTAATGCTGCAAAAAATGTGGCAAAGCAATTAACTTTTGGTCCTGAACACAAAGTTTGGGTCAAATCCAATAGAACACATTACTGAGTACCACTCTCCATATTTTCAAGCATAGTGTTGGCTGCATCTTGTTATGGGTATGCTTGTAATAGTTAAGAACTGGGGCATTTTTCAGGTTAAAATAAGAAACAGGGGCTTCTCAAGTGGTGCAGCGGTCAAAGACACTGCATTGCAGTGCTTGAGGAGTCATTACAGACCCAGGTGTGATCCCAGGCTGTGTCACAACCGGACGTGACCGGGAGTCCCATAGGGTGGCGCACAATTGACCCAGCGTCGTCCGGGTTAGGCCGGGGGGGCATTGCTTGGCTCATCGCACTCTAGCGACTCCTTGCGATGGGCCGGGCGCCTGCAGGCTGACTTTGGTCGTCAGTTGAACGGTGTTTCCTCCGACACATTGGTGCAGCTGGCTACTGAAGAAACGCAGTTTGGCGGGTCATGTTTCGGAGGACGTATGACTCGACCTTTGCCTCTCCTGAGCCTGTCGGGGAGTTGCAGCGATGAGACAAGATCAAAATTGGGGAGAGAAAGGGGGTAAAATACAGAATTTTAAATGTAAAAATTACAGAATGGAGCTAAGCATAGGCAAAATCCTAGAGGAATACCTGGTTCAGTCGGCTTTCCACCAGACACCGAGATGAATTCACCTTCCAGCAGGACAATAACCTAAAACACAAGGTCAAATCTACACTGGAGTTGCTTACCAAGAAGACGTGAATGTTCCTGAGAGGCTGAGTTAGTTTTGACTTAAATCTACTTCAAAATCTATGGTAAGACCTGAAAATGGTTGCCTAGCAATGATCAACAACCAATTTCACAGAGCTCGAATAATTTTGAAAATAATAAATGGGCAAATGTTACACAATCCAGTTGTGGAAAGCTCTTAGAGATTTACCCAGAAAGACTTGCAGCTGTAATCGCTGCCAAAGGTGATTGTACAAAGTATTGAATATTTATGTAAATTACATATTTCATTTTCAATAAACTTAAAAACATTTCTAAAAACTTGTTTCCACATTGTAATTATGGGGTAGTGTGTGTAAATGGGTGAGAAAAAAAGATTTAATCCATTTTGAATTCAGGCTTTAACAAAATGTGGAATAAGTCAAGAGGTATGAATACTTTCTGAAGGCACTGTACATAACGAATATACACAAGCGGCAATTTAATTCCACAAAATTAAGTAACTTGACCCATAGACCGTTAAGCAGGACTGGTCAAATGTATTTACATCAACTGGTATTCCCAACAATGAGTAGGCTAAAAAGCATTATGTGGCAATGGGATTTGTTCCCCGGACAATTGGTCGGTGCCAATTTTATTTATTGGCTCAACAAAAACAAACATTTAAAAAAACAGCTATTACCAGTTAACGGAAACCCTGACACACAAAAACACAGTTACAGATTGCTCTCTGTCTCCCTGCGCTGTACCTCATGTGAAGTTTACCACTTGAAACCAAGCCAGACATTTACCTAACAGATTAATCCCTGTTTACCTTCTGGCACTGCAGGCAGCAGCCTCACCTAAAAAACACCTGGGACTACTACCGCACGAGAGAGAGCTACAAAAGAGCTAGCAGTAAAACGGTGTGTGATGTTTTGATGTCTCCCCACAGGCCAGGTCACAATCCTACAGCTGTGCCTCTCTCCCACACACACACCATGTTTACAGTATTCGCTCTGAACTCCTGGTGAACCCAGAGAGAAACCTCCTCAGAGCCCTGTTAACTCCAGCCTGGACCGCCCCCTCATAAACACACACACACACACACACACACACACACACACACACACACACACACACACACATGTAGGGCTGCACAATTCATCTAAATTTAATCGAAATTTCGAGGTTGGCATGTGCAATATCCATGTCGCAAAAGGCTGCAATTTTTTGAAGCCCTATAGTTTACTCTGTCATCTCTCTCCAGTCTCCCTCCCTCTCGAATGCGGCTACTTGCTTTCGACACACACCATGCCCCGCCCAGTCACTCAATCAGGCACAGCTGGCTGTTAGATTCACTCACTCAACCTGAGTCTGCAATGCATGCTTCTGTTAGCTCTAGCCCATGCATGCAGTCAAGAAACAAGGATGTTGCTTATTCCAACTTTGCTTCTTCACATCAATCCACCTGTGTTCTGTATTATACTATTAGTTTGTGTATCTTTATCTACACAAACCATTGGTTAGTTATCAAGCTTCACATGTGCCTAAAAAAAGCATTAGCCGCTAATGATAATTGCTAACCAGCTAGCTAAGTACATTGAGATAGCAAAGACTATGGAGCTAGGGCTATCCTGCTGCCAGTGGTGGTGCCAATATGTTACTTGTGCCAAGACATGTCCTGAATCAGAGAGAAATAGGTGAAGAATATTCTAAAATCTTTGTCTGAATATAACATCTCTTTTCAAAATAAATAAAATGTTATTCGTCACATGCGCAGGATACAACGGGTGTAGATTTAACCGTGAAATGCTTGCTTACGAGCCCTTCCCAACAATAGTTAAAAAATGATAAAGAAAAATAGTAACACAAAAGGAATAAAATTAACAAGAAAAGAGCTGTATATATATATATATATATATATATATACACATATATATATATATATATATATACATATATATATATATATATACATATACATATATATATACATATATATACATATATATATATATACATATATATATAATATAATATAATATAATATATACAGTTGAAGTTGGAAGTTTACATACACTTAGGTTGGAGTCATTAAAACTCGTTTTTCAACCACTCCACAAATTTCTTGTTAACAAACTATAGTTTTGGCAAGTCGGTTAGGACATCTACTTTGTGCATGACAAGTCATTTTTCCAACATTGTTTACCAACAGATTATTTCACTTAATTCACTGTATCACAATTCCATTCGGTCATAAATTGACTGTGCCTTTAAACAGC
The DNA here is from genome assembly GCF_018296145.1 of Oncorhynchus tshawytscha. NCBI lineage: Eukaryota > Metazoa > Chordata > Actinopteri > Salmoniformes > Salmonidae > Oncorhynchus > Oncorhynchus tshawytscha. Next base: position 25,785,011 of record NC_056457.1, on the reverse strand, counting down.
TTGGAAAATTCCAGAAAATGTCATGGCTTTAGAAGCTTCTGATAGGCTAATTGACATAATTTGAGTCAATTGGAGGTGTACCTGTGGATGTATTTCAAGGCCTACCTTCAAACTCAGTGCCTCTTTACTTGACATCATGGGAAAATCCAAAGAAATCAGCCAAGACATCAGAAAAAAAAATGTAGACCTCCACATGTCTGGTTCATCCTTGGGAGCAATTCCAAACACCTGAAGGTACCACGTTCATCTGTACAAACAATAGTATGCAAGTATAAACTCCATGGGACCATGCAGCCGTCATACCGCTCAGGAAGGAGACGCATTCTGTCTCCTAGAGATGAACATACTTTGGTGCGAAAAGTGCAAATCAGTCCCAGAACAACAGCAAAGGACCTTGTGAAGATGCTGGAGGAAACAGGTACAAAAGTATCTATATCCACAGTAAAACGAGTCCTATATCGACATAACTTGAAAGGCCGCTCAGCAAGGAAGTCGTCACTGCTCGAAAATGACCATAAAAAAAGCCAGACTATGGTTTGCAACTGCACATGGGGACAAAGATCATACTTTTTGGAGAAATGTCCTCTGGTCTGATCAAACAAAAATAGAACTGTTTGGCTATAATGACCATCATTATGTTTGGAGGAAAAGGGGGAGGCTTGCAAGGCGAAGAATACCATCTCAACCGTGAAGCACGGGGGTGGCAGCATCATGTTGTGGGGGTGTTTTGCTGCAGGAGGGACTGGTGCACTTCACAAAATAGATGGCATCATGAGGTAGGACAATTATGTGGATATATTGAAGCAACATCAAGACATCAGTCAGGAAGTTAAAGCTTGATCGCAAATGGGTCTTCCAAATGGACAATGACCCCAAGCATACTTCCAAAGTTGTGGCAAAATGGCTTAAGGACAATAAAGTCAAGGTCTTGGAGTGGCCATCACAAAGCCCTGACCTCAACCCTATAGAAAATTTGTGGGCAGAACTGAAAAAGCGTGTGAGAATCAAGCTGACTCAGTTACACCAGCTCTGTCAGGAGGAATGGGCCTAAACTCACCCAAGTTATTGTGGGAAGCTTGTGGAAGGCTACCCGAAACGTTTGACCCAAGTTAAACCATTTAAAGGCAATGCTACCAAATACTTATTGAGTGTATGTAAACTTCTGACCCACTAGGAATGTGATTAAAGAAATAAAAGCTGAAATAATTCTCTACTATTTCACATTCTTAAAATAAAGTGGTGATCCTAACTGACCTAAGACAGGGAATTTTTACTAGGATTAAATGTTAGGAATTGTGAAAAACTGAGTTGAAATGTATTTGGCTAAAGGTGTATGCAAACTTCCGACTTCAACTGTAGCTATATAAAGTATTTTAGGTAGATATGTACAAGAAGGCAGGGTAAAGTAGCTAAGCATCAGGATAGATTAGAGAAACAAAGAAGAGAGTAGCAGAAGCTTTTGCGTGTTAAAGTGTAGGTGTGTGTCTTGTGTCGTATGCTTGTTGTTGGTAGGCGTACATGTGTGTGCGTATGTAGTGTAGTGTATGTGAATGTGTGTGGGTGTCAGTGTAGTGTGTTTATCTAGTCTTGTGAGTGTGCATTGAGTCAGTGCAAGATAGGGTCAGCGCAGATAGTTCATGTAACCATTAAATTCCTTATTTAGCAGTCTTATGGCTTGGGGCTAGACGTGATCTCGGAGAGAGCCAATGCTCCGGTACCATTTGCCGGACGGTAGCAGTGAATAGACTATGGTTTGGTTGGCTGAAGTCTTTGCCAATTCTTCTGTCCTTCCTCTGACACGCCTTATATAGAGGTCCTGGATGGCAGGGAGCTCAGCCCTAGTGATGTACTGGGCTGTCCGCACCACCCTCTGTTGCGCTTCGCGGTCCAGGGTGGTACATTTGCCATACCAAGTGGTGGTAATCCAGTCAAGATGCTCTCAATGGTGCAGCTGTAGAACTTCTGGAGGATTGAAGAGCCCATGCCAAATCTTTTCAGCTTCCTGAGGGGGAAGAGGCACTGTCGTGTCCTCTTCACGACTATGCTGGTGTGTGTGGACCAGGTTAAGTCCTTAGTGATGTGGACACCAAGGAACTTGAAGCTCTGGACCCACTCCACTACTGTCCCAACGATGTGGATAGGGGCGTGCTCTCCCCTCTTTCTGCTGTAGTCCACTATCAGCTCCGTGGTCTTACTGACGTTGAAGGATGTTGTCATGGCACTATACTGCCAAGTCTCTGACCTCCTCCGTGGAGGCTGTCTCATCGCCGTCTGTGATTAGGCCTACCACAGTCGTGTCGTCAGCAAACTTGATGGTGGTGTTGGAGTCGTGCTTGGCCACGCAGTTGTGGATGAACAGTGAGTACAGGAGGAGACTAAGCACTCACCCTTGAGGTTCTCCCGTGTTGAGGGTGAGAGTGGTGGAGGTGTTGTTGCCTACTCTCACCACATGGGTAATTAGGTTCCCCTGGGAAACACTGACAAACACATTGGCTTCTACCCGGTCACAACTATACTGGCCTTTTCATTTCATTGTCATGCCAAACACCAACAATAGAATTAGAATAGCCTACTCATTCCATTTCTATGATTCTAACAGATCACAAAATATATACTAATATAATGCTATTTGGCTGTACCTACACCAAAACTCCAGTATCTATTCTTTATAGGTTGTTGTCCATTTTCTTTTTAAATAAGGAGACAATTTGTTTTCCATGACTGAATATTTATTTCCATGACTGATAAAAACTAATTCTCATGGCTCTCTCTTGTCCCTCTGCAGCAGACATATGGCGAGCAATATGTTTGGAACATCGAAACGCAATAAAATCACAGTATCAAATCGCAACACATAGAATTGCCACACATATAAATCGGCACCTTAATTAAGCAGGCCAAACACATCCCATTAATGAGAAAAACATCAGCATGGGCTAACCACAGAACCTTGTGGGATGCCAACAGCCCTGTGTGTGTGTGCCAATACTCGATGGGAGTACTCTCGTGAATGACAAGGACGGGTTTTTGCTCCAGCCAAAATCAGTTACACACAACACACCTATCCTAGATGACTCTTACCTCCGTTATCTGTCCTCTTGAGGGCACCATCTTTGTGGGGGCACAGCTCACACCTCTGCAGAGAAAGGAGACAGGAGGGAGACATGGACCTTTTGCAAAACTCTTTACCATACAATTACACACAAAAGATATACAGTACCTTCAGAAAGTATTCATACCCCTTGACAATTACCACATTTGGTTGTGTTATAGGCTAATTGGAATAAATAAAACAAATTCTCACCCATCTACACACAATACCCTATAATGACAAAGTGTCTCCATTCTCTAGTTCAGGTCCCCCCCTCACCCATCTACACACAAAGCGAAAACATGTTTTTAGAAAAAAAATGTAAGTCAGTACATGTTATCACCACCTTTGGTAGCAATTATAGCTGAGAGTCTTTCAGGGTAAGTCTCGAAGACCTTTCCACAACTGGATTGTACAACATTTGCCCATTATTATTTTCAAAATTCTTCAAGCTCTGTCAAATTGGCTGTTGATCATTGCTAGACAACTATTTTCAGGTCTTGCCATAGATTTTCAAGTACACGTTTCATGAGCTAAAATAAAAGACTGCAGAATTTTACCATATGCACAAAAAGCTTCTCAAATGTTGTTTACATCCCTGTTAGTGAGGATTTCTCCTTTACCAACATAATCCATCCACCTAACAGGTGTGGCATACCAACAAGCTGATTAAACAGCATGATCATTACATAGGTGCACCTTGCGCCAGGGACAATAAAAGGCCACTCTATAATGTGCAGTTTTGTCACACAACCCAATGCCACAGGTGTTTAAAGTTTTGAGGAAGAGTGCAATTGACATGCTGACTGCAGGAATGTCCACCAGAGCTGTTGCCAGAGAATTTAAATGTTAATTTCTCTACCATAAGCAGCCTCCAACATCGTTTTACAGAATTTTGCAGTACGTCCAACCGGCCTCACAACTGCAGACCATGTGTAATCACGTCAGCCCAGGACCTTCACATCCAAATCAAATCAAATCAATCAAATCAAATCAAATCTTATTTGTCACATACACATGGTTAGCAGATGTTAATGCGAGTGTAGCGAAATGCTTGTGCTTCTAGTTCCGACAATGCAGTAATAACCAACAAGTAATCTAACTAACAATTCCAAAACTACTGTCTTATACACAATGTAAGGGGATAAAGAATATGTACATAAGGATATATGAATGAGTGATGGTACAGAGCAGCATAGGCAAGATACAGTAGATGGTATCGAGTACATTATATACATATGAGATGAGTATGTAAACAAAGTGGCATAGTTAAAGTGGCTAGTGATACATGTATTACATAAGGATGCAGTCGATGATATAGAGTACAGTATATACGTATGCATATGAGATGAATAATGTAGGGTAAGTAACATTATATAAGGTAGCATTGTTTAAAGTGGCTAGTGATATATTTACATAATTTCCCATCAATTCCCATTATTAAAGTGGCTGGAGTTGAGTCAGTGTCAGTGTGTTGGCAGCAGCCACTCAATGTTAGTGGTGGCTGTTTAACAGTCTGATGGCCTTGAGATAGAAGCTGTTTTTCAGTCTCTCGGTCCCAGCTTTGATGCACCTGTACTGACCTCGCCTTCTGGATGATAGCGGGGTGAACAGGCAGTGGCTCGGGTGGTTGATGTCCTTGATGATCTTTATGGCCTTCCTGTAACATCGGGTGGTGTAGGTGTCCTGGAGGGCAGGTAGTTTGCCCCCGGTGATGCGTTGTGCAGACCTCACTACCCTCTGGAGAGCCTTAGGGTTGTGGGCGGAGCAGTTGCCGTACCAGGCGGTGATACAGCCCGTCAGGATGCTCTCGATTGTGCATCTGTAGAAGTTTGTGAGTGCTTTTGGTGACAAGCCGAATTTCTTCAGCCTCCTGAGGTTGAAGAGGCGCTGCTGCGCCTTCTTCACGATGCTGTCTGTGTGAGTGGACCAATTCAGTTTGTCTGTGATGAGTATGCCGAGGAACTTAAAACTTGCTACCCTCTCCACTACTGTTCCAACGATGTGGATAGGGGGGTGTTCCCTCTGCTGTTTCCTGAAGTCCACAATCATCCCCTTAGTTTTGTTGACGTTGATTGTGAGGTTATTTTCCTGACACCACACTCCGAGGGCCCTCACCTCCTCCCTGTAGGCCGTCTCGTCGTTGTTGGTAATCAAGCCTACCAATCCAGCTTCTTCACCTGCGGTATCGTGAGACCAGCTACCCAGACAGCTGACAAAACTGTGGGTTTGCACAACCAAAGAATTCCTGTACAACCTGTCAGAAACCGTCTCAAGGAATCTCATCTGGGTGCGTGCTGTCCTCACCGGGGTCTTGACTGGACTGCAGTTCGTAGTCTTAACTGACTTCAGTGGGCAAATGCTTACCTTCGATGGCCACTGGCATGCTGGAGAAGTGGGCACTTCACGGATGAATCCCGGTTTCAACTGTACTGGGCAGATGGCAGACAGCGTGTATGGCGTCGTGTGGGAGAGCGATTTGCTGATGAGTGCCCCATGGTGGCTGTGGGGTTATGGTACGGGCAGGCATAAGCTACGGATAACGAACACAACTGCATTTCATTGATGTCAATTTGAATGCAGAGACAAACCATGACAAGATCCTGAGGGCCATTGTGATCCTGAGGGCCTCGTGTTTCAGCATGATAATGCACAGCCCCATGTCGCAAGAATCTGTACACAATTCCTGTAAACTGAAAATGTCCATGACCTGCCTACTCACCAGACATGTCACCTATTGAGCACGTTTGGGATGCTATGGATCGACACGTACAACAGTGTGTTCCAGTTTCTGCCAATATCCAGCAACTTTGCACAGCCATTGATGAGGAGTGGGACATTCCACAGGCCACAATCAACAGCCTGATCAACTCTATGTGAAGGAGATGTGTCGCGCTGCATGAGGCAAATGCTGGTCAGTATCTGTTACCAACAGATGCATATCTGTATTCCCAGTCATGTGAAATCCATAGATTAGGGCCTAATGAATTTATTTCAGTTGACTGATTTCCTTATATGAACTGTAACTCAGTAAAATCTTTGAAATTGTTGCATGTTGCGTTTATATTTTTGTACAGTCAAAACTGTAACTCGGCCACTCAGGACTTTTTAGATTTGTTTTACCAATGACCTGCCACTAGCATTAAACAAAGCATGTGTGTCCATGTATGCTGAGGATTCAAACATATACGCATTAGCAAACCACTGCTAATGAAGTCACTGAAACCCTTAAAGAGTTGCAGTCTGTTTTGGAATGGATGGCCAGTAACAAACTGCTCCTGAACATCTCTAAAACTAAGAGCATTGTATTTGGTCCTAATCATTCCCTAAGTTCTAGACCTAAGTTCTAGACCTAACGAATGGTGTGGCTTTCGCACAAGTTGAGGAGACTAAATTACTTAGTGTTAGCTTAGACTGTAAACGGTCAGGGTCAAAATATATATTCAATGGTTGTAAAGACACACAGACACACACCCCACCAGATATGCCACCAGGGGTGTTTTCACAGTGCCCAGGTCCAGAACAAATTCAAGTAAGCATACATCATTATACAGAGACATGAGTGCATGGAACTCCCATCTTATATAGTGCAAGTGCACATGGTTTCAAACATGTTATTTTTTATTGAACCTTTATTTCACTAGGTAAGTCAGTTAAGAACAAATTCTTATTGACAATGACGGCCTCCCCCGACCAAACCCTAATGATGCCGGGTCAATTATGTGTCGCCCTTTGGGACTCCCAATCATGGCCGGTTGTGATACAGCCTGGAATCGAACCAGGGTCTGTAGTGACGCCTCTAGCACTGAGATGCAGTGCCTTTGACTGCTGCGCCACTCGGGAGCCCCAACACCTTACGGCACAACGCCTCTCCCCCATGTGACCTACTTCGTTGTGAGTATGTATCGTCAGGTATGTGTAACTGATCGATGCAGATATGCGTTCACACACACACACACACACACACACACACACACACACACACACACACACACACACACACACACACACAAAAAACATGTAGTATGTAAAGTGTAAAGTATCGAACCTGTAGTGTGTTTTTCGTTATGTGTCGGACACCAGTCAGACTAACTGTTGCCATTGGGGCGGCAGGGTAGCCTAGTGGTTAGAGCGTTGAACTAGTAACCGAAAGGTTGCAAGTTCGAATCCCTGAGCTGACAAGGTACAAATCTGTCGTTCTGCCCCTGAACAGGCAGTTAACCCACTGTTCCTAGGCCGTCATTGAAAATAAGAATTTGTTCTTAACTGACTTGCCTAGTAAAATAAAGAAAACATTTCAAATTAAATTGGCATCGGCTAATGTCGTTCTTAATAGATCTAATTACTGCATGGTTGCAAACAGTATTTTGGAATATTTGTATTCTGTACAGGTTTCCTTCTTTACACTCTGTCAATTAGGTTAGTACTGTGGAGTAACTACAATGTTGTTCATCCATCCTCAGTTCTCATATCACAGCCATTAAAGCCATTCAAGTCCCCATTGGCCTCCCTGTGGGGTACAGAGATGAGGCAGTCATTCAAAAATCATGCAATAAACACTTATTGCACACAGAGTGAGTCCATGCAACTTATTATGGGACTTGTTAATTAAGGACTTTTTAATACTTATTGACTCAAGACATTTCACCTTTTTATTAATTTGTACAAATTTAAAAATATATATACTTCCACTTTGACATTATGGAGTATTGTGTGTGTAGGCCAGTGACAAACAATATACATTTAATCTATTTTAAATGCAGACTAACAACAAAATCTGAAAAAAGTCAAGGGGCGTGAATACCTTCTTAAGGCTCTACATACTATAGATACACACACACGTACCCTACTCCCTTTCTCTCATACACACCCGGTATTTTCAGTAATCACTGATCCAACACTATCAAATAGGTGTAAGTGGGCTTCGATGCCATAGCTCCCACATCCAGCTCTGTCATACTGTGTGGTTACTACTATGAGGAAGGGAGAGCCTAGTTCACCCCAACCTCTCCTAAAACACAAAGCCACTATCTGCTGCCCAAGACGGTTTCCCTTTCCCATGCGTGATAGAGCGAGTGTGTTGTGTGTGTATGCCTCCAGTCCTGCCCATTTCACACCAGCTACTCCCACAGGATGCCCACCATCCCTCAGAAGAAAAAAGAAAATCCTCTTCCTGACAATTTTTGTCCACACAATATCACAAGCGAGTATGACCGCACTGTTTAACTGTTTCTACTGCCAGGCTGAGGAAAGTACAGGCAGGGATGCTGTTGTTTTCCCTATGAGAAATATACTGTGGGCTTCTTAAGCATGTCTGATGCTGCCATGGCTGGCTGGCTCTGTCAGATCTTGCCACAATGTAACATTTTACACTGTAATATCCAATTTACAACTTGTTTTGGATCCTTTAATATAAGCACTGTACGGTACTGTTTGCTACCAGGTAGTTGCCAATTGTGTTGAATTCTTTGAAGTAAGTAGCAGATAGTAATAACACAATTTCCTATAAAGTACCGGCTAAATATTAGCGGAAACTGTAGTATAAAACATATTGCTGAGAATACGGTGTTGATACTCTATTGGTCAGACTCACCACTCTGGCTGCTCTCTCCTGAGATTCACACTTCCTGCAGAACCAGGGTCCAGTGGGCACCTGCACGATGCCATAGCATGCTGCAGAGAGGACAACACTGGGTTAATACCACACACCACGATGCCATAGCAGCACGCTGCAGAGAGGACAACACTGGGTTAATACCACACACCACGATGCCATAGCATGCTGCAGAGAGGACAACACTGGGTTAATACCACACACCACGATGCCATAGCAGCACGCTGCAGAGAGGACAACACTGGGTTAATACCACACACCACGATGCCATAGCAGCACTCTGCAGAGAGGACAACACTGGGTTAATACCACAGCAGCACGCTGCAGAGAGGACAACACGGGGTTAATACCACACACCACGATGCCATAGCAGCACGCTGCAGAGAGGACAACACTGGGTTAATACCACACACCACGATGCCATAGCAGCACTCTGCAGAGAGGACAACACTGGGTTAATACCACGACGCCATAGCAGCACGCTGCAGAGAGGACAACACTGGGTTAATACCACAGCAGCACGCTGCAGAGAGGACAACACTGGGTTAATACCACGATGCCATAGCAGCACGCTGCAGAGAGGACAACACTGGGTTAATACCACAATGCCATAGCAGCACGCTGCAGAGAGGACAACACTGGGTTAATACCACGATGCCATAGCACGCTGCAGAGAGGACAACACTGGGTTAATACCACAATGCCAAAGCAGCACGCTGCAGAGAGGACAACACTGGGTTAATACCACGATGCCATAGCACGCTGCAGAGAGGACAACACTGGGTTAATACCACAATGCCATAGCAGCACGCTGCAGAGAGGACAACACTGGGTTAATACCACAGACCACGATGCCATAGCAGCACACTGTAGAGAGGACAACACTGGGTTAATACCACGATGCCATAGCAGCACTCTGCAGAGAGCACAACACTGGGTTAATACCACACACCACGATGCCATAGCAGCACGCTGCAGAGAGGACAACACTGGGTTAATACCACACACCACGATGCCATAGCAGCACGCTGCAGAGAGGACAACACTGGGTTAATACCACGACACCATAGCAGCACGCTGCAGAGAGGACAACACTGGGTTAATACCACGATGCCATAGCAGCACGCTGCAGAGAGGACAACACTGGGTTAATACCACAATGCCATAGCAGCACGCTGCAGAGAGGACAACACTGGGTTAATACCACGATGCCATAGCAGCACGCTGCAGAGAGGACAACACTGGGTTAATACCACGATGCCATAGCACGCTACAGAGAGGACAACACTGGGTTAATACCACGATGCCATAGCACGCTACAGAGAGGACAACACTGGGTTAATACCACAATGCCATAGCAGCACGCTGCAGAGAGGACAACACTGGGTTAATACCAAGATGCCATAGCAGCACGCTGCAGAGAGGACAACACTGGGTTAATACCACACACCACGACACCATAGCAGCACGCTGCAGAGAGGACAACACTGGGTTAATACCACACACCACGATGCCATAGCAGCACGCTGCAGAGAGGACAACACTGGGTTAATACCACACACCACGACACCATAGCAGCACGCTGCAGAGAGGACAACACTGGGTTAATACCACAGCAGCACGCTGCAGAGAGGACAACACTGGGTTAATACCACACACCACGACACCATAGCAGCACGCTGCAGAGAGGACAACACTGGGTTAATACCACGATGCCATAGCAGCACGCTGCAGAGAGGACAACACTGGGTTAATACCACACACCACGATGCCATAGCAGCATGCTGCAGAGAGGACAACACTGGGTTAATACCACACACCACGATGCCATAGCAGCACGCTGCAGAGAGGACAACACTGGGTTAATACCACGATGCCATAGCAGCACGCTGCAGAGAGGACAACACTGGGTTAATACCACGATGCCATAGCAGCACGCTGCAGAGAGCACAACACTGGGTTAATACCACGACGCCATAGCAGCACGCTGCAGAGAGGACAACACTGGGTCAATACCACACACCACGATGCCATAGCAGCACGCTGCAGAGGACAACACTGGGTCAATACCACACACCACGATGCCATAGCAGCACGCTGCAGAGAGGACAACACTGGGTTAATACCACACACCACGATGCCATAGCAGCACGCTGCAGAGAGGACAACACTGGGTTAATACCACACACCATGATGCCATAGCAGCACGCTGCAGAGAGGACAACACGGGGTTAATAAAGGCAGGGATGCAAACTGGTGAGGGTCCCAACAATATGTGCACGGAAAAACACAAAACAACAGTATAAACTGCAGGAAAAAGTGCCTATTTTCAGAGTGCGGTTGTCACATAACCAACATTCTGCTAACGGCATGACACCAGGCCAAGTATCACCAGACCGAGCGGTATCACCACGATACCGAGTAACACCACAATACAGACTATCACCGCGATACCGAGTAACACCGCGGTACAGAGTAACACCGCGGTACAGAGTAACACCGCGATACAGAGTAACACCGCGGTACAGACTATCACCGCGGTACAGACTATCACCGCGATACAGAGTAACACCACGATACCACTGGGTTTAGTCTAACTTCTATACAGTGCCCTCAGAAAGTATTCAAACCCCTTGAATTATTCCACCTTGCTGTGTTACAGCCTGAATAAAAAATGGATTCAATTGATGTTATTTCTCACCCATCTACACACAATACCTCATAATTAAAAAGTTAAAACATATTAGAACATTTTGCTAATTTATTGAAAATGAAATACATAAATATCTCATTTACATAAGTATTCACACCCCTGAGTCAATACATGTTTGAATCCCCTTTGGCAACAATTAACTTTGCACATCTGGCCAACCTGGATTGTATACTATTCGTACATTATTCTTCCCGAAATGTCCTTAAGCTCTGTCAAGTTGATTGTTGATCATTGCTAGACAGCCATTTTCAAGTCTTGCCATAGATATTCAAGCCAATTTAAGTCAAAACCGTAACTAGGCCACTCTGAACATTCAACGTTGTCTTGGTAAGCAACTCTAGATTTGATTTGATTTGATTTATCTGGCCTTATGTTTTAGGTTATTGTCCTGCTGTCCTGCTGAAAGGTAATTGCCCTGCTGAAAGGTGAAAGGTAATTGTCCTGCTGAAAGACACTCTTTCAGTGTCTGTTGGAAAGCAGACTAAACCAGGATTTCCTCTAGGATTTTGCCTGTGCTTCGCTCTAGATTCTGTTTTTTTTATCCTAAAAAAACTCCCCAGTCCTTGCCAATGACAAGCATACCCATAACATGATGCAGCTACCACCATGCTTGAAAATATGGAGAGTGGTACTCAGTGATGTGTTGTGATGGATTTGCCCCAAACATAACACTTGTATTCAGGATATTGAAGTTATTTCTTTGACCATTTTTTTGCAGTTTTACTTTACTGCCTTTTTGCAAACAGGATCCATGTTTTGGAATAAAAAAAAATATCTGTATAGGCTTCCTTTTTCTCAATCTGTCATTTAGGTTATTGTGGAGTAACTACAATGTTGTTGATCCATCCTCATGTTCTCTCATATTACAGCCATTAAACTATGCAACTGTTTTAAAGTCAACATTGGCTTTATGGTGAAAGCTGAAACGTGAGCGGTTTCCTTCCTCTCCGGCAACTGAGTTAGGAAATATGCCTAACTCATCTTTGTGGTGACTGGGTGTATTGATACATCATCCAAAGTGTAATTAATAACTTCACCATGCTCAAAGGGACATTCAATGTCTGAGATTTTTAAAATATATATCTATATAAAAAAAATATTTTTTTCTACTTTTTTTTCTTTCATTTTTTACCCATCTACCAACAGGTGCCCTTCTTTGCAAGGCATTGGAAAAGCTCCCTGGCCTTTGGTTGAATCTGTGTTTGAATTCACTGCTGGACTGAGGGACCTTACAGATCATTGTGTTTGCATTTTACATTTACATTTTAGTCGTTAAGCACAGGCTCTTATGCAGAGCGACTTACATTTTCATACTTTTTCATACTGGTTCAACGTGGGAATCGAACACACAACCCTGGTCACGCGGGGTATTTGTGGGGTACAGAGATGAGTTAATCATTAAGAAAAATTATGTTAGGGCCTCCCGAGTGGCGCAGCGGTCTAAGGCACTGCATCGCAGTGCTGTGTCGCAGCCGGCCGCGACGAGAGACCCATGAGGAGGCGCACAATTGGCCCAGCGTTATCCGGGTTAGGGGAGGGTTTCGCCGGCCGGGTTGTCCTTGTCCCGTCGCACTCTAGCAACTCCTGTGGCGGGCCAGGCCCAACGCACGCTGACACGGTCATCAAGTATACAGTGTTTCCTCCGACACATTAGTGCGGCTGGCTTCTGGGTTAAGCAAGAAGTGTAAAGAAGCAGCGTAACCTGGCGGGGTTGTGTTTGAGGATGCATGGCGCTCGACCGTCGCCTCTCCCGTCCGTATGGTAGTTGCAGAGATGGGACAAGACTACCTACCAATTAGATATCATGAAAAAGGGGTATAAAAAAATATATATACATATGGGTACCATATATGGGTAGAACGTATTTAGGCTTACCATAACAAAGGGGTTGAATACTTATTGACTCAAGACATTTCAGCTTCTCATTTTTAATGAATATGTAAACATTTTGAAATCCATATTTCCTCTTTGACATTATGGAGTATTGAGTGTAGGCCAGTGATACAATCTATTTAATCCATGTTAAATTCAGGCTGTAACAGAACAAAATATGGTAAAAGTCAAGGGGTGGGGTGAATACTTTCTGCACAACCCCCCAAAAAAAAAAAAAAAAGTCCCTGATAGTCACATCTCTACTCAATACAACACATTGAATTTAACATCACACTTTCTACTGTATAATAGAAAAGGCTACTGCAGAAAAGATCTGACTTGCTCATATCAAAAGGCCTACCTGTGATTGGGCAGGAGGAATATTTAACGCATAATGATCTGCATGTTCATTGTAGCAGTAAGGGCCTATATGAAACCATCTTTAACCTACTCTTCAGATAGCCTACAGACTCTCCCTTCCTCACACTCTTGCTCACTAACTTATTCCCTCTTCCACACACACAGCGCTCCCAGAAGTTAGGCACCAAACAAAAATGTAAGGATCGCCAGAAAAGGGCATTCAGTTTTTATTCAGGTTTAGCTTAGAATTACATTGATTAGGCATATGCATCCAAACTTTGGAGCATCTCTTTGAATTGGCTTTCTCCCATTGCATAGCCAAGGTACCATGTTGTTAGCTAGCAAGCCAGCCAGGTAACATGACTAAACTAAACAAGGTTAGTTTGTTATAGAACCAAAAACTCACAGCCCAAGACATGGTTTATACAATTAAATAAAAATATATATTCGCACTTCTCTTTTATAACTCAATGGGTGATCGTTATTTTACATATCTTCATGGTTTATCTGGATTACCTATTTCAAGATCAAAACAGGGAATAGTGTAAATGGTGCCAGATCTGGCTGACACCTCCAGAGGTGGACATTGATGAATTGTGTCCTGGTAGGCCGTGCAACAACGGTAAATCACTTGACATAACATGGACGTGTTTAATAAAGACATGTTATAGGCAGGAAACACGTATTTTTTAATGGCATGGTAATAGATGAACGTGTCTGATAAAAAAAAACTCTTTGCTTTCTGTTTCTAAACATTTTGCCACAGACTGCCAATGTACCAGCCCGGTGCCCTACTGAACATAACCCAGGTGTAGCCTATACACCAAGCTCAAGGGAGTATTTCCCCTATATGCACTAAATCATGGTCACTACTGAGTGTGCGAGTCTGAACATGCTGCACTCCAGATATCTCTGCTGTCCTCTCAGATTATCTCACATCTGACTGACTCACGTAATCCACTTTAATGAACAGAGATAATCCACTGACGATAAAAAGGGTATTGTTATGCTGTCTATTGTTGAGGACAGAGGGGTCAGTGATTGTTACAACGGCGTCAGTGTGTTGATTAGCTATTGATTCATTCACACGTAAACCATATAGGCTGTGTTTAATAACATGTACAAATAGGTGTGTTTAGTTTGTGTGTGTTTTGGGGCGGCAGGGTAGCCTAGTGGTTAGAGCGTTGGACTAGTAACCGAAAGGTTGAAAAATCGAATCCCCGAGCTGACAAGGTAAAAATCTGTCGTACTGCATTTGAACAAGGCTTTTAAACCACTGTTCCTGGACCGTCATTGAAAATAAGAACTTGTTCTTAACTGACTTGCCTGGTTAAATAAAGGAAAAATAAAAATAAATGTAATTTTGTCTGTAGTGTCCTTTTCGTTATGTGTTGGACCCCAGGAAGACTGACTAGCTGTTGCTAGCTAATGGGGATCCCAATCAGATCTAAATACGTGTATGAAGACATACACTGCTCAAAAAAATAAAGGGAACACCAAAATAACACATCCTAGATCTGAATGAATGAAATATTCTTATTAAATACTTTTTTCTTTACATAGTTGAATGTGCTGACAATAAAATCACACAAACATTATCAATGGAAATCAAATTTATCAACCCATGGAGGTCTGGATTTGGAGTCACACTCAAAATTAAAGTGGAAAACCACACTGCAGGCTGATCCAACTTTAATGTAATGTCCTTAAAACAAGTCAAAATGAGGCTCAGTAGTGTGTGTGGCCTCCACATGCCTGTATGACCTCCCTACAAAACCTGGGCATGCTCCTGATGAGGTGGCGGATGGTCTCCTGAGGGATCTCCTCCCAGACCTGGACTAAAGCATCTGCCAACTCCTGGACAGTCTGTGGTGCAACGCGGCGTTGGTGGATGGAGCGAGACATGATGTCCGAGATGTGCTCAATTGGATTCAGGTCTGGGGAACGGGCGGGCCAGTCCATAGCAACAATGCCTTCCTCTTGCAGGAACTGCTGACACACTCCAGCCACATGAGGTATAGCATTGTCTTGCATTAGGAGGAACCCAGGGCCAACCGCACCAGCATATGGTCTCACAAGGGGTCTGAGGACCTCATCTCGGTACCTAATGGCAGTCAGGCTACCTCTGGCGAGCACACGGAGGGCTGTGCGGCCCCCCCAAAGAAATGCCACCCCACACCATGACTGACCCACCGCCAAACCGGTCATGCTGGAGGATGTTGCAGACAGCAGAACGTTCTCCACGGCGTCTCCAGACTGTCACATGCTCAGTGTGAACCTGCTTTCATCTGTGAAGAGCACAGGACACCAGTGGCGAATTTGCCAATCTTGATGTTCTCTGGCAAGGGCTTTGCAGGGCTCTGGAAGTGCTCCTCCTGCTCCTCCTTGCACAAAGGCGGAGATAGCGGTCCTGCTACTGGGTTGTTGCCCTCCTACGGCCTCCTGCACGTCTCCTGATGTACTGGCCTGTCTACTGGTAGCGCCTCCATGCTCTGGACACTACGCTGACAGACACAGCAAACCTTCTTGCCACAGCTCGCATTGATGTTCCATCCTGGATGAGCAGCACTACCTGAGCCACTTGTGTGGGTTGTAGACTCCGTCTCATGCTACCACTAGAGTGAAAGCACCGCCAGCATTCAAAAGTGACCAAAGCATCAGCCAGGAAGCATTGCCTAAAATTTCCACCTGTTGTCTATTCCATTTGCACAACAGCATGTGAAATTTATTGTCAATCAGTGTTGCTTCCTAAGTGGACAGTTTGATTTCACAGAAGTGTGATTGACTTGGAGTTACATTGTGTTGTTTAAGTGTTCCCTTTATTTTTTTGAGCAGTGTATATTCAATCACATGACAATGATCAACAATAAAAATACAATTACTAGGCAGTTTTTCTGTCTCACAAAGCCAAAATCACAAATATTGACTGTGTCGACTGGATACCTAGTTCTGATTTTGACTTTGTCAACAGAATCTGAGTGACGTTGACACTGTTGTTTGGGTCAGTGTGTTGCAGACAAACTTGGTGCACAGGTTCAGTCTGTCAAACTCAGTAGCTAGCTAACAATATTTGGACAACATACTATAGCTAGCTAACTACTTCACCGCTTGGTTTACAGAACGTATCTAGCAATACATTGGGAAAATAATGTGATTTGCTTGCAGGATATCATAACGGATAAAAACGTTAGCTAGTGTGGTAAGACAAATTAAGTAACACGTTAACGTTAGCTAGCTAGCTAGTTTGAGCTATGCAATGCCATTTTAACGAATTGTATAGCCAGGCTACACAGCCAATGTTGACAACTACAAAAATCCTTCCTGGCAGATTGTAACGGGCTAACGTTCATGTGATGGCCCATTAGCCTTACAGGGTAGGTAACGTTACGGTTTGGCGTAGCAGAATTTTCGACCAATCTGAACTTGGCAATACTGTACTATCTTCGTTCTCGATTTGACCAAACATGTATCAAACAGTACATATCCGTAACGGTTAATGGAGCATCACATTAGCCGGTTACAAGCTGCTAGCTATAAAAATACTATCCATCTAGCTAGTTAACGTTAGTTAGCTAGTTACCTTCGCCAACTTCATACCTACTAGATAGTTAGGATAACTGGCTAGGTAGGTCAGGACAAACGCGCAAACAGTCGATTGGATATAACTAGCTAACGTTACAGTAACTAGCTATAACCTTGCCTATTAGCTATTGTAGTCAGCAAAATGAGTTAGCTTAGCTAGCTAACGTTGCTAGCTAGCTTCCTGGCAGACCATCAACCGCGCTACCTAGCCTGAGCTACTTATCGGATGTTTGTCAAGCAAATTCCATGTTTAATGTTTTGGATTTTATCTGGTGTTTACCTTGATGGACTGCAACATTGCAGCCGTGACCGTCACAGTATACTAGAGGGTTTTCTGCCCAGCCTCTCTCGTCTGAGCACACGCAGCAACCTCCAATCATCTCCTTCATATTATTCGCCAAGAAGTCGTTGTCCGCTGCCAGGCACAGCTCGCCGGAGACCATTTACGGAGAAAGTGGACATACGAAGACAACAAAGATGCGCCGAAACCTTTGCAGAATATCCTCATCTACCCAGTGTGACAGCGCTTTAGGTCCCACTTTGTCGAAAGATCATGTTTTAGTCGTGTTTACATTCCGTTTTGACACCGTATTTTTTCCACTTAAAGAAGGCTACACACATCGCGAGCTAGATGAAGCGGCCCTTCGGGAAGTGGAAGTGCGTCAGCACGCACGGCGCGTGACAAGTCAGAACGGATGGATATGATTTGCTCAGAGAGTGTTGCCAATGTGCACGGCGCCATTTTGGTTCCACATGGCCTTCTAAAACGAAAGTGTTGTGAAGGAAACTGCTTGGAAACTTTGTAACAGTACAATGCGTGGTTGTTACAAATAACGATTGACTATTGGCAACATTGTATACATCAACATGAGGTATTTACAAATATTAATTAAGTTATTATAGCAAAAAACATGAATGAATATTACTCCATTGTTTATGCTGTTGTTGTCATCTGAGACTTTGTAAATAGCCTTTAGATGTATCCAAGGTCTATTTAAAGTCATATTTAGAAAACCTAGACATAATTTTGCTCTCAAAGAATATAATGTAATTTATTGCGCATTAGGACATTGTAACTATGGAAATAAATGCTATTTGCATATGAAAATGTCATGGTTCCCTACTCTATAGTAGCCTATGCACATCTGACAGTGTGCCTTTACATTAGGCCTAAATAAAACATAGACTTGTCTGTTTGTGCCACTGTCATTGGCCGCCAATGTATTTTCACTCTCTTTTTCCATTCTGTGTGTGTGTGTGTGTGTGTGTGTGTGTGTGTGTGTGTGTGTGTGTGTGTGTGTGTGTGTGTGTGTGTGTGTGTGTGTGTGTGTGTGTGTGTGTGTGTTGCAAAATGGAACAAGGAATAGGCCATGTGAGAG
The DNA here is from genome assembly GCF_018296145.1 of Oncorhynchus tshawytscha. Taxonomy (NCBI): domain Eukaryota; kingdom Metazoa; phylum Chordata; class Actinopteri; order Salmoniformes; family Salmonidae; genus Oncorhynchus; species Oncorhynchus tshawytscha. Next base: position 25,766,400 of record NC_056457.1, on the reverse strand, counting down.
AGAAATGTGTGTGGAATTACTCTGGCTTTCAAACGAGTATTACTCTCAAACATTGCTGCTTGAATTTTCAGTTATAGAAAAACTTGGAAGGCTATATAAGCCTAGCTACATACACCATGAATGGAGCTGAAATAATCTATACTGAATTGTGTATGTTTATTTTACTTATTTATTTACTTGGTTTTTATTTCTCTTTCCTAACGCCTATGCCTATGACACTTGTGTTGTCTTTAATTCGTGAAACACTCAACAGTTAGATTATGAGCTAAAATAAATCCGAAATAACCTATTAACTGTTATTTTTAAAGAACACATCTGGGCCTATCAAATTAAGATTTGTTTTTGCAATTTTTACTTATAATAATGAACTCAATAAATTGCTTCCACTTTACACAATAAATGGAAACGTGAAATGCAAAAGCACGCATCTAAATAAAACTGCATTTCACTTTTGTTTTAAAACCTTGTAATGACATAATCTTGGTTGAATCATTCAGAGAAGCTGCACTCTGCAACATGCATGGGTTTAGTCTGCAAGCGCATCTGCCAGCCGCTTGCGTCACTGTCTGCGAGCCCTCGGAAGTCTCCCGTTCCCTCCCAGTTTGGTTTCCAGAGAAACGTAATGACTTGCCAATAATGCGCGAGAGCACACGAGCGTCCTCGGTGTAATATGGAGAGCGAGATGTCCCCGGGAGGGGCTCCCTATTGTTGGCTTTAATTTCAAATTGCTCAAATGCTCCAGTCCACAAGGCACCGCAAAAAACAAGGATAAAAAGGGGAAGAGGGGGAAAGAAAAAAGGAAAAACAGGGAATTGTGTGTGGCAGGGGAAAACCTATTAGAGTTGGCGAGAACAAAGGGAGGCGAGGGGGGGGGGGCAGCTGTCGGAGGGTTGGAGGCTACTGAAACACTGAAATAGCAAATTATTTTTACAACTTGCACTTGATTAAAGTCTAAGTCTGCCCGTACATGTGCTCTCTTCGTGCTCAAAGAGAAGAGGGCCGGCCCATGCATTGGCGAGATACAATTACCTCTACGCTGCTTCCTATTAAAATGTAGTGCCTCTATAACGGATTTACTAATGGAAACTACGGAGGTCATTTGTAGGCTTCCTTTTAGAGTGACGTGCCCTGCTGAAAGGGGTCAGTGTCAAATATATAGGAAGGAAACTCATATAGGCATATAACAAACATAGGTCTAATATATCACATAGGCATGGTAATAACTAATGTTGCACAAATAGTAGGCTAACCTTAGGCCAATGTAGCATGCACATATGAAATTAAGTTGTGTCATTTCTTAGGCCTATAGCCTATAGGCTAATCCACTGCACAACATTGCAGTTACTTTTGGTCATGAGCCGATACAACTCAATGACTTTGGTAGCCTACTCAATTGAATTGTGAATATCCTCAATATTTAAAATTCCTAACTTGGAAATATTTTGGAAATTATTTTTCAATATATTTTAGAAAATAGCCAACTGAACTGTAATATCTTCTTGCATCAACATCATATGAACTCACTCACAACTTGTAAAATGTATTTGGGTGTTCCACAGCTTATATGACATGTTGTTTGTTGTGGACCTGGTTGGCGTTTGGGACGTGGGGTTGAGCTCGTGAGCAGAGCTGATGACTGATTCATGAGACTTGCCGCTTTGCAATCCGCACAATAGGTAGCCTCTCATGTTTCGCCCTGACCTGCCCAATTTTATCTCCACTGATGTAGTAGGCCTACACTTTAACGGTTAAATGGAGTGAGAGAGATATGTTAACATATGTTTCCCATGCCAATAAAGCCATTTAATTTAATTGAGAAAGAGAGAGAGAGAGAGTATGTGTGTGTGTGTACTGTTCATTTTTGTTGTATATTTCACTTTTGTTTATTATCTACTTCACTTGCTTCGGCAATGTTAACATGTGTTTCCCATGCAAATAAATCCCTTAAATTGAATTGAAATTGAGAGAGACAGAGACATTTCTGCGTCTGAAAAACTGTCCATCCCGTCAGTATTTTCTGTCAATCAGTGCCACTCGGATCCAAAGTCAGATAAACGTTTGAAAAATATTGTTGTTGGATTTAATATCATATGTTATATATTTCTCGTTCATGTTGTGCACGTTTAGAATATTATGTATGATGAAGGCTATAGTATTTGTCAGGGTTAGGTCTTTCCTGTTTAGAACGTCGACAACATAGCAGAAACAGTTGTCCTGACTCCAAACTGCTGTCCCTGCCCCTGCCAACGTGAAATGTAACCCTTTTCACTGGAGAAAAACGAAAAAAAGAATTTACCCCATTCACTCCAAAACAATGCTGCTAAAAAATAAAGGTTCTTCTATACGTTTACACTTGGCCTGCATGTTTTTAACCGAATTAAGTCAACCACATAATTATAGCTTTCCTGACTTTGTCTTTACACACCCCTTTTGTATCGCTTGTTACATTTCATTAACTGTACCTTTTGGGCTTATGCTCAATGACTGGGGTAAATAGTTAGAAGCCTAAATATTTTTTTCTGCTTAAAAATGTACAATATCAGTTGTCAATGACAAAATAAAAAACACTTCTAATAAACATTTTAATGTTCTTTGAAAGAAATTGGGAAATCAGAAAATAATAAATATGCATTTTGATAGGCTGCTTTCAACGTGTATTTTAATTGGACTGCGTTTGGTAGGCTGATTTCAACGTGTATTTTAATTGGACAGCGTTAGGTAGGCTGCTTTCAAGGTTTATTGTAATTGGACAGCGTTTGGTAGGCTGCTTTCAATGTGTATTGTAATTGGACAGCGTTTGGTAGGCTGCTTTCAATGTGTATTGTAATTGGACAGCGTTTGGTAGGCTGCTTTCAAGGTGTATTTTAATTGCACAGCGTTCGGAAACCAGCACTGGGTGTTTATATGGATGTGCATACCGCTCCACAAAAGGCATTTGGAAAATACAATTTACTACCAATGAATTGTTGTATTAAATATGTCCTCCTGTCCTCACACATTGTCTTCTACTTCAGACAAATGGTAGCCAACGGTATCTGGCAGTATTCTGTTCAGTCGAGAGACTGGTTATTAGCACGGGCAAAGACCATAGGCTACATTAAACCAACATTACATGACTGCATGACTGTCCTGTTCCTTACGACACTGGTGATGGGGGTTGGCTTGCAAGCGGCCTGGAGGCCTATGGGCTGTGGGGATTAAGTGGGAAACCCGAAGGCTCCACAGAGTAAAGACCTATAGACAAGCTTCTAACGAGGCTCATGGCTGTAGTCAGGCACACCGTGGAATACGAAGGAACAGGTTTGCAAAACAATTGTGTAATTTAAGTTATCATCGAACTCTAAATAAGAAAATACGCTACGTTGCACCTATATTTATAAAATATGATATAAAAATTACCAACCCCAAAAAGTGAATAGATTTTTTTAGATTTGTGTTTAATATTGAGCAAATAATTGGTCTATTTAATGTCTAGGCTATGTCTCATTTCGTACAACTATTTCCCATGCAGGCAAAATTGTACAACTTTCACACTGTTGATGTGGGAAACATTATCTCTAGTTGAGAACTAGAACAAAACTGTGGATGGGCAATCGGATCTACACATGGGGAGACACCTCCCCCCCCCCCCTCTCTCGCTCTCTTTCTTTATTTAAACAATTCCATTTAAGGTCTTTATTGGCATATTGGCATGGGAAACATATGTTAACATTGCCAAAGCAAGTGAAATAGATAATAAGCAATAGTGAAATATACAATTAAAAATGTACAGTAAACATAACATTCCACAAGTTCCAAAAGAATAAAGACATTTTCAAATGTCATATTATTTCTAAATACCGTGTTGTAATTATGTGCAAATAGTTCAAGTACAAAAGGGAAAATAAATAAACATAAATATAGGTTGTAATTACAATGGTGTTTGTTCTTCACTGTTTGCCCTTTTCTTGTGGCAACAGGTCACAAATCTTGCTGCCATCTCTCTCTCCATTCAACGGGCTTTATGGGCATGCGAAACATATATTTACATTGCCAAAGCAAGTGATATAGATAATAAACAAACGTGAAATAAACAATAACAAATTAACTCACAATATGACACTTGAGACATTTCAAGTGTCATATTATGGCTATAGTGTTGTAACGCTAAGGAAGCACCTGAGAGAGACGAGAGCTTTTCTTTCTCTTCCGGGGGAGGGGAGAGGAGACCGTGGGACAGCGGGGGAGGACCATCATCATTAGGAACCCTCCTTGAATGAGTTTGGGCGCATTTGCGTTAGGCTCTTCCACACGCCACAAGTTTCTCTTACGTAATAACAACTATTCAATTGATGTATCTGCATTGACAGAGTGGGTTAACAGATATAGCCATCCCATCTCCACATTTAGCCTAGTTGGATATACATTTTCTATGTCACGTTTTAGGGTATATGCCTACTTTCGTCAATATTCGACGTTTACATTTCGTGTAGCCTGCATTGCTATAGTCAGATTTAGGCAACGTCCCTCTTCCCAGATTTTCTTGTTTCAAGCCTATGTGTTTCCCAAATCATAGTTGACGTGGGTAGAGTAAACATAAACACTACCCGGCTGGTCCTGCCATTCCTCTGCAGCCGACCTCGGTGGCAGAGGAACGTCCCTCAGGCCTGGAGGATTATTTCATACATTTACATGTCAGTCATTTAGCAGACGCCCTTATCCAGAGGGACTTACAGGAGCAATTATGGTTAAGTGCGTTGCCCAGGGGTGATGTGTCACATAGTTGACTCGGGGATTCGAACCGGCAACCTTTCAGTTACTGTCCCAACGCTCTTAACCACTAGGCTACCTGCCGCCCAATAGGGTCATACACCATCCATACACACAGCACATTTCCTCATGGTAAGACCTATTGGCATCCTTTGGAATTATTTCTTGCTTTTATTGACAGACACAAAATTGTAGCTAAGCTACATATAGGCTAGCCTATATCCCTGTTCATAAATGACATATAGACAGTGTACATTGTGTGTGCTCTGATTGTATATGTTTTAAGATTTTAAAGACATTTTGATGCAACAATTGTTTTGTTAAAATCGTACAAATTTTTGATCAAATAGTCACCTTTTACTTCTACATTTGAAGTAAAAGAATCCTGCTGCAATTAAAACTAGATTCCCACTATAGTCCTATATCTATCTCTCCACTGTCAATGAAATACAGAAGTAGGCTATATGATAATGTCTATATTTGATTGTAATTTATATACAATTATTGCATAGGACTAGGCCTATATTAAATTGCATTTTGGATTAAATATACTATTTATTCACTAGGTCACGACCCACTTCATAATTGTAAATAGTGTAATACAGACCATTATTAATTCCTTTCTTATTACTTAAATGACATGTTATATTTAATTGACTGTTTTTATTGTTATTATTGATTAATGTACTGCATTGTTGAGGGACCTAGCCCAGAAGCATTTCGCTGCACTTTTGTATACCGAATGTAAACTCTGTATGTGACGAATAACATTTGATTTGATATAAATTACTTATTTTAAGTAGCCGAGAATAGCATGATGGGCTATTAAGATGCTAGATGTGGTATAAATGATGGGCTTGAACGTAATGAGTGAGTTGCGGTGGTGTTGGCGTGTTGTAACTGAGGCTACGTGTTGAGCTTTCCTAAAAACATGAGAACGTAAAAAACAAGAAATGACAACGTGTTTAGGCCTAGCAGCCTTTACACGAAATCTATTTTTTGTGTGAAATGAAACTCCTTCCAAAACTTGTGCCATACACGAAATGTCAAGGGAATGGGTCATGCTTAGCTCTGACAATAATTCACATTCCACACATCTACAGGAGCAGAGTAGATGCCTCAGACACTACTGTGGCAACAGCCTGCATACCTGTTGAACATGCATGATCTCTCCTCTTTTCTAGCTCCTCTCCTCTCCTTACTGGTGCCTTTTTGGTTGCCTGTAAAGGAGCATTTCCGCTTGCTCTGCTTGTGTAACGCCAAGGCACAGGAAAACACGAGCAGACACAACATGGTGGGCTGCACGATGGGGTGAGGGTGAACACAGCCCACCCCCCACCCCCCAGCTCACACTTCAGGCTCGGGTTGCATGTAAAATCACATTCTTAAGGGGATCGGACCCAAGGAATTCATTTGTTTTGGCACGGCTAGTGAATTTGAACCGTAAAAAGCATACTCTCCGCAAGTGGTTCGAGCAAGTGTCTCCATTAAACTCAATGCAAAACAAATGACATGGAGCAGGGTGTGGGAAAGGGACATGTTTAGTAAAACACCATGAGTCGGGTGTTAGAGAAGCATGTTGGTTTAGAGGGTTTAAGGTTGTTCGATTTCAGAGTTTGGGTTCTAGTGTGAAGCGCCTCCCCACCACACTTACAACCACGGGTTAATGCTTCTTATTTTTAACCACCGAAACATGAACTATAGAGTTATTATTCCATTATTTAATTATGGTTGAAGGATTTCCGTTTTGTGGTGTGGTTTTCACACATGGGAAACACACACACAAACATAGGCCATAATAGAATAGCCTGCCCTCACACCAACAATCAAGTTGAATAAGCTATGAACTACGTGTTTACTCAACATAGAAATTCATAACCAATAAGGCAAATCAACTGAAGCAACATAACAGTAGTGTTGACTGAAATTGTCACCTTCAGATAACTTCTATTTATTTTCTGGGGGTGGGACACATTACAATAATACCCAGCAGTTAGTTATTACATTTACATTTTGGTCATTTAGCAGAGCAACTTCAGTTAGTGCATTCAATGGAGGTATATAAACATCCACATGTAAGAAATAACAAGTAAAACGTTTATTTAACCATTACTGAGAATGCTTTGTAGCTAAAGTATTCTGTTGGTTGGTTGACATTGCTGAGTGCACTGCCAGTTTTAGAAACTGGCGAAAAAGCTTGCACCTGAGCAGGAGACAGATGGGAACATAAGGTTCTCTACTGAAATCTCTATTATATCATTTCAAAGACTTAGTCAGTTCTGAAATGTGTCCTTTTCTAAGTAGTTGGTTTAACTGTATAGGAAGTTGACAGGACATACAATTTTAAGGCAGCCAGGTTATAAATATTGGTAAGTTAAAACAACTAAAAGTTGCATTTTTCTGACTATCAAATACTTGTCCTCTCCACTTAGTAATTTGTCAAAACAACTTGAGTAGCTTTGTCAGGACAACAAAAAAAAACTAAAAGTGACTAAAAGTATCAAGTTCACTCAACAAGTTATTAAATCCACGTTTGTCATTTCCACTTACTTAGGTTGACGTTAACATGACATTTTAATGCAGCCTGGTAACAAACCTTTGTAAATTGAGTCAACAAATATATTTTTTACAGTGCATAATTTGATATAGAAAACTGCATTCATGTGCATAATGGAACGTCGATGTGTGTTGTGTTATCCCTTCGAGTACACACAAAAGCCTATTCTACTGGCCCATATATATTTGTCAATGTATCACTCTGCATGTATCTCATAAAGACTACCCGAGTGCAACCACATAGCCTACTGTTGTCTATAAAGGCCCAGAATAGTGTAAACGAGAGGGAAACATTACTCTTGTTCTTTGTTTCTGCATTGTTTTCCTGGAAGAGCGCGGACGTGTGTGTGTGTGTGTGTGTGTGTGTGTGTGTGTGTGTGTGTGCGTGCGTGAATGACTGAGTGTGACTGTGTGTGTGTGTGTCCTCTTACCTTCCACTCGCTGTAATCCGCCAATCTCTTCCATCAAACCTCGCGCTCAGCCATGTCCTCGCCAAAAGCACGCGTGCACATTACAACAAACATATCTATCCGCACGAGTGATGAATGTGCGCCCCGGGAAAGGCACGAGGCTCGTCTACCGGTTGGGCCGCGGTATTCCCCCGGTATTATATAGAGCCTCCATGTAGCACGCTGCTGTAGCCTCCGCTCTGGGACCCTTCTTGGTGAGTCATCTGCACTCGTCCGGCCGGCTGGGCTAAACTCAGGGGAAAGAGAAGAGAGGGACCAAGGGGGCTGCTCTCACAATGGGCCGGAGAAACGCAGGCAACACCAGCCGCAACTTCTGAATAGCCTGTAGCAGCTGATGGGAATAGCGAAGTGCAACACAAAACGAAGGAGCAGCCCAAAAGTTTAGCTTATATGCAAACAAAGTGTAATGGTACAAATGCGTGTTACGTTTAAAATAAATAATCAAAACGTTGGTTATTCACTCCCAAATACCTAGAGCAAGAAAATACCCAGCTGCAATGGGGAGGCTAAGAGCACAGGGGAATAGCACCATAAACAAACAGGCCTACGCAATCCATTATTTTAGGCTTCAAAATATTGTATTTGTTGTATTTTGATTAATTATTTTAGGCTATTAACTTCATTAAAAGGTTGGCCAGTAAATCTAAAAAATGATGCGCTGTGGGCTACCACATCTTCTGAAATGAGGCAAATGAAGTTCACAGTAATTTACCTTGTTAAACACATAAGCCTAATTATAGGATAATGCATCAAGTGTGTATAGCCTACAACATGAGAAACATTATATTTACACATTTTAGTCAGCTGGTTGTATGGGTTAGGTAAAGGGTCCAAATGTAGTCAAATAAATACAACAATTACAGTCTACTTTGTCAATGTTTTAATTGCCCTTTAGGTTGATCCGATGGGCACGTGATATTCACCCAGTTTACATGTACGTGTGTGTGTGTTTTGCATCATCGCACCGTTTAAATATCTGTTGTATGACATAAAATGACATAAAATGCCCTGTTTTCCCATTGATTCACTCAGGGAACGTGTAGAAATTCAAGAAAATGTAAGGAATTTGTAGTATATAGAATGACGAGTAGAGGGCTAAAAATCATAGTGTCAATTACTGCACCATTTTTGATCCCCCTATAAATTATTCCTCCCAGCCCCTGTAAAACTTTATTTTTGTTTTATTCATAAAAGGCTCGTTGAGCTTTTGGTTACGACAGAAATGATGGTTATGAGAGCTAAAATCGTTGTGTCCAATCAGACTAGATTTATGATGTTGTCCTGGAAACCCTGTGATTTGCTCTATGCCTGCATTCCCTCAATGTTGGAGATACAGTGATAAGCACCTACGTAAACGGATTACAGACAGGCTTTTATATGTCTGTCTGTCTGGCAACTTCTTCAGGGTGAGTGAGAATTGAGGAGATGTTCTGAACGGGGCAGTGATGACGATGAAAGTGTCTGTATGACGTATTGATGAAACTATGCACGTAACTATGAACGTTTTTATCCCTGCAAACCACATGATCTATGTGTAGCGAATAATACACATACCGTCCAACCGAATATTAGGCCTATAGTAAACCCGCGGATCACAGCTCTTCTCCCCGGGTCTCCTTGGCCCTCCGTGGCCGGGCAGAGCGTAGGCTAGGGAAGATAGGTCGAGTCGTAAACCCAGGCCTCAGGTTGGTGGAGCTCAGCTAACAGTGGACCCTTCTCCTTTGTCCATCAGATGGCAAAACAAATTTAAATTTCCACACACTGCACACTGCTATAGAATAGCCTACTTTATGCATGTTAACTCGGTTCACTGATAGTACAATTGGGAAAAGTCATGATAGGGGCTGAGTTGGATTAGACCTGCCACACACACACACTGGTGAATCGCTATGAAATAAAATGTCATATTTTCAAAAGGACAAATATCTCATACTGCCTCCTATCCCAATAGTGCCGAGCTATTATTGGTGTTTCCTCTTCGCGTTCGTACACACTTACTACATATAGGCGACACACACACCTCAGGTAAAACCGCGAGCACAACGCGAAATCGTCCCAACGACGATGTGTAAAGTTCAGCATCGATAATAATGTAGGGCCATTTGGCCTCCCGACTCTGCGGCCTGTTGACACCGCTCAGCCCTCCCTCCCAGCAGGGAGCTACAGGCTGGGATGTGCTTCAACTTGTACCTCGCCCTGGATCACAGGCTGCTAAGTAAACACACGTAAATTCATGTGCAATAGTGGTTTAGAAGCGGCTAACGACCTGATGATAATATGTCTCATATAGCACTGGGTGTGTACTGTGTAACACTGAAGCAGATACGAGCAGTCAGGAAAGGTAGGTTAAATTGTGTATTTCTTTCTGTGGAGTTGAGAGTGGAGTTCTTCCGTCTATAATATGACTGAATCATACATTGAATAGAGTAAATCATCACAATTACAACAACCACTTCGTTGGCATTAGTAGCCTATAATAATATAATTACAGAAATAAGCAAATTAATAAATCACTCCCCAGTATTTTCACAAGTAATCGAAGTACATTGGAGCGATGAGTGGAAAAGCAGCTATAGGCTACAGGCTCTTTATTGTTATGGAAGATTTAAAACGCAAGAACAGGATGTAGAATTCAAAAGTCCTATCCTCCCTCCGACCCTCTTTCCTTTTCTTACCTCCTCTGCAACTTGGCCAAGTATTTATAAACAAAGATTAGGCCTAACCTACCTATGTGGGGAGGAGGTTCGAGTCTTCAAGGGTTAGAGCCTAGCTATGAGCCCCAAAGAGCTGCCATGTCATGGTTTGCATGCTTTCTTTTCGTTCTTTTCACCATTCACCTTAAATAGCGCACCCGTATAGCGCCATTGCCTCGCTGGTGGTTTCTCCTGATCCTGATCATTGGCGAGGTCAATGAGAGGTGCAGCTAGGCAGCAAAGCCTAGCGCCCTAGTGGCGCAGCGGTCTAAGGCAAATCATTTCAATTCTAGAGGCGTCACTACAGACACCCTGGTTCGATTCCTGGCTGTATAACAACCGGCGGTGATTGGGAGTCCCATATGGCGGCGCACAATTGGCCCAGCGTCGTCCGGGTTTGACCGGTGTAGGCCGTCATTGAAAATAAGAATTGGTTCTTATCAGACTTGCCTGTTTAAATGTTTTAAAATCAAATTAGGCAACTATACTTGTACGGTCAAACCGTCATCATATCATTGTGTTGTACGGTCAAAACATAAATGATCATATCATATATCAATTCAAAGGGCTTTATTGGCCTGGGAAACATATGTTTACATTACCTAAGCAAGTGAAATATATAATAAACAATAGTGAGATAAACCATTTTTTTTTCAAATCTCTCCCATGCATGCCTGTTGTCACACACACATACACACAACAATTAACCAACCATTACAGGTCTCTTTACATTAGGATCAGGGCGCAGTGAGTGATGATATGGCACAGCGTGACGTTTCTCCTGTCAGCCTCACCCCGCTCTGCTTTCAGTATATGCATAATACAGCCTTAAACAGTGTGTGTGTGTGTGTGTTTGGTGGGAGCTACAATACCTTGTTGAACACAAAACCCTTAGTGTAAATTCACAATTTCTCACACACACACACACACACACACACACACACACACACACACACACACACACACACACACACACACACACACACACACACACACACACACCAATTAACAATCAAACTCATCCTATAGCCTACTCCTTACTCAAATAAAATGTAATAATATATTTTATCAAAATGTATAATGATAGGCCTATGTGCAATACAATTAACCCATTAGTTATTATCAAGTTTGTGGAAGACGCCTTGGGGAAAAGCAACTCTGAGCATGCACTTTTACCGCATGTTAAAAGCACGAGCCTTTCCCAGATTAATCGTCTGTTACGTTGCTCGTGTTTTTATCGTGTTGGGCCGGGGAACAGCAGACTCGGTGACCAGGATAGAAAGAGCATATTTACCGGTTTAAAATATCCCCACGAGACATAGACTGATCATTAATACCGAGGTGAATGGCACAGTTGCAGCAATGTAGAGAAAACGAAGAAACACACACACACACACACACACACACACACACACACACACACACACACACACACACACACACATACACACACACACACACACACACACACACACACACACACACACACACACACACACACATTCACCAAGTTTGCAACCTAAATGCATTTAGCAAAATGAATAACGTAGCCAAATAGGCCTATAACAATATGTATGTAGTTTATTTTTGAAATAATAAGGTCTGTGCAAATGTGTGGTTATGCGCAGAGGTTTGGCTAACCGTCGTTGGAACGAGCTCTCCTTTCAACCTCGAAATTCACACAGAACTATAAAAGCTCACGCCAAAGCATAATTGTCGAGTATAACTCGACACTCTAAATGTTGGAGTCCGAAGAGCATTCTAAATAGGTGAAAAAGGAAAATCTCTTTGTCTCCGAGTCCATTGGAAAGACAGCTATAATGCACCAATCCATCACAATAGAATTAGTGAAGGGGTTACACAAATTAACAGACGTCTGAATTCAATCACTTATATTTTATTGGCGTATGCCATCTATATATTTATTTGTAATGATAGGCTATATGTTCTCTCAATAATGCTACTTGGTTTCCCTGACAGCGCTATAGGCATAACGCCATAAATATTACTAGCAGGGTATAGGAGACGAGTTTCCCGGTTCAGCTATTTCACCTTGTCTCTTAAAAAACAATATTGAAATATGAACTTGTCATAGCGGCATTATGTACTTAACAAACGGAGATGGGGGGCTCAGGGTGTGGAATACCCATTTTTATTGCATCACCTGTCAGTGGCGTCCAATAGGATTCGAGTCTGAGGGCATTAATTGATGAAGGTGTCTCCGGGCTCGCGCACTTCCCCTCTGTCATTTTATTTGTGGCTAACCCTGCAGCCAGGATAGCAGCTGCATTTAGGCTCTTATTCGCTCTCTCTCTTTCCCTCCCTCCCCCTCTCTCTCTCTCTCTCCCTCCCTCTGTAGCTCGCTCCCTCTCCCTACCCCTCTCTCCCTCCCTCCCTCTGTAGCTCGCTCCCTCTCCCTACCCCTCTCTTCTCTTTTTTATCCTCTCGTTGTGGCAGTGGTATACACCTTCCTGCCTTGCTGACGGTCAGAGGGAGTGAGCCGGAGAGGAGAGGCAGGTAGGGGTTAGCAGACGGTCAGCAGCCGGCCTGGCGGTACAATCCCTCGCATTCCTCCACCATGCCTGGTCCGGGGCAGGGCCTGAGGACAGATGCTGTGAACCCACCCGACACCGCTCCATTTAACTCCGCATCTCAAAGTTTGCCTGTCCATGACAGCGTGGAGGTACTAGGACGCATCAGCAGCGGCCGACTGGCGCGTCAGAATGCCTTGAGCTCAAAACAAGGAGTTTATTCATTTTTCTTTTCATAGCTGCACGAGGACAATTGATCGAGATAAATGCTTGGATTATTACAATAGTGAGGGAAAAGCAACATGGGAGACCTGAAGTGTGGGTTTGAGGAGATGCAGGGAGTGAGGCTGGGATACCTGCTGATAAAAGGAAAACAAATGTTCGCCCTCTCCCAGGTCTTCACTGACCTACTGAAAAATATTCCCCGGACCACCGTGCACAAACGCATGGACCACCTGAACGTTAAAAAACACCACTGTGATTTGGAGGAGCTGAGAAAGCTCAAAGCAATAAATTCTATTGCTTTCCACGCGGCTAAATGTACTCTGATATCACGGGAGGATGTGGAGGCGCTTTATTTCTCCTGCAAAACGGAACGCGTGTTAAAATCCAACAAAAGAAAAGCAAAGAAGGCCAGTTTACCCGAGGATGTGGGCGATGGCACGTTTCACGCGGACACGCACCCTACTGGGTTATGGAAGGAGAAAGTTTGGTTAAGTTTACACAGCGTGCCACAGACTCTATCCCTCAACAAATCCGGCAAAAGAGAGCAACCAACCTCGCGCCCCGACTCCAATCTACCTCAAATTTACAATAAATCCCGACCGAGGGATTATTCCTTTGTCACCAAGTCGGCATGTAAACCTTTTAAAAACTATGAAACAGCTCAAATACCGGGCAATTGCGTCGCATTTAGCCAGAGACATTCGTTTTTCCGGAGCGTGGTGAGCCGTCAGCCGGTGTTGTTTAAATCCGCCATTGCTGCTCAGTCGAGGCTCTCTGCAGCCGGCGACCTACTTCACAAAAGGAAGAGGAGGCGCGAGGGGGGCGGCGGCAGGGATAGGGACAGCGGCGGCGCGAGGCAGTCGTGGAGCAGAAGCAGACACACACACTCACACCCTCACGCACACCACCCGGTGCTTCTCGTGCAGCCCAAGTGCTGCAGCAAGCCAAAAACCCAGCACAACCACAACGGGACAGCTCTGGGCCATTTCCATCTTGGACACGAGTTTTACCTCGACCACGGAGCTCACCACCATCCTCACCCGCAGCAGCATGTAGGGGGTTTCCCGGAGAGCTACAGCAGTGACACCGAATCCAGCTGCTACTCAGAGCCGCTCAACAACGACTCGGACTTCGGCTCCAGTTTATCCACAAGCAGCAACTCTGGGACCTCTGATGAGGAGGAAGATGAGGAGGATGAAGAGGAGAGCCCGTTGGAGAGTTCTGAGGTCAGTTCTGACGAGGAGAGTTCATCTCAGTCTGACAGCAGCTCTGTGTCCAGTCAGGTCTCTGTCCAGTCCATCCGTTTCAGGAGGGCCCGGTTCTCCTCTGTCAACGCAACCAAAAATATCCCCACTAGAACTCTGCCTAACGCTAAAACTCTCTCCAGCACTAGAACTCAGTCCAACATTATAACTCTCTCGCACACTAAAGCACCTTTGCTCCTGCAGCCTACCTTCCACTACAGCCACCAGCAGCAGCCATCTATGCCGGTTGTCCAGGGTGGAACCAGCCAGGTGGACTATGCCATTCAAGGGAAACAACAGAAATATGAGTTTACAGCCAGGGAGGCCAAGCAGGAAGCACACACACACAGGTTCAGCTCGCCTGTCATCCGGGGGAGTTGTTTCACTGAGAGGAGAGACAGGAAGGTTCCTGAGTCCCAGGTCCAGACCCAAAGAGAGATAAAGAGAGCAGTTTATGCACTGAGCCCCTCACCTAACCCCAACGGGAACAAAGCGGTTCCTGCGCACAGGACACCGGGACACGCAAACAAATGCCCCCCAGTCCTGAGCTCACACTGCGCCCATGACAAAGACACAAAGCACTCCAAGCCTACAGACAACAACCAGCTTTCATTAGCTGCAAATCTAAAGAGAGAGGTGAGAATTAGCCCAATCCTGAAACTGCCCTCTCCGCTCAAAACTATTAAGACCGAGCCGGAAGAGCTCTCAGTGGCCGCGGGTCCCCTCCCCAACAGTGGCAGGGCGGTCAAGACTCCCCCCTTCAACCTGCAGAATGTGAAAATCAAAGTGGAGCAAAGCTATGATGAATTCGAATACAACAGTAAGGCCTCCGGGTTCCACTGCAAAGGAGACGAGGGGGATATCAACAATGGCCAGTACCCCGGCGGCGACATCAAA
Source organism: Oncorhynchus tshawytscha (assembly GCF_018296145.1). Classification (NCBI taxonomy): domain Eukaryota; kingdom Metazoa; phylum Chordata; class Actinopteri; order Salmoniformes; family Salmonidae; genus Oncorhynchus; species Oncorhynchus tshawytscha. The sequence goes on along the minus strand of NC_056457.1, from coordinate 25,751,035 downwards.
CACGCTGCTGGCTGTTTCAACAACGAGACCAAAGCCATTGAAAGTTCTACTGGGGCTCCCAAGTCCTCATCCGGCTTGCAGGAATGCAGGAGCACTCGAGACACCTCTTGTTCGGAGGAGGGGGAGTATAAAAACGGAGTTGGGGTCAGGAAAAACTGCAGGACTCTGGTTCTGGGGAAGGAGCCTGGAATTTCGAGGGCGCAGGCGAAACAGAACGTGTCCAAAGTTGACAGGACTTTATCTTCTCGTCCCGTGGGCAAAGCAGAGATTTGTGATGGAAATATTGAGCATCTAACTGGGGCGAGTAAACGAAAACGCGCGTCCAGTAATGTAGCACCCTCTCTGAAGAGGCCTTTCAGCTTCATGGCGAATTTCCCCGCTCCTCCGTCCCTGGTTGTGGGCAGCGACGGGGATTTAAGCCCAGCTTACTCTCTGAACTCTCTGGGGGGACCCCGACCTCCCACCCGCTCTCACCCCGTGTGGCGGTGGCAGCCTGGCGGTCGGACAGTCCCTCCCCCATCCGCTCAGAGAATCAGGAAATGTTGACGCTTTTTTCTTTGACAAGAACAACCGCAACAACAACAAAAACCTGGATGGAAACCTACAGTACCTTGACTACAACATAAGTCTTAAAGTGAATGGGAGGCACTAATGTATTGCATCCTTCAGTTGTTTTTATTTAAATGTTTTCCTTTATTTGATGTTGTGGATTTAAAACATTCCTCGTTGTTGTGGAGTTGTAGATCAGTAATACATACACTGCTATTCTCCATAACGCGCGGACCGTCTTTGAGCCTCTCTTCCTATGTCACTGGATGACCCCTCCTCGTGGATTTATTCTGACTAACTAACTGTTCATAAGCTATCCACCATAAGCAATAGGCTACACGATTTGGCAAAATGTGCTTACTTTAAATTTATCGGATCTATTGTTTCTGTTCCCCTTGATGCTCGACCTGTTGGATTGTACCAGGGTTTCAGCTCGACCTGTTGGATTTTACCAGGGTTTCAGTGAAGTAAACATTTGTGCTGTACTGCCTTTGTGGTGAGAGAACGAGAGGGGAAGGCTCCCTCATAAAAATCACAGCACTCCTATGCTGGTCTGTGTTTTTCTATCATCAGCTGGGTAGGCTTAATCAACAGATGCAGGGTTTTTCTTAAATAACATGGTTAAGCCTACTGTCTGTCACCTTAGCCTTATTACGAGTTGTAGTTGCTGTTTTTCCATAGGATTTTAAAAACCTAATAGAAACCCTAATTTCGGTTTTAATTTGATGCTTGCCAGAGTTTGGGTCAATTGTATCTATTTTCAGATAACTGTTTTTGAATTCGATATCAAATGTAGATTAATTTCTTCATGCAAGTCAAAATTCACAACGTTAATTGCAGGATATATTGAATAGGACATAATTGTAAGTGACTTGACTCTTATTCTGATCTGGCTGTTGCTTTCCGTTTTTCAGAGTGTTTGTGAACAGCCTTGTTTGTATTTCCTGAGAGTATTTCCTGCAAGCTTATGTTTGGCTGTAGTCAGACAGCTACCAGCGCCCATTCAGGCCCATAACAGTGCAGACCTTACATACAGACAATCACACAGAGAGAAACGCCCAGGCCTGACACAGATCACGCCTTTTCGTGAAAAACCACACGTCCTGACATCCTTGACATGTTTTTGCATTTTGGTGGGACATTTTCCTATATATTACAGGTTTATTGATTAATTGAAACACGCATAGCCCTAATGTAGCCTACACGAAAAATCGTGAGTATACTGTGAAAATAACCCTCCTGTCCCACCAGTTTGGGGGTTGTACACTAAAACACAAACCCACCAAAGGGTGTCTTACAACACACTGAGCCTAATGTAATTTAGAAACAACACGTGGAGGCACAAGTGATAGGCCTACATGCATTGCACGTTGACACACGCGGCCCCATTTCAGCTTGAGGAGTGTAGGCTAGTTTGGCCTATTATGAAAGAGGTGATTGTTTAAGAGAAGCTTAAAATAAAATACATTTAAAATAAGGTTGGCTATTAGCCTACGTCCACTCAAATATTTAACTTAAAATTGAACATTTATAATTGGTTATTTGTGGCCATCCATAGCCAACACATGAGGTTGGATTGTTTACTATTTGCATATTTAGGTCAAACCGGTAATATCGTTGTTAATTGTACCCTTGCATCTGAAAGCATGCTGAAATGCCCAGCACAGCAAGTTGCTGTGGAATAGTTACATATTAGCTCAGTGGGTAAATGCGTAATTACCTGTTTACATTCTGCGGTGAAGCCCACCGTGCTGAATTGACCTGAGAAATTCACCATTCGGTCAAAATTACTCAAATATAGTCTACAGAGGATTAGCAGTCAGTCGAAAATATGTAGGCCCAAACACAAAGCTAGTTGTACCTTATTATAATAGCATTGCACTCTGCAGTGATTCGAGATTTACACAAAATGCCATGGCCCTCTCCATATCCCCATTTCAACTGATATAGATTAGGCTATACTTTCTTCTCTTGTGTAACAAATCAGAAAAAATGTTTTCTAATTTTGCCACGTAACCATAAGTAATATTTACACGCGATGAATGTATGTCAGACTTTTTTCATTATGTTAAATATTCTGATGTTGTTGATAGAAAAACACAGAATATACCAAAAAATAAAAATTCAGTCAAATGTAATTAAAGTTGCATCTAAATATCTATATTTTCCCACAACGTAACATGTTGATTTTCTGAAGTTGTAGCAAAGAGAATAATCAAACCACATAACAAACCACATGCCTCATGATTCTCACAGCAACATCTGCAGTAAAGACAGAAACAAAGGCCCTTTCGATTGGTGATTGTAGTGAAGAGAGACAAAAGCTTGGGTTAACTCAATGCTCAGATTTTGTATGGATTGATCTGTGTAAAATGCACCTCTACCACCCCAAACCATGCGTACTCCCCCTGTAGAGTAGGTATGTATAGAAGCAAACTTAAATAAATGTGCCTCTTAAACTAAACACAGCCATTTTATTCTCCATTTGAAAATGACGTGATCCCTCCAACCTAGAGGGAGTTGGGGGAAGGGGAAGATCTCCCTGGGAGGAGAGGGAGGGGGATTCATATGTTCTAGGAGGGAAACTTTCACCCTGTAATGCCCGTGTCAAAGTTTACTGGGCCAGAGGAGGGATATACAGCGCAGCGTTCAGCGAGGGCACACACACACACACGCACGCCACTCTGTAGGTACTTACCAATTCTCACGCCGATCACAGAGAGCATCACCCGGGCAAGGAGATGGTGGTAGAAGCGTTTACGGAGGGAACTACCACAGCAGAGCTCTGTCAGTGACGCTATCAATGTAAACAACTGCATGGTGTCGCAGCTCGAGGCATGGGGCCCACCCCTCTATCTCCTGCTTTGCCCCGCTTTCTCACTCATTCCCCTAGCTTTTTGATACAATGCTTGAGGTCAGGATTTTGACCTGAAATTTGAAGTCACTGGTTGTTTATATAAAATATATATATTTATTTTTGTGAATTACTGGGTTTTTGTATATCATTGTTGTGTAGGAGGATGCACTCGAAATGAAAAACTTGAATGGTGGATTTCTGAAGCACTTTCCCTTTCTTCTGAGTTATGAAGTGTTCATTAAATACGTCTGAGTGTGAGTGATGGCGCATTCTCTTTGTTGTGAGTTGAAGAAACACACACTTCATTCATCTTGATATTAGATACACTGTATGCCTATGTAAATTGAATCGTCACCAAGAGGATACCATGTTGACAGCGCGTTGGTTCTGTGGACAAATGCGTAATCAGCATGCATTTTGGGGTAGGATCTATTGGTGCAAGGTAACAGTTTTACTCTCCATGCATTGGGTTACTGAACTTTATTGACATGTAACCCACCCGTACTATGACCCACATATATATTACACTACCATGCATGATACATACTATAGGCCTACTTCTGAGTAATTACGTACGTATGTTAACATAGGCCCAGACAGTACAACCGTCTAGTTCTAAATACAAACCTGTAGTACACATGTGGGCCTCTGAGTTCCATCAAGTCCTTACCAAACCCTTCACCATTGACATCCACACAAATAAACGGCATGATCGACTCATAGTCCCTAGTACCCTTTCATATGCACTTCAGTCGACATCATCCGCCATGTTTGTTTCTCTGTTCCGGTTTTGAGTAATGGGATTTTATGGTATGGTAAACCCGGAGGTTGATGGGGGAGTCCTGTTGTCTAACCCTGGCCCGGCCCACAGTAGCATATGGGTGGAGGTTAGCAGGCCGCTCACTGAGACAGACGAGCATGTAAAGCTAAAGCATTCTAGAGGTAAATTCCAGTGCCGATTGCGAACCAATAGACTATAACTTCTATCGAATAACAGGAGCTAGGCAGAGAGGAATTTAACGAGTTAAAACACAAGCTGGATTAAGAGAAACCTCAGGCAATTTACTAAAGAGGTCGGCTACTCAATCTGGCGCCATCGCTGCGTGGACAGTTATCGCATCCGAGGCACTCAAATAGCCTACAGTATTCCCAGCTGCTGTCCTTGTTTAAAAAAACAGGTTATAGGAGTAACGCTGACAGACACAGCCTGAATCAGGTTCAGCACAACGCACCTAGCTATCAGACAATTAAATACAAGTGATCGATAAAAGTTGTCAGAATGCCTTTATATTATAGGCCTATAAAAAATATATATGAAAAAGATTGTTGCCTGTTGACAAGACTATTCAATATCACAGAACTCAAAATACTTTATGACTAAAGGAACAAATAATCATTTGAATGAATTAGGCTGATTAAATATATTTTAAATTGTGCAGGGAAATTGGAACACACACGCAGAAACACACACACACGCGCACACACAATAAATGATTAGCTTAAATACAATTAGTTTACATAAATACAATTTCATCTATATATCGTTTTCATTGGTCGCTTGAGGGAAACAATAGTTAATTATGCATCATCAAACAAAATGTCTGCACCTCGCTTTACCATATATATATTCTTTACACACTGTTAGTAAGTAACTCGACCTTCAAGTAAAATTCTGCATTGATATCAATGGGAGATTTCCGTGAGAGTTCGGGTTACGTGAGCATCTGTCACTTTGGAGCCCTCCACACTGGCTGTAATCAATAGGCAAATGCTGCCGGTGTTAACCCGTCCCATGCAGTCTGATATGGCCTGATCCTAAACAACACGAAGACCAGTAATCACATATCCTTTGGCCAAATTAATATATGTATTTTGTGTGCACTAAATTGTCCGAATTACCAATAGTCTTAATGGAATAATGATAGGTCTAGCCCTACTTTCAACCACTATTAGGCACTATGTAATGTATTAATTTCAATAGGCAAATGCAGCCAGACCAAAGTACTACTACTAGGCTATATGACCTCACAGAATGATGTGCCAAAGACCATGAACAGCAGAAATCCACACTGATTTGGCCACGATGTTGCACCAGCGCTTGAATCTAATGACCTGACTAAGTCATTCCATCCACGATTTTTAGTAGTTCAATAATTATATTAATGAAAGCAGAATTATTTTGAAATGAATAGATTTTGAAACCAGCCATATCATGTTCCTATAGCAAGACAGAAGTCATAAGAAACAGGCAGCACTCCTGCTTCAGTCACGACACATCCACCACCGTCACACATGATGCTGCTGTAGCCCGTACTTCAACTACTAACAGGCCTACACACTATAGGAGTGTGTAGGCCAGTGAAAATGCAATTATCCCCTTCACATCCATGGTTCTATAGGTGACCCATTACCCTGCATTTCAACCCTGCTACGATGTTTCCCTGGTTTGTGGGTATATGGTTTTGGAATTAGGTGGTAAAGCGGACTATGGAGAGTTGCCTGTGTGTGTGCGCCTGTGTGTGTGCGTGAGACCCATTTAAGCTACTCCATACGCCGAAGCTGTACCACACGATTTGTATGGTCCAGTCCCGTTGAAACGGAAGCTCATATAGGCTGAAACACTTCATGACGAACTATCAGCTCATCCGTAGAAACTCAAACTCTCAAAACAAAAGATTTCAGTTCAGTCCTTATGAGTCAAAGACCGTACAAATGAAACACCCATATGTTGTATTGTCTCACTGACAATGGTGGTTATTTACTTAACCGAAGAGCGTCTGTTTTACAACGCTGACTTCTGTAAACATGCTGGTTTGGCCTCCATTGGCAGAACAGCAGAGTTAGTAGTCATGATAACAAAGGTGTAATCATGCAACATAACAGCACATCTCCTCTTAGCTTCCATAATGTGACTGACTGCCTGAAGCAAAAAGGAGGAAGAAACAAGGGGATAGTCCCTTCTAATGTTTAGCCAACTCGTGATTCAAATCTAAAATTTAAGTCATTTTCCAATGTCTGTGTCATAAACTCATTTATACTTTCATTTCACTTTTTTGCAAAATGTGTGAATTTTTTCAGCAATTTTCTGTCATTAAGTCATTTGGTCGCGCGTAAATGAGCGCTGAAGACTACATCATCAGTATTCTAGAAGATAATGGTGGGTAAATGAGCGCTGAAGACTATATCATCAGTATTCTAGAAGATAATGGTGGGTAAATGAGCGCTGAAGACTATATCATCAGTATTCTAGAAGATAATGGTGGGTAAATGAGCGCTGAAGACTATATCATCAGTATTCTAGAAGATAATGGTGGGTAAATGAGCGCTGAAGACTATATCATCAGTATTCTAGAAGATAATGGTGGGTAAATGAGCGCTGAAGACTATATCATCAGTATTCTAGAAGATAATGGTGGGTAAATGTGTTTGTGGTTTATTATGCAGGACACAATGCGACCCAGACCGAAGCACGCTTCGTTCAGACATTTTGAGAATTCCTTTGATTCAAGTCCCATTATTCACACGAATTACCATAGTGTAACATTTTGTCTTTTGCCTCGCGTTTTAAAGTTCTTCGGTGGACTTTAGCTATGTTTGACATCAAGTAAAGGAGTTATTGAGTAGAGGAGATATCGAGTAGAGGAGATATTGAGTAGAGGAGATAGTGAGTAGAGGAGTTATTGAGTAGAGGAGATATTGAGTAGAGGAGATATTGAGTAGAGGAGATATCGAGTAGAGGAGATATCGAGTAGAGGATATATCGAGTAGAGGAGATATTAAATACATTGAGTATATCTATTCTTAGTGGTATACTATTTTTTTTATGTCATAGTGGCATGCTACCACACACAGTAGTAGTATTGTGTGATTCCACAGAGTTGTATCAGATTGTTCATCTGAGTCCAGAGAGATGCTCTGGCCTGCTTGCCTGCCTGCCTGCCTGCCCTGTACATGGTCCTGCTGTGGCAGCGAGGAAGGGTGCGCGAGAAGATAGATGGAGAGAAAGAGAGAGACAGAGAGCAGTGGAGTAAGTACTTAAGTAAACTACTTTAAAGTACTACTGAAGTCGTTTTTTGAAGGTATCTGTACTTTTACTTCACTACATTACATTCCTAAAGAAAAATATGTACTTTCTACTCCCACACATTTTTCCTGACACCAAAAACTACTCCTTACATTTAGAATGCTCAGGCAGGAAAGCATTGTGGTCCAATTCACGCACCTATCAATATAAGGCGTTGTCATCCCTACTGCCTCTGATCTGGCTGAATCACTAAACACAAATACTGTCTTTGTAAATTATGTCTGAGTGCTGGAGTGTGCCCCTCTCTGTCCATAAATGTGCTTAATATAATATATTTTTAATATATTTGTAGTTTTACTCAAGTATGACAATTGAGTACTTTTCCACCACTGTACTTAAGTAAATTTAAAACCAAATACTTTTTGACTCTTACTCAAGTAGTATTTTACTGGATGACTTTTACTTTTACTTGAGTCATTTTCTCTTAAGGTATCTTTACTTTTACTCAAGTGTAGCTTATTTCGTCCGGAGAAAGTTTGATAAATATCCATTAATGGGGTTAAGATGGGCCTTTAGAATATATTGACATATTGTTCTACAGTCAATCCCTTGTGAAGGCCGAAACGCATTTTATCAATAAAGAAGTAAGCTATTTTCCACATCTAACCATTGTACTGCAAGTGTTGCTGAATATTTTCCTAATTTTTCATTTTGTGCTCATGCACCTTTGTTGGAAAGTGAAGTAGCGACAGTATAGTATTTTCACATTAAATGTTAACACACACACACACACACACGTTAGTTTAATTATAACATATAAACGTGTGGAGGTAATATGCGTTTTCTTTTATAATCATAATATTTTCCAATATATATTCACAGTTATGTTGGTCAGCAATAACCTTACCTCGTAATTCAACAAAGGATTTTTAATTAGTTATTTCAGTCTAATACAAACAGGCCTAGAACAAAATCGGAGAGAATTACGTTATAAGGAGTAGTCCAAATTACATAACATGGTCCCAATTATATAACAACGCATGGATCCATGCATCCAACGACACAAAATACATTCAGCGTGAAGCTGAACGCCTTGCTTACATAGTGCAGCCAATGAGTTCATGAAGCCAACTCTACATATCGATAGGTTTTAAAGGCAAGGCGCCTGTGTACAACAGCGTTTGTGTCTGGTTAAAAATGACATGATCTAAAGACATTTGGAAATCGGGTGTAGCATCGACAGGTTGCACGGAGAGAGGTGAGAGGCTTTTCTGATCGCGATGGAGCAGGGCTACATATGGGGGTCGTGGGTCGAGGGGAAACAGTCTGGCAGAGGGCTTGCGCCTGGTCATGGAGCTCAGAGCGATTTAAAAGCTTCTTATGCGGTGAGGACAAGGAACATGTCGGAAAAATAGCGTAGACTGAGCTGCAGAGTCGCCCATTCCAGTTCTATTTTCTACATGTACAAGAACAGTGACATGCCCTTCCAAGCCCTACCCAAAAGTGCGGTATTCAATAGAAAAAGTATAACTAATAAGTACATTTAAAAAAAAAACACGGAAAATAAGAAATGAGAGGAAATATATACATGTACCATTGCCAAATGGACAATGTGCATGGATACTGGAGTATAGAGGTAGATATGTACATGTAGTCAGGGATACTGGAGTATAGAGGTAGATATGTACATGTTGCCAGGGATACTGGAGTATAGAGGTAGATATGTACATGTTGCCAGGGATACTGGAGGTATAGAGGTAGATATGTACATGTAGCCAGGGATACTGGAGTATAGAGGTAGACATGTACATGTTGCCAGGGATACTGGAGTATAGAGGTAGATATGTACATGTTGCCAGGGATACTGGAGTATAGAGGTAGATATGTACATGTTGCCAGGGATACTGGAGTATAGAGGTAGATATGTACTTGTTGCCAGGGATTAGGAGAAAGTGACATGGATAAACGTAAATAATAATAATAATATAAACAATAATAATTCCATTATTATAATAATAATAATAAACAGTATGGCAGCATCACAAGTGGTGGGTGTGTGTAGGTACGTGTGTGGGTGTGAACTGTGAATGTGTATGTGTGCAAGAGCGTTAGTGTATGCGTCATAGGCGGGTATAAGCCTACATGTAAACAAGCCTACATGTAAACAAGCCTACATGTAAACAAGCCTACATGTAAACAAGCCTACATGTAAACAGGGCTGAAAAGTGACTGTCGGCAGTAATATATAAATACTTATGGTAATATGCCAATGGTAATATATGCATGTAAACCGTAGTAATAGTGACCAGTAGCTGGATAAATAGATACTAATGGTAATTGTAATCAACAGTCAATGAACGGCAGTGGTAGTGGTAGTAATGCATGTCATTAATAATAATTTGAGCAGCATCGTAGGCGTGAGGGGAAGCAGAAGTTGTTAGCCATCTTATGGCCAGGGGATAAAAGCTGTTTAGGAGTCTGTTGGTCTGAGGCTTGATGCACAGGTACCGCCTGCCGGACTGGAGCATGAACAGCCCACTCCAGCTGGCTGGAGTCGTCATTGGAACATTTTCGGGCCATTCTCCGATTCAAGGCCTATAATTGAAGTGTAGACTACTTGATATAACTGTGGCTTTGTAAAATAATGATATGAAGAACATGTAAAATAAATGAAAATATGATTTCAAGTCGAGAAGCCACCGCTTTATTACAAATGCATGTTTATTTAGGACATGGAAATTTGAAGATGCAAATATGTTAGCCGGATCCAACTCCATGTCAAAAGCCAGCCTTATGATTCAGGCCAAAATCCGGATTGGAGTTCTACACGTAAATTTATGCAGTCTTATTCTTCATTGCACTAACCTCTTAAAGCTTCGGCTATACGCTATTTTAATCCCAGTGCTGAGAGATCCTATATCAGGATGTATGCCTATAGCCTAGGCTATTTTTAGATAAGCATACATACAAATGAGTTAGTTTATGAGGATCTGCTTAGAATCAAATTGTGCTTAACTATAGCTTCAGTAAATACATGCATTTACATTTGTTCATATTGCTTTTTATCACGATGTAACAGGTCATAATACATCATTCATACAGATACACGCGGAGTTGGAGAATAACAAAGAAAAACTGTAGGCCTAACTGTAATGACTTCTTTTACCAGCGAAAATATTGTAATCAGATTACAGATACTTTGAAAATGTAGATGATTGCTTACTGGACAACCTTTACATTCAGAAAGGACGTTAACGAAAAAAAAAAATCACACCTTTCTGTTGTACCAATGACATTCAATTCCTAATTGAAAAAAGGCGCAAATTTAAGTTTGTTCCACCTGAGTGAGTCTGACCACAAATCAGGGACCGCTATTTTGACACACCAAATGAGTTTGATCTATCATTTTTGTCTTCTTCCAACGCGTTTTAAGGAGAAAGTAATCAGATTACGATACCGAGTTTAGGCAATCCAAAAGTTACATTACTAATTACAATTTTGGACATGCAGGAAAATAACTGCTTACATTTAGAAAGTAATTGACCCATCCCTGGCTACGTTTAGACTATTTTTATATGGGTAATGAATAGAAGAACAAATGATAGGTCCATAAGCCTACTAATTTACAAACACTCATTTAAACTATAATCACTTACATCAGCAGACTTCGAGAAAAAGTGTCGCTTATGAATTTTAAAATAAAATAAAAGTGCTGCCTCGTGTCCTGACCGAACAATCCGTTTCTGAATCCATTAAGGCAGATTGACACCGGAGCCCCGAGTGACCTCCGGGGTTAAAGGACTCATTTCACAACGACCCCAAACAGGCACAAACTATACCACGCCAACTTAGTCCCAGTTCTTATTCTCATGATGTATTATTATTTATAACATAGGCAATTCGTTCTCCATGGTCCACATTTTACCATTGACAAGGCTAATATCTGACACATCTATAGTCCATTTCTAATCCTTTTGAACAAATGAGTAGACGTCCCTTATTTAAAAAGATCTTTCACAACAGCTGTTAGACGCAACTGACTTAAATATCCAACTATTGGAGCTGAAATTAGTAGAGCGATTTCTCCTCTCTTCAAGCGCAACGGCCGATGACTCCACCATGTCTAACGTGATTTAACTTAATAAAAAATAATAGGAAGTATATAACAGCGACTGCAATTGTAACCGTTTATCAGAAAAACGTTAACTTTATCCATGACAAACAGATATCGTAGGCCATAGGCTTCCGAATTGAGAGAAAAACATTCATGCACAGAGGGAGACATGGAATCACACTGGAATCCCTTATGCAGATGGTTTAATATGCCTATAGGATATTATATATAGACATATAGAGTTATTGAGGCGTTAATTGTATCAATATTTTAATTTCACATTTGCCTATGAAATATGTTTGATGTAAGCTAGGCTAAAACAATGACATATTATTCTATAAAGTGTTATGCAGGCCAACAGCAGCTACAGAAAATATTCCCACCAGAATCCAATAGGCTCATCATTGCCTCCTAATATCCCAGTGGTAGCCTAATGCATTGGTTTTACTGTGACTACCTACCGTTATTGCTTCTAACGACAAAACGTTAACATTTTAATTGTCAAGTAGCTTTATAGAAAAAAGTATGTCGCTCTATTCTGCATTCTAAAATGACAGCTCAAAAACGAGCATTCTCGTCATTGATAAACGCCATTGTTTGTCGAGAGGCTGTGGACGTGCCCGCGCCCGCGTACCCGCCTGCGGGTATTTAGAGACAATCACGTCCAGCGGTGACCTTTGGCCCCTCATACCATGAAATCAGGCTCCGCGACATGCGCTGAGTGAATGCCATGCACGAACACAACAACAAATTATAGCTACAAATAGTCTACTGCTCTACAATAGCCGAACAAATGATTAGCTCATATTTATTCATTCATTTTTTACCAACAAATAGGCTAGCCTATTTTCCATTAGGAAAAATGTCCAAGCAATGTCTAATTCATGGACACAACCTATACCCACAGTGCCTTCATTTTGAGATTAGTTAAATATTTATGCTTATTAGGACACATTTGTATCTTAATTATAATTCATCTTAATAAATAACTGATTAACTGAAACTTAAATGAAGTCAAGTCATCAACTTTGGAATTAGCATGCATATCAAGCCTGAAAATGAGTGCCATGGAAAAAAGAGTAGGCTGTTGAACACGAAATAAAGGGAGAAACGTGAAAATGTAATTTCGGTGAATAGCAGATTTGTGAGAACAGAGGGATGCTGTAATGCATAGAAGCCTACACAAGCACTTTTATTAGCCTAAATATGGACTAATGCAGCAGGCTGTTAAACACTACATGACCAAGAGTATGTGGACTTCTGCTCGTCAAACATCTCATTCCAAAATCATGGGCATTAATATGGAGTTGGTCCCCCCATTGCTGCTATAACAGCCTCTGCTCTTCTGGGAAGGCTTTCCACCAGTTGTTGGAACATTGTGAAGAAGGGCACTGATGTTGGGCAATGAGGCCTGGCTCGCAGTCGAAGTTCCAATTCAACCCAAAGATGTTCGATGGGGTTGAGGTCAGGGCTCTGTGCAGGCCAGTAAAGTTCTTCCACACCTATCTCGACAAACCATTTCTGTATGGACCTCGCTTTGTGCATGGACGCATTGTCATGCTGAAACAGAAAAGGGCCTTCCCCAAACTGTTGCCACAAAGTTGAAAGCACAGAATCGTCTAGAATGTCATCGTATGCTGTAGTGTTAAGATTTCCCTTCACTGGAACTAAGGAGCTTAGCCCGAACCATGAAAAACAGCCCCAGACAATTATTCTTCCTCCACCAAACTTTACAGCTGGCACTATGCATTGGGGCAGGTAGCATTGTCCTGGCATCCGCCAAACCCAGATTCATTGTGTCGGACTGCCAGATGGTGAAGTGTGATTAATCACTCCAGAGAACGCGTTTCCACTGCTCTGGAGTCCAATGGCGGCAAGCTTTACACCATTCCAGCCAACGCTTGGCATGGCGCATGGTGATCTTAGGCTTGTGTGCGGCTGCTCGGCCATGGAAACCCATTTCATGAAGCTCCCGAAGAACAGTTCTTGTGCTAACGTTGCTTCCAGAGGCAGTTTGGAACTCGGTAGTGAGTGTTCAGAGGACAGACAATTTTTACAAGCTATGTGCTTCAGCACTCGACAGTCCTGTTCTGTGAGCTTGTAATAGCTCCTAAAAGTTTCCACTTCACAATAACAGCACATACAGTTGACCAGGGCAGCTCTAGCAGGGCAGAAACGTGACAAACTGACTTGTTCGGAAGGTGGCATCCTATGAAGGTGCTACATTGAAAGTCACTGAGATCTTCAGTCAGGCCATTCCACTGACAATGTTTGTTTGTATCAAACAAGCTAGGCCTACACTTTTCATTGGAAATACACATTTTTTCCCCATTTAAAGTCATACAGTTTTTAAATTGCTGAATTTTGAAACACAATAGGAAACTTTGTCTGGCTCTCCTGCTTCCACTCAGGTTTCAGCCAACTTTTGGACCACTTCTTTAAATTGGGTATTCAGGGTCTGGAACAAAGGGGAAAAGCAGGGTATTCAGGCCACATTGTATTTAACCCTTAAGGGAACGCAGGAGCAACGGCCTTTCAACCCACCTCTTTTAGCTTCCCGAAATCAAACAGGATATATGAATGAATAATACAACGTGACGTGACCAACCCGGTGTTCCGGTTGTTCATGTCACGGTGGATCTCCGTTAATGGTTTGGTTGGATTGGGTTTTGTTTGGAGGGTAATCCGACCCGGACCTTAACCCCGGGGGAACCGCAGCGTCAACAGACGAAGTCGAACAGCTTATAGGCCCGATACATTGAATATGCGAAACTTCAAAATATGTAGTAAATTCAAATAGCTTTTGCTGGAATCCAATATGGCTAAGGAAATATTCCTGGTTTATAATGCATGCATGTTCAGCATGCTGAACGGATGTCAAGCTCTTTTGTGAACGCAGGCCTGCTTATATGATACTCACTTATATGGAAAACTATACAGCCTGTTCTTTGATGTGTTCGATAGTGAGAGTTGTCTGAAGCCAATCAAGCAATTATCAGATCAGAAAAAATACATGATGTCTATTCAGGAAATAGCTGGTGAAGAACGTGAACCTTTTGGATGTTGCATTGAACTTAAGTGACATATTTGTATTATCTAATAGTCTTAAACTGCGATTAGAAAGGAACAACACAGCATGTATAGGCAAAGCTATAGATGTAAGGACTGACCATCCACAATATCACAATTAATGTTTTTAGCCAATTATAGTTTGGTGGGCGCTTATTTTTGTCATTTTTTCACACATGTACAAGTCTGTATTAATAGCATTGCCCCTTTAGGTCAAAATGACCCCAATTCCCCTTAGGACCCCCTCAGAGTGGGGTCACAGCCAGGGTCGGCTATTATCAATGGTGATAATGAGCAATTAGGGGTAAGTGCCTTGCTCAAGGGCACATACGAATATCTTTCACATTGTCGGCTCGTGGATTCGAACCAGCGACCTTTCTTTCAGTTATTGGTTCAAACCTCTTACCACTAGGCTTCCTGCCACGCTTTAATTAGTTCACAAACATTGGATTAAAACAAGCTTATATTTGGAGCTCTGATGGGGTACGAGAGTTGAACTAAGCTCATACGGCATTGAAGACATTGAAGTTATATTCTTCAAGAATAAATGTGTACATACAATATAATGATTCATCAATGTGTACATACAATATAATTATTAATTTATAAGTCTAAAAAGGGATGTAGCAACTGCAGATTGGCCCTTTAGGTCAAAACGTAGGCCTCATTATTTCCCAATTCTATTGAAGCAATTGAATATTAGTAAGTAATATTTTGATGTAAAATATGAAATCGATCAGCAGTGAGGAATGTGATGTAAAATCAGGAAATAAAGGTCCATCCATAGAGATGATACGATGTTTTGCCTCTGAGAAATAATGACAATCTGATTAAGCAAGAAAACGCACCTTTGCTGACTATTTGAAATGTTGCAGTGTTTGTTGCCTTCACTTAGAAACCTCAACTGTCCCATAGGTACCTTTACTGGTATTTGGCCTAGGCTTATTCTATAGGCCTAAATAAATAGTTGACTGGTTCAGTAGGCAAGCCTATCCACAATACCGGCTTCTTCATTTCCCCAAGCTCTAAAATAGCATTAACAAACAAAAAATGATAGCAACATTTTTACAAGGCTTTAGCAAACTACTCTAGGATACATTTGGTTTCGTCTAGCATAGGCATATTCATACAACACGGCGTTACCTATTTATAAACAAGGCCTACAGTTTCCGTTTATTGCAATTCAATTATTGTTCTGTAGTGCATATATTTTACCTGCAGTCTAACCTGCTGGTTACCAACGTGATATATAGCATAGGCTACATACAGATCGGCTACGCAACTTGAAAGTGATGCCAGTTATTTTTTGTTTGTTAATTAAAACGTAATCCTCTCAAACCTAATTTGACATGAAAGTGCAAATCTCGAAAAATATTTTCAAATTGAACCAACAAACAAGAAAATGCAAACAGCCAGTCTGTGAAAAAACCAAGCCTAGATAATTGTTCATATGTATCCTGTATGAAAAACAAAATGGCTTTCTGAGTGGAAATTTTAAGGGAAAGTATTCAGTCTAAGTATGCTACAAGGCAGTGACGGTCTTTATAGTACCTTGTTGGAATACTATCGACCTACATCCTCAAGTTAATTATTCATTTGCACATCATTATATTGTTTGTTGGATCATATTATTTAAAACGTACTTTACTTCGAGTCCAGAGATTATTCGTGTTTCATAACGCTGGTATTCATACTGTTCCCTGCATGCTATATAGGGCGGGGTTCCCAAACTTTTTTTGGTTTTAATTTTTGGATAAAAATACTAAAAACTCCAGCAAATTAGCTCCAAGTGATTTGAATTGAAATCTGTTCCAAAGTATTCCCTCGCATAATAGAGAGATATATGTGACTGTATCCCACTGGGCACAGACGTCAATTCAGCATCAATTCCACGTTGGTTTAACATAATGTAATTGAAATGATGTAGAAACAACGTTGCTTTAACCAGTGTGTGCCCAGTGGGATACAAATGTAAGCCAGGTTTGAAGTGATTATATTTTAGTCAAACAGTATATCTGTTTAGGCTTCTTGCGGTCATTTTGCAGTCTACAAATTATTTGTAATTATGTTCGGCCCCTGACGATCCGCTCAAATCGGCCAGCGGCTGAATTTGGTTGATGATGCCTGCTATATGGGGTGTAACATTATGCAACTGGGTTCTAGAAAATACTCTGTCACGGGGTCAGTCATTTATATTTAAAAATTCGAAACAAAATGTTTAAGAAAATGATGGTTGACTGTAATAAGTATTGAAAATAATAAAACAGAATTGATCATTTTGAAAAATTGCTCAATGGACATGGGCTATTCATTCAGTTAATACTGAAAAAAGTTCATACAAATTCTAGTCAAACGTAGGAAATATGTTCCAATTCCAAATTTTTGTTAATATCCATTTGTCATGGATGTGATTCTTTGTATTCAGAAAAAAATATATAAAAACAAAGTCGTCATCATGCCCGGTTTGTCACCGAGGAAAGGGTGACAGTTGAATGACAATGCATCATTTTAACCTGACAATGACTGAGCAGATGTCACGCATTTAAACAGCCCTAAATTCTTGTTTTCAAAATATCAGCTGTTACGCGTTCTCCGTGCGACGTAAACAACGCTTACATACGCAGTAGTCTAACAAAATCTGTTTCTACCGCGGGAAGAACGAGACTGTTGTACTGTGCTCGGTGCGGTGGTGTTCTGTCACAGTAGCCTAGGCTACACAGAGAATATGCGTCTCGCTGCGTGTGTGCTGCGCTCTGCCGCAATAGATGGGTTATGTTTTGTGAGCCTTGGTGGGCTGATCATTAACTGATTATAGACCTAGAATTAAAAAAAAACAGCCAAGACAACGAATTACCTGTTAATAACTGTGAAATTATTTGGACTTTGTTCTGTCTGCAGTTAAGCTATTCGTTGGTTTTCTTAAGTGAACATTTATATAAATGGGGTGTTAATTATATATATAAAAAATAAAAAAATTTAACAGTGAGGAGAAAATTATGCTTCTTACTGGGGAGTAAGACACACACAGCTAAAATATATCCTGCCGCCCGTTGTAGGCGATGACACAATCTACAAGCGCCCCCTCCCGGCCACTGAAGGGTGTGACGCGCTCTCTTAAAGGGGATGTCAGGAATACCGGAAATAACATTTAAGGTGGGACGGGGGAGATACAGGCGCACCATCTGGGCGTTCTGCAAGGGATCCATAGAGCCCGCGAGAGAGTTGGTGTCAGGCAGGCTTTGGTGGTGTCATGTCTTTTGCTATTTAGTGTTTTATACCCAAACACATTCAATTACATTGATAATATTGCCGTGTTTGAGTAGGCAGTGCGAGTTAGCTGCTGGTGGATTTGAAACTATTCAAGCTTCAATCTTGGGTCTATAACTAACTGATAGGTGCCTGCCTGGATGGCAACAGATCAGATGTTGTTGCATGAAGCTAAATGATGAACAGCCGTGATGCCCTATGACCCTCAAACTCAACTCTGGACCACGAAGCCAGTTCCACTGCATTAAAAAAAAAAATCCTCTCGAAACAGGGATTGATTTAGACATGGGGCACCATGTGTGTAGAAATAAATAATTAGGTCGAAGAGAAAGGCAGAAGGCTCCGGACCTCGTAGCGTAAGAGTTGAATACCCCTGCATCGTCTGTGGTTTATACTCTGTGCCATAAACCTAATCTCAACCACCATTTCCTTTTTACCTTTGTTGATTTTTATTTTACATTTATTTAACTAGGCAAGTCAGTTAAGAACAAATTCTAATTTACAATGACGTCCTACCCCGGCCAAGCCCAAACCAGGACGACACTGGGCCACTTGTGCGCTGCTCTTTGAGACTCCCAATCTTGCCGGTTGTGATACAGCCTGGAATCAAACCAGGGTCTATAGTGACACCACTAGCACTGAGATGCAGTGCCTTAGACCACTGCGCTACTCGGGAGCCCTATAACCCAGGGCGTCTACTTGGCCAGCCTATACTCTCCACTAAAACGGTTACATAGCCTATATTACAAATAGCTTCCATAATAATCGAACAAAAAAGAACCGGGCCTATTCCAAACAAATTCTCAGTAAAATATCCAAGAAAGAACTGTGTAGTAAGAATAGAAGCAGAGGATGAATGGCAACTCTGAATATTTACTGAACAATAGCTAAAAGGAGCCATGGGCTTTGCATGGTAGGCCTCCACTTAGAAACAAAGTTATATCAATAACTTAAAAGGGTTCTTCATCTGTCCCAATAGGAGAACCCGTATTGATTCTATGTATAACCCTTTTTACATTGAACCAAAAGGGCTTCTAACTGGTACCAGAGGTTCTCATATGGGGACAGCCGATTAACCATTTTCGAACCTTTTTTTCCTAAGGCGGCATTATATATCGGCTACCTGAACAGCGTGCTGCTGGTGTTATTTCTGTGACAACTCAATCTCACCTCAGACGTTTTTACTCCGCTGCTCTGGGGTTGACTCTACCAGACCCGTGTTCCCGCCAGCTGAGCAATGCGCACTCCGAGACAGTTCCCTTGTATACTGACGCAATATTAAAACGTGTGTGATGCAGGATTTGAATGCGCGATGGGTTCAACTCAAGTCACAATCAATTCAGTTAGCTAAATGAAAGGAGACAGATCCAGTCTACCTCGATCAATGACTGCCTGTAGATTTGTATTTTCTGTTGGGGGCAATACATTTATAATAGCCAGTGAGATAAACACTAGACCTGGGCTATTTTATTTTAAGTAAATGAAAAACGTTTGACAAAACTAAGGAATCAATTATACTTTATTTCTAAATAAACAACTAAAAATGTTCAAAACGATAACCATTTTGTGAACATTAGCACATTGTTTCGTTTATTCATGTCCCTCATTGCTCTAAAACCAGAAAATTTATTTGATCCTATGAGATGCCACAATTTCTAGTTATAATTTATTAATCAAATAGTATCAAAAGGCCAACGCATAATTAAATTCAATAGGCACAATATTTGGTAAGATAATAGGCCTAAAACAACCGCATAAATTAGCTACTTCCATGGAATTCCATTTAACATGGAATTTAACACCCATTTCAGACGTAATGAACTGTAATATTTAACTTTACACAAAAATATTAGTCTAGTTAAATAAATAAATAAAAGGCCCATCTTTCATAAATGAACATGTTGTAAAAATCTGTAATCATTTACATGTTGAACATGACTCTAAACCAGACTATTCAACTCTTACCCTACGAGGTCCGGAGCCTGTTGGCTTTCTGTTCTACCAGATAATTAATTGCACCCACCTGGTGTCCCTGGTATAAATCAGTCCCTGATTAGAGAGGAATCACCCACCTGGTGTCCCAGGTTTAAATCAGTCCCCGATTAGAGAGGAATCACCCGCCTGGTGTCTCAGGTATAAATCAGTACCTGATTAGAGAGGAATCACCCACCTGGTGTCCCAGGTTTAAATCAGTCCCTGATTAGAGAGGAATCACCCACCTGGTGTCCCAGGTTTAAATCAGTCCCTGATTAGAGAGGAATCACCCACCTGGTGTCCCAGGTATAAATCAGTCCCTGATTAGAGAGGAATCACCCACCTGGTGTCCCAGGTTTAAATCAGTCCCCGGTTAGAGAGGAATCACCCACCTGGTGTCCCAGGTATAAATCAGTCCCTGATTAGAGGGGAATCACCCACCTGGTGTCCCAGGTATAAATCAGTCCCTCATTAGAGGGGAATCACCCACCTGGTGTCCCAGGTATAAATCAGTCCCTGATTAGAGAGGAACCACCCACCTGGTGTCCCAGATCTAAATCAGTCCCTGATTAGAGAGGAACCACCCACCTGGTGTCCCAGATCTAAATCAGTCCCTGATTAGAGAGGAACCACCCACCTGGTGTCCGAGGTATAAATCAGTCCCTCATTAGAGGGGAATCACCCACCTGGTGTCCCAGGTATAAATCAGTCCCTGATTAGAGAGGAATTACCCACCTGGTGTCCCAGGTATAAATCAGTCCCTGATTAGAGAGGAATCACCCACCTGGTGTCCCAGGTATAAATCAGTCCCTGATTAGAGAGGAATCACCCACCTGGTGTCCCAGGTATAAATCAGTCCCTGATTAGAGAGGAATCACCCACCTGGTGTCCCAGGTATAAATCAGTCCCTCATTAGAGAGGAACCACCCACCTGGTGTCCCAGGTATAAATCAGTCCCTGATTAGAGGGGAATCACCCACCTGGTGTCCCAGGTATAAATCAGTCCCTCATTAGAGGGGAACCACCCACCTGGTGTCCCAGGTATAAATCAGTCCCTGATTAGAGGGGAATCACCCACCTGGTGTCCCAGGTTTAAATCAGTCCCTCATTAGAGGGGAACCACCCACCTGGTGTCCCAGGTTTAAATCAGTCCCTCATTAGAGGGGAACCACCCACCTGGTGTCCCAGGTATAAATCAGTACCTGATTAGAGAGGAATCACCCACCTGGTGTCCCAGGTCTAAATCAGTACCTGATTAGAGAGGAATCACCCACCTGGTGTCCCAGGTTTAAATCAGTCCCTCATTAGAGGGGAACCACCCACCTGGTGTCCCAGGTATAAATCAGTACCTGATTAGAGAGGAATCACCCACCTGGTGTCCCAGGTCTAAATCAGTACCTGATTAGAGAGGAATCACCCACCTGGTGTCCCAGGTCTAAATCAGTACCTGATTAGAGAGGAATCACCCACCTGGTGTCCCAGGTTTAAATCAGTCCCTCATTAGAGGGGAATCACCCACCTGGTGTCCCAGGTATAAATCAGTCCCTCATTAGAGGGGAATCACCCACCTGGTGTCACAGGTATAAATCAATCCCTCATTAGAGAGGAATCACCCACCTGGTGTCCCAGGTTTAAATCAGTCCCTCATTAGAGGGGAATCACCCACCTGGTGTCCCAGGTATAAATCAGTCCCTCATTAGAGGGGAATCACCCACCTGGTGTCCCAGGTATAAATCAGTCCCTCATTAGAGGGGAATCACCCACCTGGTGTCCCAGGTATAAATCAGTCCCTCATTAGAGGGGAACCACCCACCTGGTGTCCCAGGTATAAATCAGTCCCTGAATAGAGGGGAATCACCCACCTGGTGCCCCAGGTATAAATCAGCCCCTGATTAGACAGGAACAATGAAAACACGCAGTGGAACTGGCTTCTAGGTCCATTGTTGAGTTTGATGGCCATATGTTTAGTCAAATACAATAGAGAAAACTTCATTAAAACGGCTTGCTGTCTGCAGTGACTATGCTTGTGTAATTGAATGATGTAATTAGTGAATCTATTTTAGTCTCCTTTATGTAGCCTGGTTTTAGTCGTGTGTGTGTGTGTGTGTGTCCTGTTTGTGCTGACTTAACGCTTCCTCTCCAAAGAAATAAATAAAAAAGACTCACTGGCACTACCTGGAAAAATAAAGGACTTATTAAATGTACAAAGCTCAAAAGACAGTAAGTGAAAATAATGACCATGTACAAAGTACTGAAAACAGACCTCGGTTTAGCAGACAGTGCTTTATTATAGTAAAGCGAATGACGATGGAATGGAGAGTATTAGAATTATCAGCATTATGTGTCAAACAATAAACATCACAAAACATGAGTTAACATTTCTCACAGGACCACCGGCAGACAGCAATACACACAATGCTTTAGCAATGTGTAGCAAGGACTCTGGGTCACCATTACATACCTCACAATTTTCACAGTTGAAACCCCATAAACCTCACCATCTGTCTGTCCTCATATCTGTAATCATTAACACCTAACCGTGTGACACAAACACACTTCATTCAGTCTTCCAGAATTCATACGTTAAAAAAATAAAACACTCAAACTGATACATTTACACCGTACAATATTTTCCAAGCTCATGTGTGGTCATTTTGAATGTAGGTGGATGCACGTGGAAAAGTTTATTTTCACAAAATGTTGGGTTTAGTACGGCCTTTACATAGAGGAGGTTGAAGGATCAGCCAACGATGGACAAAACCAGCCATCTACGTCCCAGTGGACTGGGGAGCAATGGAGAGGGTAGTCTATAGTAGGAGTCCAAGTCAGTGACATGGGAGCACCCTCTCTATGGATCGAGACACCATCTTCTCAGAGCAAAAACACATCTCTCGTGGGTGAAGGCAGGGAGAGCTGGCCAGTGGTTGAGGGCAGGGAGAGCTGGCCAGTGGTTGAGGGCAGGGAGAGCTGGCCAGTGGGTGAGGGCAGGGAGAGCTGGCCAGTGGTTGAGGGCAGGGAGAGCTGGCCAGTGGTTGAGGGCAGGGAGAGCTGGCCCGTGGGTGAGGGCAGGGAGAGCTGGCCAGTGGGTGAGGGCAGGGAGAGCTGGCCAGTGGGTGAGAGGTGGAGCAGGTAGACATTTCCTCTTCACCACTGATCCTGGGTCAGCTGTTTTAGGTTAATGTTAGGGCTTAGGGAACATGGAGCAGTGGTTAAGGTTAGGGCTTAGGGAACATGGAGCAGGCAGTGGTGATGCAGCAACGTTAACATAAAATGGTGGAAGGGGAGTCTTGACTGCATCTGTTCCCTAAACAGTGCACTAATTTTGACCAGAACCTGGCTTACCCTAATCCTAAACCTAACCCTAATCCTAAACCTTAATGCTAAACCTAACCCTAACCCTAAACCTTAATCCTAAACCTAACCCTAATCCTAAACCTAACCCTAATCCTAAACCTTAATGCTAAACCTAACCCTAACCCTTAATCCTAAACCTAACCCTAATCCTAAACCTTAATGCTAAACCTAACCCTAACCCTTAATCCTAAACCTAACCCTAATCCTAACCCTAAACCTAATCCTAAACCTAATCCTAAACCTTAATCCTAAACCTAAACGGGCTCTTGTCAAAATTATTTCACTGTTACAGGGAATAGGGTGCCATTTCATTCAGATGCATTCAAACTTCGGAGGAATTGGTCAGCGGACAAACACGACGAACATCATTATGACAGTCACACAAACCACAACACGCAGGTCCCTACTGAGCAGCGGGGAACGCAGGGTCAGATCAGCCCAGAGGCAGTCTCCACACCAAGAGGTAGACACACAGATCCAAGTTCAGATTTGTGTGTGCCTAATGTGTACATCTGTGCCTAATGACTAAGTTCTACCCATAACCTCAGCATCAGAGACGGCCATTTCAGTTTTTATGTTTGAAAACTGAACTAGTCAAAATAATAATACAACTGTATCAATTTGACTCAACAATAATATATTGAAAACACCTACTACACAGGCAGGGAAAACGCTGAAAATAAAACCCTATTAAAATAACATTTTAACTTTGTAAAAAAACAAAAAGACATTAAAAAAGACAAATGAAATCATTTGGAGTATAAAGGCACACCTCTTACACAGTGTATACGATGAAAACACAGTTTAAAGCTTGGTAAGGAGAGCCTGATGGGGTTAAGACTAGGAGAGTAACAATGGATCTAAACAGCCAAGACACAGGAGGGAGAAACTGTGTTCCTGCAACATGTATTGGTTTTGTTTTTACAGTACATACAAGCAGTAGCATTCTTCATATAACACAACACTGTCATTAACTCAAACGGTGGCGCTTTAAAATACAATTATATTTCATGACTAAAATGCAACGTAAAAATATATGTGAATAGAATCTATGCGTGTAAAACAAACCATAATATGGATTTTTTTTGCTTGGGTTAGAACAGTCGAGGAGGATGACGTCACTGGTTTAGTAGGTTACCCATCACAGGTACAACACCAGACAGATTCTTCTCTGGTACAAGTCAGAGCTATATAGAGATATATCTATCTATCTCTGGAACAGGTATAATGATATTATGTCACCCAGTCGTTTCCCCTGTTAAAACCAAGTCACCCAGTCGTTTCCCTTGTTAAAACCATTAAAACCACGTCACCCAGTCGTTTCCCTTGTTAAAACCAAGTCACCCAGTCGTTTCCCTTGTTAAAACCACAAAAACCAAGTCACCCAGTCGTTTCCCTTGTTAAAACCATTAAAACCACGTCACCCAGTCGTTTCCCTTGTTAAAACCAAGTCACCCAGTCGTTTCCCTTGTTAAAACCACGTCACCCAGTCGTTTCCCTTGTTAAAACCACGTCACCCAGTCGTTTCCCTTGTTAAAACCAAGTCACCCAGTCGTTTCCCTTGTTAAAACCAAGTCACCCAGTCGTTTCCCTTGTTAAAACCACGTCACCCAGTCGTTTCCCTTGTTAAAACCATTGAAACCACGTCACCCAGCCGCTTCCCTTGTTAAAACCATTAAAACCACGTCACCCAGCCGTTTCCCTTGTTAAAACCAAGTCACCCAGTCGTTTCCCTTGTTAAAACCACAAAACCAAGTCACCCAGTCGTTTCCCTTGTTAAAACCATTAAAACCACGTCACCCAGTCGTTTCCCTTGTTAAAACCAAGTCACCCAGTCGTTTCCCTTGTTAAAACCACGTCACCCAGTCGTTTCCCTTGTTAAAACCACGTCACCCAGTCGTTTCCCTTGTTAAAACCACGTCACCCAGTCGTTTCCCTTGTTAAAACCAAGTCACCCAGTCGTTTCCCTTGTTAAAACCACGTCACCCAGTCGTTTCCCTTGTTAAAACCACGTCACCCAGTCGTTTCCCTTGTTAAAACCATTGAAACCACGTCACCCAGCCGCTTCCCTTGTTAAAACCATTAAAACCACGTCACCCAGCCGTTTCCCTTGTTAAAACCACGTCACCCAGTCGTTTCTCTTGTTAAAACCACGTCACCCAGCCGCTTCCCTTGTTAAAACCACGTCACCCAGTCGTTTCTCTTGTTAAAACCATTAAAACCACGTCACCCAGCCGCTTCCCTTGTTAAAACCACGTCACCCAGTCGTTTCTCTTGTTAAAACCATTAAAACCACGTCACCCAGCCGCTTCCCTTGTTAAAATCATTAAAACCACGTCACCCAGCCGCTTCCCTTGTTAAAATCACGTCACCCAGTCGTTTCTCTTGTTAAAACCATTAAAACCACGTCACCCAGCCGCTTCCCTTGTTAAAACCACGTCACCCAGTCAGGATCGTATGTATAACATTTGGTTACTTTTAGTATCTGTGCAAAATATAAAAATGTACCACCTCAATTCAAACCCGGCGAAACTCAATCTGAGATAAAACAACCTTTCAACAACAACAACGCAACAAAAGTCTGAATAACAGGCAGACAACAAGGTTGAAAGGAGAGGCTGACCGGTTGGCATGACGTCACCACTTAAAAAACAAAAGTAGATTTTCCTACAACCCAGCTCCTTCCTTTTCTTTCCTCTCATGAAACACTGACACACAGCCGACTCAGGACTGAACCTTGTATAGAGATCTTTGACTGTCTCAGGGCTCTCCATCTCAGTCCTGGAACGCTAATAGTCGTGAAGGCTTTTGTTCCAGCCCTGCTGTAACACCGAATTCAAATAACTAATCAAGGTCTTGTCTGGACCACAATAAGCTGAATCAAATAACCAACTAATTAAGGTCTTCTGTCTGGACCATAACAAGCTGAATCAGGTATGTTAGTGCTGGACAGGAGTAAAAGCCTGCATACTCAGTACTTCTCCATGGCCGGGGTTGGAGACCCCTGACACAGACAGATGTGGGTAAGACTCTGGTTCAGGCTGGTTCGATACCAGAGGTAAACAATAGTCCGTCTGTATCTGTCCTGAAGGCACCACTCCTCTTTCTCTGCTGCGCACTACACTCAGGCCTGGTCCCAAATCCACCTCTAGTCCCTCCTACACCCCTATCAGACATGTTGGGGCTGAGTTGGATAACTTCAAACAGTGCTTTTGTTGTGGTGCATGTAACAGAACGAGAGATCATATCTCTAACATAAAAGTGCAACAATTTGTTTAAGGTGCTGATGGCAATTCAGGTTCAAAGGTCCATGAGGTATCATTACCATCGCCCTGCCCTGTCCCACAGGAAGTCAAATACCCTTTCCTGGTACCCCGCCAGAATGACATAAACCCGATCAGTCAATGATGTCGTACATCTCTAAAGCCTAATGGAACTGAATGAAACTGTTGGACGAGTCAGACCTCGTGTCATTTCTGGTCTCCTCTCTGGCCGTCCTTCCAGGTACCCTGCTATTCTCCTCTCTTCATCCTCGCTATTCTTAACTTGTACCCAGCCAGCGCTCTCACTACCACCAACACACACACACACACACACACACACACACACACACACACGCAGACACACACACACACGCACACACACACACACACACACACACACACACACACACACACACACACACACACACGCACACACACACACACACACACACTACTGACCAGCTCCCAGTCTTACTAGACGCAGCTTATCCTAACGTCTCTTGTATGGAGGGAGTGATGGAAGAAGGGACAGATAGGAAGGTAGCTTTGGCTTGGGCAGGGCTAAATGGCAATTGGATGGTCTGGCCGATGGCCTATTGGACTAATACTTCCTACTTCCTGAAGACGAGTGAATGGTTTGGACTAGCCTCAAGGTGCACTTCCTGTTTACTTCTACCTGTACTATTTACTCCGAGAGTGACCTCACTATTGTTATCCAATCACTGAGCCCCGTTCTTCCTCATTCTAACCCCACCCCCTCCCAAAGGGGAATACAGAACAACAAACAATGCAGGGTGAGGACATGGTGTAAAAAAAAACTAGATTCCCAAAGTACACAAAACAAACAAATACAAAAGTACTGACTAGAACACCGCGTAACAGAGATCAAGTCAAAAGAGAAGATACACCTATTCTCCTATCACACCTTATGGTCCCACGTAACAGAAATCAAGTCAAAAGAGAAGATGAATGTAAACAAATGATGGTTTTAGCTCAGAGGGACACCCCTGCTAAAGGAGAAATGGAGAGAGAGATAAAAACCACCTCCACTCTCAGCCAGCCCCCCTACTCCCGGGGGCTATGAGAGAATAGTGGTGATGAAGTCGTAGAACCTCTTGGAGTACTGCTCTGGGTTCACCGTGGAGATCTCCGCTCCCGCCTGCAGGGGAGACACATGGTGGAGGAGTCAGTCAATGGAAGACACACAATCACACAAAAATCACACCAAACGAGGTGCAGACTCACTCACTCACTCACTCACTCACTCACTCACTCACTCACTCACTCACTCACTCACTCACTCACTCACTCACTCACTCACTCACCACTCACTCACTCACTCACTCACTCACTCACTCACTCCACTCACTCACTCACTCACTCACTCACTCACCACTCACTCACTCACCACCACTCACTCACTCACTCACTCACTCACTCACTCACTCACTCACTCACTCACTCACTCACTCACTCACTCACTCACTCACTCACTCACTCCGTGTTTGACGGTCTTGGCACGTGACGGCACTTCACTGGCACGTAATGCTGCAGAATATCAATGACCGCCATGAAGTACACCTCCTTCCTAGGAGCACCTGGACACACAGACACACAGGATTATCCCTACACCTTCTTCCTAGGAGCACCTGGACACACAGACACACAGGATTATCCCTACACCTCCTTCCTAGGAGCACCTGGACACACAGACACACAGGATTATCCCTACACCTTCTTCCTAGGAGCACCTGGACACACAGACACACAGGACTATCCCTACACCTACTGCCTAGAAACACCTGAACACACAGGACTATCCCTACACCTACTGCCTAGAAACACCTGAACACACAGGACTATCCCTACACCTACTGCCTAGAAACACCTGAACACACAGGACTATCCCTACACCTACTGCCTAGAAACACCTGAACACACAGGACTATCCCTAGATCTGTAATGACATAACACAAGGGGCACCGGAGAGCTACAAGGACTGTCATCTATACTGTTGATCTAGTTGGTATTTCTCACCATCTCCTGAACACCTCCCTCTCCACTCACCGTCGTTGCTCTTGATGGCATAGACGTCTATGGTGGGGTCAAACTCCCCGGGGGACAGGGGCTTGGTGCTGTCCAGGGTGTTACTGGGGGAGTCAGGGGGAGTGCCAATCCCTCCGTCACTCTCCCCCTCATCGTCCCCCTCGTTATCCTCACTCTCCACCTCCTCCTGCTCAGCCCGCTCCACATCATGGATCCCCACCAGCAGACTGTAGTCCATCAGCTTCAACTGGGCCAGGAACTGGAGGTCGGGAGGGAAATAAAATGTGTTGAGGGAGACCGGATTAATCCAGACCCAAGTATTAATTCACTCACATCAGAAGAAATAACAGAACCACACACACACACACACACACCTCCACGTCTTTACGTAGCTTCTCCAGGAACATCTTCTTGTTGTCGTCGTCGATGCAGATCTTCTGTCCATCGTTGATGAAGTCGTTGTCCTTGTAGGTGGGCAGCTCCTTGGCCTGACGCCCCACACAGAAACACAGTCAGGACAGCAGAGGACACACCTGGACTCTACAGCTATTCACACTAATAAGGAAAAGTACCAGGGTTTACACTCTTTAAAATGACCCTCTGACTCATTGAATAAATTGATATGAATCCTGTTTTTCTGTGACACCCTCAGTTTGAAACAGACAGTGGGAGCTCTATGGGGTTTGTGAGTTTCCATTGGGCCATCTGGCTGCAATACCATGTGTGACATGGGGTCTGGGGGCACTTGTGTTTAAAGTGAAGCATTATTCTGTGGAACTGAGGAAGGAGTGAGTAGGAAATGAGGTCACAGCAGCAGCTCAGCTCAGGGAGCTGACAGAAGCAATTCTACAGCAGCACCAGGAAATGAGGTCACAGCAGCAGCTCAGCTCAGGGAGCTGACAGAAGCAATACTACAGCAGCACCAGGAAATGAGGTCACAGCAGCAGCTCAGCTCAGGGAGCTGACAGAAGCAATACTACAGCAGCACCAGGAAATGAGGTCACAGCAGCAGCTCAGCTCAGGGAGCTGACAGAAGCAATTCTACAGCAGCACCAGGAAATGAGCCACACACACACACACACACACACTGAGCCAAGACCTGACACACAGAAATGGATACACACATAGAATAGTATCAGATGGACACAAATACACACACAGACCACAAACACTCAAATGGATGAACGTTGTAATAATGTGGAGTCAGAAGGAAGAGACACTACTACCGGCTACAGATATCATCCTGTGTATGACATCCATTCCATATATCCATCCACCCATTCTGTCCATGCATCCTTAATCTCTCCCACCTTCCTGATCAACCTTTTAATAGGGCAATGATCAGTTCAGGTCAGTACAGACAACCCCATACAAGCATCACGTACTGGGGTGACATGGTAGAGAAGCAGAACAGATGAAGTAGGATGAAAACAGCCAAGAAAGAGAGAGAGGAGGGTGGGGGGGAAACAATAGAGAGGGGGGAGGGAGAGAGGGGGTGGAGAGAGTGAGCGAGAAAGAGAGAGACAGACAGCGATAGATTATTGGCCCAGTGCACAAGGTCTTCAGTCAGGTGACCGGAGTTAGTTTTTGAATTCTATTATCATATAACTACAGGAAGTTTGTGACACATCGAATGTGACTGACGTCTCTCGACAGTGAATCAGCCTCAGCTTGGGGAGAGAGAGAACAGGAGAACTGCACCAGATCACCAACTGGACTATCACAAAATACACAGCACAACCTCCAGGTAAATAAAACCAGCCCGTGTGGCTCAGCTGTGGGTATGATTCCCATGGGGGAAAATGGATGCACTCAAGTCGCTCTGTATGTCGCTCTGGATAAGAGTGTCTGCTAAATGACAACTGGAGTGTGATTAGTAGTCAGGAAGGAGAGGCCTGGTGGTGCTCTGGTCTGGGCATGCTCAGACAACAGCTGTCCCAACCAGCCTCTCAGCCAGTCAATGCTGAATGGTCCTCCGTGTCAGCTACACACAGACCGAATGGTCCTCCGTGTCAGCTACACACAGACCGAATGGTCCTCCGTGTCAGCTACACACAGACCGAATGGTCCTCCGTGTCAGCTACACACAGACCGAATGGTCCTCCGTGTCAGCTACACACAGACCGAATGGTCCTCCGTGTCAGCTACACACAGACCGAATGGTCCTCCGTGTCAGCTACACACAGACCGAATGGTCCTCCGTGTCAGCTACACACAGACCGAATGGTCCTCCGTGTCAGCTACACACAGACCGAATGGTCCTCCGTGTCAGCTACACACAGACCGAATGGTCCTCCGTGTCAGCTACACACAGACCGTGTCTGAAAATACTTTAAGCCAGTGGGTGTAGTGCACTACGTAGGGAATAGGGTGCCACTTCAGATGCACACACACACACACACAGAGGTACAGCATTTCAGTTTATTTAACCTTTATTTAACTAGGCAAGTCAATTAAGAACAAATTCTTATTTACAATGACAGCCTAGGAACAGTGGGTTAACTGCCTGTTCAGGGGCCTAATGACAGAATTATTACCTTGTCAGCTCAGGGATTCAAACCAGCAACCTTTTGGTTACTGGCCCAACGTTCAAACCACTAAACTACCAGCCTCTAACCACTAGGCTACCTGCCGCCCCAAAATATGTCATAAGTGTGTTTATGAGAGGAATGGGAAGTGAAAGTGATTGGTTGAGAGTCAATAAGCCATAAAGGAAAAGGGCAGCAGTATGAAAACGTTCCAGAATAAACCAGGTCCATGGCTCTTTACTAGGAATCCTGTAGCCGCCATTACATGAATCTGAAGAAAGTTATGAAAATAAAATGAGATACGACTGATCTGATATATTGAGTATGACTGGCCTTGGTTCTACAATACGATTGATCAGAGACAGAGAGAGAGAGAGACAGAGAGACAGAGAGAGAGAGCGAGAGACCGACAGAGCGAGTGAGAGAAAGACAGAGAGACAAAGAGAGCGAGAGACACGGACAGAGAGACCGACAGAGAGCGAGCGACAGACAGACAGAGCGAGAGAGAGCGCGAGAGAGAGACAAAGAGAGCGAGAGACACGGACAGAGAGACCGACAGAGAGCGAGCGACAGACAGAGCGAGAGAGAGCGCGAGAGAGAGACACAGAGAGAGAGAGAGAGAGAGAGAGAGAGAGACATGGACAGAGAGAGCGAGAGAGAGACACAGACAGAGAGAGTGAGAGAGAGAGAGAGAGAGACAGACAGACAGAGCGACAGACAGAGCGAGAGAGTGACAGACAGAGAAACAGACAGAGAGCGACACAGACAGAGATATAGAGAGAGAGACAGACGAGAGCGAGAGCGACAGAGCGAGAGATAGCTACTGTTGAAGTTGGAAGTTTACATACACTTTAGCCGAATATATTTAAACTCAGATTTTCACAATCCCTGACATTTATTCCTAGTAAAAATTCCCTGTCAATTAGGATCACCACTTTATTTTAAGAATGTGAAATGTTAGAATAATAGTAGAGAAGAATGATTGAGAATGAGAATGATTTATTTCAGCTTTTATTTCTTTCATCACATTCCCAGTGGGTCAGAAGTTTACATGCACTCAATTAGTATTTGGTAGCATTGCCTTGAAATTGTTTAACTTGAGTCAAATGTTTCGGGTAACCTTCCACAAGCTTCCCGCAATAAGTTAGGTGAGTTTTGGCCCATTCCTCCTGACAAAGCAAGTGTAACTGAGTCAGGTTTCTAGGCCTCGTTGCTCGCACATGCTTTTTCAGTTCTGCCCACACATTTTCTATGGGCTTTGTGATGGCCACTCCAATACCTTGACTTTGTTGTCTTTAAGCCATTTTGCCACAACTTTGGAAGTATGCTTGGGGTCATTGTCCATTTGGAAGACCCATTTGCGACCAAGCTTTAACTTCCTGACTGATTGTTCCTGACTGATTGACTGTTGCCATCTATTTTGTGAAGTGAACCAGTCCCTCCTGCAGCAAAGCAGCCCCACAACATGAGGTAGGAACCCCCGTGCTTCATGATTAGGACGGTGTTCTTCGGCTTGCAAGCCTCCCCCCTTTTCCTCCAAACATAATGATGGTCAAGTATGATCTTTGTCCCCATGTGCAGTTGCAAACCGTAGCTTTTTTATGGCAGTTTTGGAGCAGTGGCTTCTTCCTTGCTGAACGGCCTTTCGGGTTATGTCGATATAGGACTCGTTTTACTGTGGATATAGATACTTTTGTACCTGTTTCCTCCAGCATCTTCACAAGGTCCTTTGCTGTTGTTCTGGGACTGATTTGCACATTTCGCACCAAAGTACATTCATCTCTAGGAGACAGAGCTTGTCTCCTTCTTGAGCGGTATGACGGCTGTGTGGTCCCATGGTGTTTATACTTGCATACTATTGTTTGTACAGATGAACTTGGTACCTTCAGGCATTTGGAAATTGCTTCCAAGGATGAACCAGACTTGTGGAGGTCTTGGCTGATTTCTTTTGATTTTCCCATGATGTCAAGCAAAGAGGCACTGAGGCCGAAGGTAGGCCTTGAAATACATCCACAGGTCACCTCCAATTGACTCAAATGATGTCAATTAGCCTATCAGAAGCTTCTAAAGCCATGACATCATTTTCCAAGCTGTTTAAAGGCACAGTCAACTTAGTGTATGTAAACTTCTGACCCACTGGAATTGTGATATAGTGAATTTAAAGTGAAATAATCTGTCCGTAAACAATAGTTGGAAAAATGACTTGTGTCATGCACAAAGTAGATGTCCTAACCGACTTGCCAAAACTACAGTTTGTAAACAAGACATTGGGGAGTTGTTGAAAAACAAGTTTTAATGACTCCAACCTAAGTGTATGTATGTAAACTTCCGACTTCAACCTGTATATAGATAGGATATAGATATAGCATGCCTGGCCTTGTTCCTTACGTCTCTTACGTGTTTCATGGCGCAGTAAAAGCGCGTGGCGATCCGCAGCGTTTGCAGCCTTTGCTGAACATTAGATTTGGGCCGCGGGGGTGCATCCTCAGGAGGGCGTGGCTGCTGGAAGAGGGGAGCGAGGGGGGGATGGAGGAGGAGAGAGCCGGGGAAAGGAAGAAAGGAAGTTGAAAGGAAAGTGTTTAAGAAATACAAACTGTATTAGTATAAAGCGCGGCAAGGAGAGAGAGCTTCTGAAAGAGTGCACAGCCTGGCAAGTGCTGGTGGAAAAGCCACGGTCGCAGTTTAAATTCCCACAGGGACCACATACAAACTAAATTGTCTTCTCTCACTGAACCGCAAGTGGCTTTGGATCAGAGCGTCTGCTAAGTGGAATATATTTGAAGTGACATATCTCACCATTCTAGCTGGAATGGCAGAGTATTCAACACATGAAGCTGTGTCAATCACATCTGTCAAATAGAAATCCAGGTTGGATGTGAGGACAGCAGCACGATGAAGTTGTCCGGGCTGTTGGAGAAACACGCCTGGAGATGCAGGGACATGCAGAAAACATGCATGAGAGAGCGAGAGAAGGAGCATGCAGCCAGCCAAGAGTGCTTGTTGTTTGTGTGTGAAACATCACACACACCGTACCGCCGTTACACACACACACACACACACACCGTACCGCCGTTACACACACACCGTACCGCCGTTACACACACACCGTACCGCCGTTACACACACACCGTACCGCCGTTACACACACACCGTACCGCCGTTACACACACACCGTACCGCCGTTACACACACCGTGCCGTACCGCCCGCGTTACACACACACCGTACCGCCGTTACACACACACACACACACCGTACCGCCGTCACACACACACACCGTACCGCCGTTACACACACACACACACACCGTACGCCGTTACACACACACACACACACCGTACCGCCGTTACACACACACACACACACCGTACCGCCGTTACACACACACACACACACACCGTACCGCCGTTACACACACACACACACCGTACCGCCGTTACACACACACACCGTACCGCCGTTACACACACACACACACCGTACCGCCGTTACACACACACACACACACACCGTACCGCCGTTACACACACACACACACCGTACCGCCGTTACACACACACACACCGTACCGCCGTTACACACACACACACCGTACTGCCGTTACACACACACACACACACCGTACCGCCGTTACACACACACACACCTTACCGCCGTTACACACACACACACCTTACCGCCGTTACACACACACACACCGTACCGCCGTTACACACACACACACCGTACCGCCGTTACACACACACACACCGTACCGCCGTTACACACACACACCGTACCGCCGTTACACACACACACCGTACCGCCGTCACACACACACACCGTACCGCCGTTACACACACACACACACACACCGTACCGCCGTTACACACACACACCGTACCGCCGTTACACACACACACACCGTACCGCCGTTACACACACACACCGTACCGCCGTTACACACACACCGTACCGCCGTTACACACACACACACCGTACCGCCATTACACACACACACCGTACCGCCGTTACACACACACCGTACCGCCGTTACACACACACACACCGTACCGCCGTTACACACACACACACCGTACCGCCGTTACACACACACACACACACACCGTACCGCCGTTACACACACACACACACACCGTACCGCCGTTACACACACACACATTACGCAGGCTAACAGACACCAGCTCCACCGTACCTTCATTCACCCCTCCAGTATTCTGAATACACAGCAGTCTATGAATACATCAGTCACAACTTATCCAGACTGGAATCACACAACCTCAAAATGTAGAAAATGTGTGTTTCTAAAGTCAGTCTGAATATGAGTGAACATACACACGCGTGACCCCACTCAACATACACACGCGTGACCCCACTCAACATGCACAAACACGCGTGACCCCACTCAACATGCACAAACACACACAAGCGTGACCCCACTCAACATGCACAAACACACGCGCGCGCACACACACACACACACACACACACACACACACACACACGATCCCGCTCAAAACACAACATACACACGGGGTCGCGTGTATGTTGAGCAGGGTCGCGCACACATGCGTGACCCCCACTCAAAACACACACAACTCTGCTCAACGCGCGCACACACACACACGACTCAACACACACGTGAGCGCGACCCCGCTCAACATACGCACATGCAATCCCGCTCAACACACGCACGCATGACCCCACTCAACAACAGCACACACACACACACACACACACACACACGACCCCGCTCAACGTGCGCGCGTGACCACACCCACAGTTATTGTGGTCGTAGTTGCTGTAGTAAAATGAACAAGTCCTTCCATATCTTGGCTAGTGTTATCACTGATCTGGCAGTAGTAAGCATCTGCTTCTCCATAGAACTCTGTTCTCTTCCTCAGAGAACCCTGCTGGTTCTCCCGGCCCAGATTCTACTGTCGCCAGGGGAGTCTCTCACACACCTACAACAGAAAAACACACAACTCTCTCTTCTCCACACACACACACAGAGTCCGAATACAGTATGCCGCAAAGTTCACAGTCTCACACGCCAGGTCACATCACACTCAGGTGACACTCAGAATCTTTTCCACACTGCAGGTTAAGTTCCTGACGACAGGGAAGGTTGCAGAATCACAAAGCCTGTGGTCCGTTTGTACAACTACCATTGGCTGAATCAGAGCCATGCACTTCAAATGTATGACTATGGGCTGAATCATTCATTCACTCCCACTCAGAGAAAGTCTGCTCTCATTACCAGAAAACCGCCTCATACAACTAACAGCATCTGATCAAATAATCCAGCAATGTAAACACACACACACCAAGCAGGGGACGCAATGGTACTGCTGTAACGGTAGTAAAGTGATGGAGCACACGGAACTGAACACACAGAGCATGCAACAGTATGGGGGAAGGTAACGGGCAGGTAGGGACAAGTAGGGAGGAGTGTAACGGGCAGGTAGGGACAAGTAGGGAGGAGTGTAACGGGCAGGTAGGGACAAGTAGGGGGGAGTGTAACGGGCAGGTAGGGACAAGTAGGGGGAGTGTAACGGGCAGGTAGGGACAAGTAGGGAGGAGTGTAACGGGCAGGTAGGGGGAGGAGTGTAACAGGCAGGGGGTAACGGGCAGGTAGGGGTGGGAGTGTAACGGGCAGGTAGGGGGAGTGTAACGGGCAGGTAGGGGGAGTGTAACGGGCAGGTAGGGGGTAACGGGCAGGTCGGGGGGGAGTGTAACGGGCAGGTGGGGGGGAGTGTAACGGGCAGGTCGAGGGGGGAGTGTAACGGGCAGGTAGAGGGGGAGTGTAACGGGCAGGTAGAGGGGGGAGTGTAACGGGCAGGTGGGGGGAGTGTAACGGGCAGGTGGGGGGAGTGTAACGGGCAGGTGGGGGGGGTGTAACGGGCAGGTGGGGGGAGTGTAACGGGCAGGTAGGGGGGGAGTGTAACGGGCAGGTAGGGGGATGTAATGGGCAGGTAGGGGGAGTGTAACGGGCAGGTAGAGGGGGAGTGTAACGGGCAGGTGTGGGGGGTGTAACGGTCAGGTAGGGGGAGTGTAACGGGCAGGTAGGGGGTGTAACGGGCAGGTGGGTGGGGGGGTGTAACGGGCAGGTGGGGGGTGTAACGGGCAAGTAGGGGGTGTAACGGGCAGGTAGGGGGGGCTGTAACGGGCAGGTAGGGGGTGTAACGGGCAGGTAGGGGGAGTGTAACGGGCAGGTCTTAACAGAAAAGGGTAGATGGTTTGAATACCCCCCCATGTAGTTGAAGACAGAATGGCAGGTCAGGTAGGTAATGGACAGAAGCTGTGTTGGTTTAAATCACCAGGTCTGAACACACAGCTCCCTCCCGCCCTCCACATGGTTGTATAGGACAGGGAGTGGCCAGGAATCAGAATCCATACTCAGTGTCTATATAAATACATTAAACACACCATGTATAGGTCCAGAGCTGGTTGTGTGTGTGTGTGTGTGTGTAAATGACTGTACCTTCTCCTTGTCGCTGGCCTCCCTGGCCACAGTGGAGCCCTGACAGACAGAAAGATGTCAGACATTTTATCATTGATTTCCTTTTGTAAGCCTGTAACCCCTCCCTCCCTCCCTCCCTGCACCTACCTACCTTCAGATCATATTTTTTGTAGACGGGGAGGCGGTGGGAGAAGATGTTCCTGGTGACGATCATGTAGGTCTCGTCTCCGTCCACCGTGAGGCGGTACATCCCCAGGAACTGAGGCAGCAGCGTGTTGCCATGACACTCCACTATGAACTAGGAGGGGGAGGCACTCACTTTGGTACTTCTTTAGGCTTGTGTGTGTGTGTGTGTGTGTGCGCATGTGTTTGTGTGCCTCTACCTGGTGGTACTTTTTGAGGATGTTGTGTGTAATGTGTGTGTGTGTGTGTGTGTGTGTGTGCCTCTACCTGGTGGTACTTCTTGAGGATGTTGTGCATCTCAGCCACATCCTCGCTGGTGATGGTTTTGATGACGTAGTGTTTGTCGTAGGTGGTGTGAAAGCGAGCGCCAGTCCGACCCTGAGCATCACTGTTCAACGGAGCCGCACGGGTCAGGGAATTCTACAGTAAGAGAAGAGTCAATCACTCATTTATGGAAACATATGAAACAGTGTTTGAATCTACAGAGAATGAGGGAGAGCGACAGAAAGAGAGAGAGGGAAGAGAGAGCGACAGAAAGAGAGAGGGGGAAGAGAGAGCGACAGAAAGAGAGAGAGGGAAGAGAGAGCGACAGAAAGAGAGAGGGGGAAGAGAGAGCGACAGAAAGAGAGAGAGGGAAGAGAGAGCGACAGAAAGAGAGAGAGGGAAGAGAGAGCGACAGAAAGAGAGAGAGGGAAGAGAGAGCGACAGAAAGAGAGAGAGGGAAGAGAGAGCGACAGAAAGAGAGAGAGGGAAGAGAGAGCGACAGAAAGAGAGAGAGGGAAGAGAGAGCGACAGAAAGAGAGAGCGGGAAGAGAGAGCGACAGAAAGAGAGAGCGGGAAGAGAGAGCGACAGAAAGAGAGAGAGGGAAGAGAGCGACAGAAAGAGAGAGGGAAGAGAGAGAGGGAAGAGAGAGAGGAAGAGAGAGCGACAGAAAGAGAGAGAGGGAAGAGAGAGCGACAGAAAGAGAGAGAGGAAGAGAGAGCGACAGAAAGAGAGAGCGGGAAGAGAGAGTGACAGAAAGAGAGAGCGACAGAAAGAGAGAGAGGGAAGAGAGAGCGACAGAAAGAGAGAGAGGGAAGAGAGAGCGACAGAAAGAGAGAGAGGGAAGAGAGAGCGACAGAAAGAGAGAGAGGGAAGAGAGAGCGACAGAAAGAGAGAG
The DNA here is from genome assembly GCF_018296145.1 of Oncorhynchus tshawytscha. Lineage (NCBI taxonomy): Eukaryota > Metazoa > Chordata > Actinopteri > Salmoniformes > Salmonidae > Oncorhynchus > Oncorhynchus tshawytscha. Next base: position 25,712,185 of record NC_056457.1, on the reverse strand, counting down.
AGGGAAGAGAGAGCGACAGAAAGAGAGAGAGGGAAGAGAGAGAGGGAAGAGAGAGAGGGAAGAGAGAGAGGGAAGAGAGAGAGGGAAGAGAGAGCGACAGGAAAGAGAGAGAGGGAAGAGAGAGCGACAGGAAAGAGAGAGAGGGAAGAGAGAGCGACAGGGAAGAGAGAGAGGGAAGAGAGAGCGACAGGGAAGAGAGAGAGGGAAGAGAGAGCGACAGGGAAGAGAGAGAGGGAAGAGAGAGCGACAGAGAAGAGAGAGGGACAGAAAGAGAGAGGGAAGAGAGAGAGGAAGAGAGAGCGACAGAAAGAGAGAGAGGGAAGAGAGAGCGACAGAAAGAGAGAGAGGGAAGAGAGAGCGACAGAAAGAGAGAGAGGGAAGAGAGAGCGACAGAAAGAGAGAGAGGGAAGAGAGAGCGACAGAAAGAGAGAGAGGGAAGAGAGAGCGACAGAAAGAGAGAGAGGGAAGAGAGAGCGACAGAAAGAGAGAGAGGGAAGAGAGAGCGACAGAAAGAGAGAGAGGGAAGAGAGAGCGACAGAAAGAGAGAGGGGAAGAGAGAGCGACAGAAAGAGAGAGGGGGAAGAGAGAGCGACAGAAAGAGAGAGGGAAGAGAGAGCGACAGAAAGAGAGAGAGGGAAGAGAGAGCGACAGAAAGAGAGAGAGGGAAGAGAGAGCGACAGAAAGAGAGAGAGGGAAGAGAGAGCGACAGAAAGAGAGGGAAGAGAGAGCGACAGAAAGAGAAAGGGAAGAGAGAGCGACAGAAAGAGAAAGGGAAGAGAGAGAGACAGAAAGAGAGAGGGAAGAGAGAGAGACAGAAAGAGAAAGGGAAGAGAGAGAGACAGAAAGAGAGAGGGAAGAGAGAGAGACAGAAACAGAGAGGGAAGAGAGAGCGACAGAAAGAGAGGGAAGAGATAGCGACAGAAAGAGAGGGAAGAGAGAGCGACAGAAAGAGAAAGGGAAGAGAGAGAGACAGAAAGAGAGAGGGAAGAGAGAGAGACAGAAACAGAAAGAGGGAAGAGAGAGACAGAAACAGAAAGAGGGAAGAGAGAGAGACAGAAAGAGGGAAGAGAGAGCGACAGAAAGAGAGAGAGGGAAGAGAGAGCGACAGAAAGAGAGAGAGGGAAGAGAGAGCGACAGAAAGAGAGAGAGGGAAGAGAGAGCGACAGAAAGAGAGAGAGGGAAGAGAGAGCGACAGAAACAGAAAGAGGGAAGAGAGAGAGACAGAAACAGAAAGAGGGAAGAGAGAGAGACAGAAACAGAAAGAGGGAAGAGAGAGAGACAGAAAGAGAGAGAGGTGGACTCTGTGACTATCAGAGACAGCTGAAGTCAGGTAGGCCTCCAATCCCTCTACTGCACCCTCCAATTGCCTAGCCCTACACCAGCGCCACGGTGTGTGATGACAAACACCCCTCCTTCCCCTGAGGTTGTGGCCCCACACCCCCTGAACCCCCCTGCCCCTGGCACACAGCTGATGCCCTCCAGAACTACCCCAGATCCAGAACCACCCCACCCTTCCTAGCCCCCTCCATGTCTGGTTGTCTTTCCACCTCCACTGAAATATAAACATGACACAGAGACAGCTGCAGAGGAACAGAATCAATGACCTATCATGCCAACACAGAACACACACAGTGAGAGAGACAGAGACAGCTGCAGAGGACCAGAATCAATGACCTATCATGCAAACACAGAACACACACAGCGAGAGAGACAGAGACAGCTGCAGAGGACCAGAATCAATGACCTATCATGCAAACACAGAACACACACAGTGAGAGAGACAGAGACAGCTGCAGAGGACCAGAATCAATGGCCTATCATGCAAACACAGAACACACACAGTGAGAGAGACAGAGACAGCTGCAGAGGAACAGAATCAATGACCTATCATGCCAACACAGAACACACACAGTGAGAGAGACAGAGACAGCTGCAGAGGACCAGAATCAATGACCTATCATGCCAACACAGAACACACACAGTGAGAGAGACAGAGACAGCTGCAGAGGACCAGAATCAATGGCCTATCATGCAAACACAGAACACACACAGCGAGAGAGACAGAGACAGAAACCGAGAGAGAGAAACAAGACAGAAAGGAGAGAAAGTTGCTGGTAAGATATGAAAGAAAGGGAAAGATTTGGGAGAAAAACAGAGTGGGAGTGAGATGTTCACTCTGTGTGTACCTGGAAATCCTGGTCATCGATGCCAAACCTCTCTCTGAGGTTGCGGAACACCAGAGGACAGTACTCCTTAAACTTGAAATGGCTCGGCATGTTCTCCCTGCACACACATACATTTAACATTAGATAGCATTTACCTTAGGACCAGGGGTTCTGGTGTGGCCCAGTATGGTTGGAAGTGAAATCAGAAAGGTATTTTGTATGATCTTCTGTTTAGAGAAGAACATCATGGATTGTTATTCCCCCCCCGATTCAGTGCCTGGTCTTGTGGTCATTGTAGAAGGAAACAGACATACGTGTTCCTGAGAATCTCATCTTCCAGTGTTGGGGTCATAATATGTTGTAGTTTAAACCGTTGAAAAGATACAGTCACATTTGTATGAATGGAAACAGAAACTGACGTTTCTCTCGCAAAACTATTTTTAAATCACGGGCGTGACACCTAATTTGGGAAATTGCTGGATTAGTGTGTGTGTATGTGTGTGTGTGTATGTATGTGTGTATGTCTGTGTGTGTATGTGTATGTGTGTATGTGTGTGTCTGTGTGTGTGTATGTGTGTGTGTATGTGTGTGTGTGTATGTCTGTGTGTGTATGTATGTGTATGTGTATGTGTATGTGTATGTGTATGTGTGTGTGTGTGTGTGTGTGTGTGTGTGTGTGTGTGTGTGTGTGTGTGTGTGTATACACACTTACTTGTTGAAGAGGTGATTGTCCACCTTAATCTTGGAGTAGGCCTTGAAGTCATCAGGCATCAACATGATAGGGATCTGAACATGGCTCAACTCATTGATCTGAGACAGAGCCGGAGAGACAGAATCATGTATTTGTAGAATAGTGACTAAACATAAAATCCCATCAGTTTGGACTGTTAGACCAGAGACCTTTTCCTTGAATCTAGATGAGCATACAGCACCTCTGACCTCCATCCTCATCACATCACCTTCATCTGCCTCGTTAGCTCAGTGATCAACATCCTGGTTGTGCAGGCTTTGGTTCCAGCCCAGTACCAATGCCTAAAGGCTAAGAACCCATCTACTGCGGCCAACAATCACCTTGACTAGACATTCTGCATTTCTACTGCAGAGAACTGTGAAACACATGATTTTTAGAATCTAACACAGAGTGTCGGAGGACGAGGCAGGGACAGAGTTGTAGTCTAGCGAGCCTCCAGATAGCAGGATTTTAGAGCTACCTAATTATATTTACATTCATTTTGGAGTAGAAAGTAAGTCCTTTAAAAAAAGTGTCACCAGATCTGAGCTTCTCAGTTTATCTACATCCAAATGATCCAGAAACACTGATGAGGTAAACTAGACCACCACACACACACACACACACACACACACACACACGAGAGACCATTGTAAATACAACCCATATTTATGTTGATTTATTTTACCTTTTGTCCGTTAACTATTTGCACATTGTTACAACACTGTATGTATATGTATATATATATATATATATATATATATATATATAATATGACATTTGAAATGTCTCTATTCTTTTGGACCTTTTGTGACTAATGTTTACTCTTCATTGTTTACTTCACTTTTGTCTATTATCTATTAACATATGCTTCCCATGCCAATAAAGCACTTTGAATTGAGATAGCAAGACCAAGCAACCTGCACATTTTTATTTTTTAAATCTTTATTTAATTAGGCAAGTCAGTTAAGAACAAATTCTTATTTTCAATGACGGCCTAGGAACAGTGGGTTAACTGCCTTGTTCAGGGCAGAACGACAGATTTTTACCTTGTCAGCTCGGGGATTCGATCTTCAACCATTCGATTACTAGTCCAACACTCTAACCGCCAGGCCACCCGCCTCTAACCGCCAGGCCACCCGCCTCTAACCGCCAGGCCACCCGCCTCTAACCGCCAGGCCACCCGCCTCTAACCGCTAAGCCAACCGTCACCCCAATGTCCTCTATGCTATTGTATGGTTATTTTTACCCTAAACATATGTTTCCCATGCCAATAAAGCCCTTAAGTAGGACAGACACAGACAGAGAAAATGGCCCAAAAGTGGCAGCTAAATTCAACCATTCGACCACAAATAACTAAATTCAAACAAATAGAAACCTCAAACCAAAATACATACACTATTTACTGGCAAAACGAAATTCTAAAATTCTAAATAGAGATAATCAAATTAGCACAACACCTTGTCAAAAATCTAAGAACTCAAAGGAATACATAAACAATTTAGAGTCAGTGACCATATCCCGGCAATAGAGACAGGACGCCACAGAAAAACATGAGGATCAGAGAAGACGAAGCACTGCGGGTCAGGTAAACAAGAGAATGAGCAGCACTTCCTACACCACATATGACTCAGAGGTATTTACCTCGTGAAATTTAAAGAAAGAATTGCAGGATTTCTTTAACTGCCTGTTGAGGGGAACATTTGCGTTTTGTTAGGGAAAAGGTAGAGACAGCAGATCTTGTTGCAGATGATGTCCTGGCCTGTCATAATAAACAGACGATAGATCCTGCCATGTCATACACATGTCATACACATATTCAAATGATTTACATTGTTGGTGTATTACTTCCCATACATAATTGTTTATGTTGAAATATACAGTACCAGTCAAAAGTTCTGACATATACTCATTCAAGGGTTTGTTTTATTTATACTATTTTCTACATTGTAGAATAATAACTCATCCCAAACCATCTCAATTGGGTTGAGGTCGGGTGATTGTGAAGGTCAGGTCATTTGATGCAGCACTCCATCACTCTCCTTCTTGGTCAAATAGCCCTTACACAGCCTGGAGGTGTATTTTGAGTCATTGTCCTGTTGAAGAACAAATGATAATCCCACTAAACCCAAACCAGATGGGATGGTGTATCCCTGCAGAATGCCGTGGTAGTCATGCTGGTTAAGTCTGCCTTGAATTCTAAAGAAATCACTGACAGTGTCACCAGCAAAGCACCCCCACACCATCACACCTCCTCCTCCATGCTTCACGGTGGGAACCACACATGCAGAGATCATCCGTTCACCTACAGTGCAATGCGTCTCACAAACACACGGTGGTTGGAACCAAAAATATCAAATTTGGAACCATCAGACCAAAGGACTGATTTCCCCCGGTCTAATGTCCATTGCCCGTGTTTCGTGGCCAAAGCAAGTATCTTATTATTGGTGTCCTTTAGTGGTTTCTTTGCAGCAATTCGACCATGAAGGCCTGATTCACACACTCTGAACAGTTGATGTTGAGTTGTGTCTGTTACTTGAACTCTGAAGCATTTATTTGGGTGACAATTTCTGAGGCTGGTATCTCTAATGAACATATCCTCTGGGTCTTCCTGTGGCGGTCCTCATGAGAGCCAGGTAACTCTAATGTACTTATCCTCTGCAGCAGAGGTAACTCTGGGTCTTCCTTTCCTGTGGCGGTCCTCATGAGAGCCAGGTAACTCTAATGTACTTATCCTCTGCACAGAGGTAACTCTGGGTCTTCCTTTCCTGTGGCGGTCCTCATGAGAGCCAGGTAACTCTAATGTACTTATCCTCTGCAGCAGAGGTAACTCTGGGTCTTCCTTTCCTGTGGCGGTCCTCATGAGAGCCAGGTAACTCTAATGAACTGATCCTCTGGGTCTTCCTGTGGCGGTCCTCAGAGCCAGGTAACTCTGGGTCTTCCTGTGGCGCTCCTCAGAGCCAGTTTCATCATGGCACCTGATGGTTTTAGAGACTCCAAAATGTTCCGTATTGACTGACCTTCATGTCATACAGTAATGATGGAATGTTGTTTCTCTTCACTTATTTGAGTGATTCTTGCCATAATATGGACTTGGTATTTTACAAATGAAGGCTATCTTCTGTAAACCACCCCTACCTTGTCACAACACAACTGATTGGTTCAAACAAATTAAGAAATTCCACAACTTTTAACAAGGCACACCTGTTAACTGAAATGCATTCCAGGTGACTACCTCATGAAGCTGGTTGAGAGAATGTGAAGAGTGTGCAAAGCTGTCATCAAGGCAAAGGGTGGCTACTTTGAAGAATCTCAAATATTAAATATGTTTTGATATGACTCCATACGTATTATTTCATAGTTTTGATGTCTTCACTATTATTCTACAACGTAGAAAATAGTCAAACTAAAGAAAAATGCTTGAATGAGTAGGTGTGTCCAGTCTTCTGACTGAGAATACACAGTACCATTATTGCTCAAACATATTGTTAATTTACATTATACTTCATATACATTGCTTTGGCAACAGTGGCAAAGAGGATTGACACCACCATCTCAGATTGTTCTGAAATTGTTTCTGTTGTTAGAAACATAATATTAGCATTAAAAATTCTATTTATAGAGGATTTGGATATGCTAACATTGCTACCATTGACTTGCATTGGATTTGTGCCATAAATGCTAAAAAGTTAGCATTTGAAACAGTGGACAGGGAAACTAAACCAAAGCATGGATTTTATTTATTTAACCAGGTAAGTTGACTGAGAACACATTCTCCTTTACGGCAACGACCTGTGGAATAGTTACAGTGGAGAGGGGGATGAATTAGCTAATTGTAAACTGGGGATGATTAGGTGTCCATGATGGTATCAGAATTTAGCCAGGACACCAGGGTTAACACCCCTACACTTACAAAAAGTGCAATGGGATCTTTAGTGACCACAGAGAGTCAGGTCACCCGTTTAACGTCCCATCCAAAAGACGGCACCCTACACAGGGCAGTGTCCTGGGGCATAGGGCTATTTTTTTTTTAGACCAGAGGAAAGAGTGCCTCCTACTGGCCCTCCAACACCACTTCCAGCAGCATCTGGTCTCCTATCTAGTGACCGACCAGGACCAACCCTGCTTAGCTTCAGAAGCAAGCCAGCAGTGGGATGCAGGGTGGTATGCTGTCATACATTGTCCATAGACTACTTACAGGGTAAGGAAACCAATGTGTTATTTTGTAATTTGGGTGAACTATCCCTTTAATTCTGAGGTTGGGGGGTTTCTTAAAACGTAAAAAAACAAACATGTTATCCACATAGTAGGAACAGCACCATCTAGTGGTCAGAACATGGTAATAACAGGAAGGGACATAAACCTAAGAATTTCAATGACTATTGTCAGAAGAGGGGAAAAACATCCCCAAATTCACTGGGAATACATTATATAGGATGAAGAAACGATATGCTCTGAGACACAGCTCCATACTACTGGTCAGACAGGACTGATGCTATATACATGTTGTCGGGTGGGATTGGCCTGGGGACTAGAGGGTTCATCGGTGGGTTTTGAGAGTTTCTTTGGATTAATCAGGAAAAACAGTTTGTTGAAATTGGATGTTAGGTACTATATTCATTAAATATAATATGAATCGTATAAATTAAAATGATTAACTTGGGTGCAATCAACCAGCTTAATTTCTCAGAGATAAAATGATATTTCAACAAAATAATGTTGCAGGAATGGTAATCTCAGCTGTTTCTACAGAACTACAGGAATGATTTTAGAACAATCTGAGATAGTCATGGTTTGCTGAAATGACATGAACGACCAAACTACCCATTCATTAGAATAAAGCATTTATTGAATTGAATTAAGAGAGAGGGACAGAGAGATAGCCATCGAGGCTGCAGCTTAACCAGTATCTGGTACAGGACGAAAGGAGACAAGGAAAGGAAGCAAGTGGACTTCAGAAGGGGGCAGAAACTTGATGGAACTTGGATGTTAAGGAGAGAGACTACTGACAGAGAGAGACAGACATTCAGTGATGTGGGGTGCCAGGCAACAACGTCACGCAGAGACTGATGCATCCTGAGTACTTCAGGAGACGTCACCACATCACAAAGCTCTGTTTCACACACAGTACAGAGGCAGGAGAGAAGACAATGCCCCTGCACACACACACATGGCACTGGGCCAACCTTCAGGAGGACAGCACAGTGGCAGGAAGCAGCAGCGATGTATTCTGGGGGCTGACGGTGACAGACTACAAATCTCTCCCCTTAAGGAAGCAGGATTACTAAACTCTCTGTAGAATTATATCATCATGACGCATTCATCTGTTCAGTCAGACAGGATTTAGCTCAGAATGAAGAGAACCACAGAGAACAGCATTCTCCAGACCTCAAGGATGAGTAGCCCGACCGGGACAGTCTATGGCTGTGTCCCTAATGGCACCCTACCCCCTTTACAGTGCCCTATGGGCCCTAGCAAAGTCAAAAGAAGTGAAATATAAAGGGAATAGAGGGCTGTTTGGGACGCATCATAGTCACTGTATTCCTTGGCTTGTTCAAATCAACTCTGAGTGAAGCAAAGTGGTGACGACTGCAGGCCTCATGTTCATGTTGCATTTAATCTCCTCCTCTGATGATGGCTCCAAACGTCAGTCTCTTATCTCTCTCTCTTTCACTCGCTCAGCCCGGCCAACTTTCACAGTGCCACTTCCTGTTCGTCGTCGCCTTGGTGACAGAGTCTGGTGTTTCCGTCACAGAGCGGAGAGAGCAAGCTCCGTGCCCCGGTGGACAGGAAGTGGGAGAGGAACTCAGTCAGCACACGGAGGCTTCGCTCTCTCTCGCTCTCACTCATAACACCCTCTGACAGACAGAACCACAGCTCTCTGAACGACACACAGCTCTCTGAACGACCGACACACCGCTACCCCGACCGACCGGCACGCAGCTCTCCGACTGACCGACCGGCACGCAGCTCTCCGACTGACCGACCGGCACGCAGCTCTCCGACTGACCGACCGGCACGCAGCTCTCCGACTGACCGACCGGCACGCAGCTCTCCGACTGACCGACCGGCACGCAGCTCTCTGACTGACCGACCGGCACGCAGCTCTCCGACTGACCGACCGGCACGCAGCTCTCTGACTGACCGACCGGCACGCAGCTCTCCGACCGACCGGCACGCAGCTCTCCGACCGACCGGCACGCAGCTCTCCAAACAACCAGCACACAGTGATGTGTAAAGCAACGATGTAATTTAAACCCCAGGTTTGCTGATGATATGTATTGGCCAAGAAGCTGATTAAACTGCATGCTGGGGACAATAAAAGGCCACTCTAAAATGTGCAGTTTTGTCACACAATGCCACAGATGTTTCAAGTTTCGAGGGAGCGTCCAACTGGCCTGCTGACAGCAGGAATGTCCACCAGAGCAGTTGCATGTTCTTTTCTCAACCATAAGCCGCCTCCAATATTATTTTAGAGAATTTGGTAGTACGCCCAACTGGCCTCACAACATCAGACCATGTGTATGGCGTCGAGTGGGCGAGTGGTTTGCTGATGTCAACGTTGTGAACAGAGTGCTCCTTGGTGTCGGTGGGGTTATGGTATGGGCAGGCACAAGCTACAGACCACAAACACAATTGCATTTTATAGATGGCAATTTGAATGTACAGACATACCGTGACGAGATCCAGAGGCCCATTGTGGTGCCATCACCTCATGTTTCAGCATGATAATGCACGTCCCCATGTCACAAGGATCTGTACACAACTCCTGGAAGCTGAAAATGTCCCAGTTCTTCCATGACCTGCATACTCACCAGACATGTCACCCATTAAGCATGTTTGGGATGCTCTGGATCGATGCGTACGACAGCGTGTTCCAGTTCCCACCAATATCCAGCAACTTCACACAGCCATTGAAGAGGAGTGGGACAACATTCCACAATCAACAGCCTGATCAACTCTATGTGAAGGAGATGTGTCACTCTGCAAGAGTAAAATGGTGGTCACACCAGATACTGTCTGGTTTTCTGATCCATGATCCTAACTTTTTAAATAACGGTTAAATAAAATAACATGAACTGTAACTCAGTAAAATCTTTGAAGATTAAAACATGTATGAAGGTGTCTAATAGAATATACTTGCAAAAATGATTGTAGACATTAATAAATGCATTTCTATAACTTCCTAAATACTTTTTACAATGGAGAAGGAATGCTAAGATGGAGGCACATTGGCTTGAACACAGCAACCCTTATCAGTCATCTAGTGTTAACAAATCATTGGTTTAAATGTTGCGTGCGTTTGTGCGCGTGTCAGTCAACAGATCTCAACACCATTGACGGATTCCGAGACAGCGTTTTCCACCGGCCATCAACAAAAACGTACAGAATTTATTGTGGAATAAGGGTGTCGCATCCCTACAATAGAGTTCCAGACACTTGAAGAATCTATGCCACGGTCCATTAAAACGGTTCTGGCCCGTGGTGACCCAACGCCCTATTAAGACACTGTGTCAGTATACCTTTCATTTTGGCAGTCGGTAGGCTAGACATTTCCATACAGTCACAGTCCTACTAGAGCAGCTAGTGCTTAGTGACTCATCTGATTTGCGACTAGAAAAAGGGACAGATTCAGAAAGTTGACCAGTTATGCAATCTATCCTAGCAGCAGTGACATAGATATTCTGCTCTAAACCGGATGACACCTCAATGGTTCAGGCTAGTAAGCACACCCAGATCCAGCACATTTCATTGGTGGAACTACGTACAAATCAGGGCAATCCCATGAAAGGACGCAGAATGCACAGTTAGTGGTAATAAAAAACGGCTAACTAACCTGTCTTGGAACAACTACATGTGATGAATCAAATAGTGTAAACACTTTGAAATCTGTCTGAGTACCTTACGTCTTCTGCACCCCGATAGTAACAGTAACATTCCTTTCACAAGACGACAGCCCAGCCTATGGTGGTGGTGGTGGTGAATAATTCAGTCTAATTTCAGTGATTACCATGTTAAGAGAAACACGGATCACCCCATTATTAGTGTAGAGTTCAATTATCTGGCTCCCAAACCCAATTATCTGGCTCCCCAACTACTACTACCACCACCAGGTACTACTACCACCACCACCTGGTACTACTACCACCACCACCACCAGGTACTACTACTACCACTACCACCAGGTACTACTACCCACCCACCAGGTACTACTACCACCACCACCAGGTACTACTACCACCACCACCAGGTACTACTACCACTACCACCACCACCAGGTACTACTACTACCACCAGGTACCACCACCACCACCAGGTACTACTACCACCACCACCACCAGGTACTACTACCACCACCACCACCAGGTACTACTACCACCACCAGGTACTACTACCACCACCAGGTACTACTACTACTACTACTACTACCAACACCAGGTACTACTACTACCACCACCACCAGGTACTACTACTACACCACCACCAGGTACTACTACCACCACCACCAGGTACTACTACCACTACCACCAGGTACTACTACCACCACCAGGTACTACTACTACCACCACCACCAGGTACTACTACTACCACTACCACCACCACCAGGTACTACTACTACCACTACCACCACCACCAGGTACTACTACCACCACCAGGTACAACTACCACCACCACCACCAGGTACTACTACCACCACCACCACCACCAGGTACTACTACCACCACCAGGTACTACTACCACCACCACCAGGTACTACTACCACCACTACCACCACCACCAGGTACTACTACTACCACCAGGTACTACTACCACCACCACCAGGTACTACTACTACCACCACCACCACCAGGTACTACCAGGTACCACCACCACCAGGTACTACTACCACCACCACCACCAGGTACTACTACTACCACCACCACCAGGTACTACTACTACCACCACCACCAGGTACTACTACCACCACCACCACCACCAGGTACTACTACTACCACCACCACCACCAGGTACTACTACTACCACCACCACCACCAGGTACTACTACTACCACCACCACCAGGTACTACTACACCACCACCACCACCAGGTACTACTACTACCACCACCACCACCACCACCAGGTACTACTACTACCACCACCACCTGGTACTACTACTACCACCACCACCTGGTACTACTACTACCACCACCACCTGGTACTACTACTACCACCACCACCTGGTACTACTACTACCACCACCACCTGGTACTACTACTACCACCACCACCTGGTACTACTACTACCACCACCACCACCAGGTACTACTACTACCACCACCACCACCAGGTACTACTACTACCACCACCACCACCACCAGGTACTACTACTACCACCACCACCACCAGGTACTACTACTACCACCACCACCACCAGGTACTACTACTACCACCACCACCACCTGGTACTACTACTACCACCACCACCACCAGGTACTACTACCCACCACCACCTGGTACTACTACTACCACCACCACCAGGTACTACTACTACCACCACCACCAGGTACTACTACTACCACCACCACCTGGTACTACTACTACTACCACCACCACCAGGTACTACTACTACCACCACCAGGTACTACTACTACCACCCACCAGGTACTACTACTACCTGGTACTACTACCACCACCACCACCACCACCACCACCACCACCACCACCACCAGGTACTACTACCACCACCACCACCAGGTACTACTACTACCACCACCACCAGGTACTACTACCACCACCACCACCACCAGGTACTACTACCACCACCACCACCTGGTACTACTACCACCACCACCACCTGGTACTACTACCACCACCACCACCACCTACTACCACCACCTGGTACCACCACTACCAGGTACTACTACAACCTGGTACCCACCACCACCAGGTACTACTACTACCACCACCACCAGGTACTACTACTACCACCACCACCACCAGGTACTACTACTACCACCAGGTACTACTACTACCACCACCACCTGGTACTACTACTACCACCACCAGGTACTACTACTACCACCACCACCACCAGGTACTACTACTACCACCACCACCAGGTACTACTACCACCACCACCACCAGGTACTACTACCACCACCACCACCACCACCACCACCACCACCACCACCACCAGGTACTACTACTACCACCACCACCTGGTACTACTACTACCACCACCACCAGGTACTACTACACCACCACCACCTGGTACTCCTACCACCACCACCACCTGGTACTACTACCACCACCACCAGGTACTACTACTACTACCACCTGGTACTACCACCACTACCAGGTACTACTACACCTGGTACTACCACCACCACCAGGTACTACTACCACCACCACCACCACCAGGTACTACTACTACCACCACCACCACCAGGTACTACTACTACCACCACCACCACCACCACTACTACTACTACCACCAGGTACTACTACTACCACCACCACCACCTGGTACTACTACTACCACCACCACCAGGTACTACTACTACCACCACCACCACCAGGTACTACTACTACACCACCACCACCTGGTACTACTACCACCACCACCTGGTACTACCACCACCACCACCTGGTACTACTACTACCACCACCACCAGGTACTACTACTACCACCCACCACCAGGTACTACCACCACTACCACCAGGTACTACTACTACCACCACCACCAGGTACTACTACTACCACCACCACCAGGTACTACTACTACTACCACCACCAGGTACCACCACCACCAGGTACTACTACTACCACCACCACCAGGTACTACTACTACCACCACCACCACCAGGTACTACTACTACCACCACCAGGTACTACTACTACTACCACCACCAGGTACTACTACCACCACCACCAGGTACTACCACCACCACCAGGTACTACTACCACCACCACCAGGTACTACTACTACCACCACCACCAGGTACTACCACCACCACCAGGTAATACTACCACCAGGTACTACCCACCACCACCAGGTACTACCGCCACCAGGTACTACTACTACCACCACCAGGTACTACTACTACCACCACCAGGTACTACTACTACTACCACCAGGTACTACTACTACTACCACCACCAGGTACTACTACTACCGCCACCAGGTACTACTACTACCACCACCAGGTACTACTACTACCACCACCAGGTACTACTACCACCTGGTACCACCACCACCACCAGGTACTACTACTACTACTACACCACCAGGTACTACTACCACCACCACCACCAGGTACTACCACCACCACCAGGTACTACTACTACCACCACCACCACCAGGTACTACTACTACCACCACCACCAGGTACTACTACTACTACCACCACCAGGTACTACTACTACTACCACCACCACCAGGTACTACTACTACTACTACCACCACAGGTACTACTACTACCACCACCACCACCAGGTACTACCACCACCACCAGGTACTACTACTACCCACCACCACCACCAGGTACTACTACTACCACCACCACCAGGTACTACTACCACCACCACCAGGTACTACTACCACCACCAGGTACTACTACCACCACCAGGTACTACTACCACCACCAGGTACTACTACTACCACCACCACCACCAGGTACTACTACTACCACCACCACCACCACCGGTACTACTACTACCACCACCACCACCAGGTACTACTACTACCACCACCACCACCAGGTACTACTACTACCACCACCACCAGGTACTACTACTACTACCACCACCACCAGGTACTACTACCACCACCACCAGGTACTACTACTACCACCACCACCACCACCACCACCACCACCAGGTACTACTACTACTACCACCAGGTACTACTACTACTACCACCAGGTACCACTACTACTACCACCAGGTACTACTACCACCACCACCAGGTACTACTACTACTACCACCACCACCACCACCACCAGGTACTACTATTACCACCACCACCACCAGGTACTACTATTACCACCACCACCACCACCACCAGGTACTACTATTACCACCACCACCACCAGGTACTACTATTACCACCACCACCACCAGGTACTACTACTACTACCACCACCACCAGGTACTACTACTACCACCACCACCAGGTACTACTACTACTACCACCAGGTACTACTACCTACCACCACCTGGTACTACTACTACTACCACCACCACCAGGTACTACTACTACTACCACCACCAGGTACTACTACTACTACCACCACCACCAGGTACTACTACTACTACCACCACCACCACCAGGTACTACTACTACCACCACCACCAGGTACTACTACTACCACCACCACCACCAGGTACTACTACTACCACCACCACCACCAGGTACTACTACTACTACCACCACCACCAGGTACTACTACTACCACCACCAGGTACTACTACTACCACCACCACCAGGTACTACTACTACCACCACCACCACCAGGTACTACTACTACCACCACCACCACCACTAGGTACTACCACCAGGTACTACTACTACTACCACCACCACCAGGTACTACTACTACCACCACCACCTGGTACTACTATTACTACACCACCACCACCAGGTACTACTACTACTACCACCACCACCAGGTACTACTATTACCACCACCACCACCAGGTACTACTATTACCACACCACCACCAGGTACTACTATTACCACCACCACCACCAGGTACTACTACTACCACCACCACCACCAGGTACTACTACTACTACCACCAGGTACTACTACTACTACCACCAGGTACTACTACTACTACCACCACCACCAGGTACTACTACTACCACCACCACCAGGTACTACTACTACCACCACCACCACCACCTGGTACTACTACCACCACCACCACCTGGTACTACTACCACCACCACCAGGTACTACTACTACCACCACCTGGTACTACACCACCCAGGTACTACTACTACCACCACCACCAGGTACTACTACTACCACCACCACCAGGTACTACTACTACTACCACCACCACCAGGTACTACTACTACTACTACCACCACCACCAGGTACTACTACTACTACCACCACCACCAGGTACTACTATTACCACCACCACCACCAGGTACTACTACCACCACCACCACCAGGTACTACTACCACCACCACCACCAGGTACTACTACTACCACCACCACCAGGTACTACTACTACTACACCACCACCAGGTACTACTACTACCACCACCACCAGGTACTACTACCACCACCAGGTACTACTACTACTACCACCACCACCAGGTACTACTACTACCACCACCACCACCACCTGGTACTACTACCACCACCACCACCTGGTACTACTACCACCACCACCAGGTACTACTACTACCACCACCACCACCTGGTACTACCACCACTACCAGGTACTACTACCACCTGGTACTACCACCACCACCAGGTACTACTACTACCACCACCACCACCAGGTACTACTACCACCACTACTACTACCACCACCAGGTACTACTACTACCACCACCACCAGGTACTACTACTACCACCACCACCAGGTACTACTACTACTACCACCACCACCAGGTACTACTACTACCACCACCACCTGGTACTACTACTACCACCACCACCTGGTACTACTACCACCACCACCACCTGGTACTACTACCACCACCACCACCTGGTACTACTACCACCACCACCACCTGGTACTACTACCACCACCACCAGGTACTACTACTACCACCTGGTACTACCACCACTACCAGGTACTACTACCACCTGGTACTACCACCACCACCAGGTACTACTACTACCACCACCACCAGGTACTACTACTACTACCACCACCACCACCTGGTACTACTACCACCACCACCAGGTACTACCACCACTACCACCTGGTACTACCACCACTACCACCACCACCACCAGGTACTACTACTACAACCACCACCAGGTACTACCACCACCAGGTACTACTACTACAACCACCACCAGGTACTACTACTACCACCACCACCAGGTACTACCTACCACCACCACCAGGTACTACTACTACCACCACCACCACCACCAGGTACCACCACCACCAGGTACTACTACTACCACCACCACCAGGTACTACTACTACTACCACCAGGTACTACTACTACTACCACCAGGTACTACTACTACTACCACCACCAGGTACTACCACTACTACCGCCACCAGGTACTACCGCCACCAGGTACTACTACCCACCAGGTACTACCGCCACCAGGTACTACTACTACCACCAGGTACTACTACTACCGCCACCAGGTACTACCGCCACCAGGTACTACTGCCACCACCACCAGGTACTACTACTACCGCCACCAGGTACCACCACCAGGTACTACTACCACCAGGTACTACCACCACCAGGTACTACTACTACCACCACCAGGTACCAGGTACTACTACCAGGTACTACCACCACCACCAGGTACTACTACTACCGCCACCAGGTACTACTACTACCACCACCAGGTACTACTACTACCACCACCACCAGGTACCACGACCACCAGGTACTACTACCACCAGGTACTACTACCACCTGGTACCACCACCACCACCAGGTACTACTACCACCACCAGGTACTACTACTACTACCACCACCACCACCAGGTACTACTACCACCACCACCACCACCACCACCAGGTACTACTACTACCACCACCACCACCAGGTACTACTACTACTACCACCACCACCACCAGGTACTACTACTACTACCACCACCACCACCAGGTACTACTACTACCACCACCACCACCAGGTACTACTACTACCACCACCACCACCAGGTACTACTACTACTACCACCACCACCACCACCAGGTACTACTACTACTACCACCACCACCAGGTACTACTACTACTACCACCACCACCAGGTACTACTACTACCACCACCACCAGGTACTACTACTACCACCACCACCAGGTACTACTACTACTACCACCAGGTACTACTACCACCACCACCAGGTACTACTACTACCACCACCACCACCAGGTACTACTATTACCACCACCACCACCAGGTACTACTACTACCACCACCACCACCAGGTACTACTACTACCACCACCACCACCAGGTACTACTACTACCACCACCACCAGGTACTACTACTACCACCACCAGGTACTACTACTACTACCACCAGGTACTACCACCACCACCACCAGGTACTACTACTACTACCACCAGGTACCACCACCACCACCACCAGGTACTACTACTACTACCACCACCACCACCACCACCACCAGGTACTACTACTACTACCACCACCACCACCAGGTACTACTACTACTACCACCACCACCACCAGGTACTACTACTACTACACCACCACCAGGTACTACTACTACCACCACCACCACCAGGTACTACTACCACCACCACCAGGTACTACTACCACCACCACCAGGTACTACTACTACCACCACCAGGTACTACTACTACTACCACCACCACCAGGTACTACTACCACCACCACCACCACCACCAGGTACTACTACTACCACCACCACCAGGTACTACTACCACCACCACCACCACCAGGTACTACTACCACCACCAGGTACTACTACTACCACCACCACCAGGTACTACTACTACCACCACCACCAGGTACTACTACTACCACCACCACCAGGTACTACTACTACTACCACCACCAGGTACTACTACTACCACCACCACCACCACCAGGTACTACTACTACCACCACCACCACCAGGTACTACTACTACTACCACCACCACCACCAGGTACTACTACTACTACCACCACCACCACCACCAGGTACTACTACTACCACCACCACCAGGTACTACTACTACCACCACCACCACCAGGTACTACTACTACCACCACCACCAGGTACTACTACTACCACCACCACGGGTACTACTACTACCACCACCACCAGGTACTACTACTACCACCACCACCAGGTACTACTTCTACCACCACCACCAGGTACTACTTCTACCACCACCACCAGGTACTACTACTACCAACACCACCACCTGGTACTACTACTACCAACACCACCTTGTTTTGGGATGAGTTGGACCACAGAGTGAAGGAAAAGCAGTCAAATGCTCAGCATATGTGGGAACTCCTTCAAGATTTTTGGAAATGCATTACAGGCAAGCTGGTTGAGAAAATGCCAAGAGTGTGCAAAGTTGTCAAGAGAAAGTGTCTACTTTGAAGAATCTAAAATGTATTTTGATTTGTTTAACACTTTTTTGGTTACTACATGATTCCATATGTGTTATTTCATAGTTTTGTCTTCACTATTATTCTACAATGTAGAAAATAGTAAAAAATAAGAAAAACCCTTGAATGAGTAGGTGTGTCCAAACTTTTGACTGGTACTGTATAGATGGTACTGGTACTGTGTATAGATGGTGCTGTGTATAGATGGTACTGGTACTGTGTATATAGATGGTACTGGTACTGTGTATATAGATGGTACTGGTACTGTGTATATAGATGGTACTGGTACTGTGTATATAGATGGTACTGGTACTGTGTATATAGATGGTACTGGTACTGTGTATATAGATGTTACTGGTACTGTGTATATAGATGGTACTGTGTATATAGATGGTACTGGTACTGTGTATATAGATGGTACTGGTACTGTGTATATAGATTTTTAGCAAATATTGTCTTACTTTTAAAATAATTCTGCAGTGTAGCTTCAGGGCTTGTAAGAAAGAATTTCACAGTAAGGTCTACACCTTTTGCATTCGGTGCATGTGACAAATAAAATGTGATTTTACACACACCATTCACTTCTGGTGGGGCCTACTGTACACACATTGGTAGCCATGCAGGGCAACGAGGGCACTAGGATATCTACTGCTGGTGACTAAAGCTATATTTTAAATCAATGTCCTTGTCTCCTCTGGCATAACATTATTTCTCTCTGCTCTACGCCATGCTACAGTGGACACCTCTCTCACACACACACACACACACACACACACACACACACACACACACACACACACACACACACACACACACACACACACACACACACACACACACACACAGAGTAGAGGGCGCAACAGAGGTCCTGACCCCCAACTGTGCACAAAAGACGCCCTCTCCTGGTTCATCAAGTTGCCCCTCTCCAACCCGACCACCCAGACATAAGAAGTGTGACAGACCATGTGGAAAGACAGGCACGTACACCACACACTCTGAATGTGCTCGGCTGGTCCCTGGGGAATCCAGGTCCTTTGTGATATCCCATCTATTCTGTTCTTCATCCATATTCACCACATAATAGTTGTAGGTCAATCCTGTGGCTATTAATAGGAACAGCCTTTACGTCACACACAGACCCAGACATAGTCCCTGGCTCAGAAAGACAGGGGGAGAGAGAGCAAGGGGGAGAGGGACGGAGGAATAGGCAGCAGGAGAGAGAGCAAGGGGGAGAGGGACAGAGGAATAGGCAGCAGGAGTGAGAGAGAGGGGTAGAGGGACAGAGGAATAGGCAGCAGGAGAGAGAGAGGGGGTAGAGGGACAGAGGAATAGGCAGCAGGAGAGAGAGAGGGGGTAGAGGGACAGAGGAATAGGCAGCAGGAGAGAGAGAGGGGTAGAGGGACAGAGGAATAGGCAGCAGGAGAGAGAGAGGGGGTAGAGGGACAGAGGAATAGGCAGCAGGAGAGAGAGAGAGGGGGTAGAGGGACAGAGGAATAGGCAGCAGGAGAGAGAGAGAGGGGTAGAGGGACAGAGGAATAGGCAGCAGGGGAGAGAGAGAGGGGTAGAGGGACAGAGGAATAGGCAGCAGGAGAGAGAGAGGGGGTAGAGGGACGGAGGAATAGGCAGCAGGAGAGAGAGAGGGGGGAGAGGGACGGAGGAATAGGCAGCAGGAGAGAGAGAGAGGGGTAGAGGGACGGAGGAATAGGCAGCAGGAGAGAGAGAGAGGGGGAGGGGACAGAGGAATAGGCAGCAGGGAGAGAGCGAGGGGTAGAGGGACGGAGGAATAGGCAGCAGGAGAGAGAGAGAGGGGTAGAGGGACAGAGGAATAGGCAGCAGGAGAGAGAGAGAGGGGTAGAGGGACAGAGGAATAGGCAGCAGGAGAGAGAGAGAGGGGAGAGGGACGGAGGAATAGGCAGCAGGGGAGAGAGAGAGGGGGAGAGGGACAGAGGAATAGGCAGCAGGAGAGAGAGCGAGGGGGTAGAGGGACGGAGGAATAGGCAGCAGGGGAGAGAGAGAGGGGGAGAGGGACAGAGGAATAGGCAGCAGGAGAGAGAGAGGGGGGTAGAGGGACAGAGGAATAGGCAGAGGGACAGGGGTAGAGGGACGGAGGAATAGGCAGCAGGGGAGAGAGAGCGAGGGGGAGAGGGACAGAGGAATAGGCAGCAGGAGAGAGAGAGAGGGGGAGAGGGACAGAGGAATAGGCAGCAGGAGAGAGAGAGAGGGGTAGAGGGACAGAGGAATAGGCAGCAGGAGAGAGAGAGAGGGGTAGAGGGACGGAGGAATAGGCAGCAGGAGAGAGAGAGAGGGGTAGAGGGACAGAGGAATAGGCAGCAGGAGAGAGAGAGAGGGGTAGAGGGACGGAGGAATAGGCAGCAGGAGAGAGAGAGAGGGGGAGAGGGACAGAGGAATAGGCAGCAGGGAGAGAGAGAGGGGGAGAGGGACAGAGGAATAGGCAGCAGGAGAGAGAGAGAGGGGGTAGAGGGACAGAGGAATAGGCAGCAGGAGAGAGAGAGAGGGGTAGAGGGACGGAGGAATAGGCAGCAGGAGAGAGAGCAAGGGGTAGAGGGACAGAGGAATAGGCAGCAGGAGAGAGAGAGAGGGGTAGAGGGACGGAGGAATAGGCAGCAGGGGAGAGAGCGAGGGGTAGAGGGACGGAGGAATAGGCAGCAGGAGAGAGAGAGGGGGAGAGGGACAGAGGAATAGGCAGCAGGGGAGAGAGAGGGGTAGAGGGACGGAGGAATAGGCAGCAGGGAGAGAGCGAGGGGTAGAGGGACAGAGGAATAGGCAGCAGGAGAGAGAGAGAGGGGTAGAGGGACGAGGAATAGGCAGCAGGGAGAGAGCAGGGGTAGAGGGACGGAGGAATAGGCAGCAGGAGAGAGAGAGAGGGGTAGAGGGACAGAGGAATAGGCAGCAGGAGAGAGAGCGAGGGGTAGAGGGACGGAGGAATAGGCAGCAGGAGAGAGAGAGAGGGGAGAGGGACAGAGGAATAGGCAGCAGGAGAGAGAGAGGGGGGAGAGGGACAGAGGAATAGGCAGCAGGAGAGAGAGAGAGGGGTAGAGGGACGGAGGAATAGGCAGCAGGAGAGAGAGAGAGAGAGGGACAGAGGAATAGGCAGCAGGAGAGAGCGAGGGGTAGAGGGACAGAGGAATAGGCAGCAGGAGAGAGAGAGAGGGGTAGAGGGACGGAGGAATAGGCAGGGAGAGAGGGGGGGAGAGGAATAGGCAGCAGGAGAGAGAGCGAGGGGTAGAGGGACAGAGGAATAGGCAGCAGGAGAGAGAGAGAGGGGTAGAGGGACAGAGGAATAGGCAGCAGGAGAGAGAGCGAGGGGTAGAGGGACAGAGGAATAGGCAGCAGGAGAGAGAGAGAGGGGTAGAGGGACGGAGGAATAGGCAGCAGGAGAGAGAGAGAGGGGGAGAGGGACAGAGGAATAGGCAGCAGGAGAGAGAGAGAGGGGTAGAGGGACGGAGGAATAGGCAGCAGGGAGAGAGAGAGGGGGTAGAGGGACAGAGGAATAGGCAGGAGAGAGAGAGAGAGGGGTAGAGGGACGGAGGAATAGGCAGCAGGACAGAGGGGGTAGAGGGACGGAGGAATAGGCAGCAGGAGAGAGAGAGAGGGGTAGAGGGACAGAGGAATAGGCAGCAGGGGAGAGAGCGAGGGGTAGAGGGACGGAGGAATAGGCAGCAGGAGAGAGAGAGAGGGGTAGAGGGACAGAGGAATAGGCAGCAGGGGAGAGAGCGAGGGGTAGAGGGACGGAGGAATAGGCAGCAGGAGAGAGCGAGGGGGAGAGGGACGGAGGAATAGGCAGCAGGGGAGAGAGCATGGTTTTTAACTGTCCAATGCACTGAATATTTTTATTTTATTACACCTTTATTTAACCAGGTAGGCCAGTTGAGAACAAGTTCTCATTTACAACTGCGACCTGGCCAAGAAAGCAAAGCAGTGCGACACAAACAGAGTTACACATGGAATAAACAAAACATACAGTCCATAACACATTAGAAAAAAATCTATATACAGTGTATGTAAATGAGGTAAGATAAGGGAGGTAAGGCAATAAATAGGCCATAGTGGTGAAATAATTACAATTTAGCAATTAAACACTGGCGTGATAAATGTGCAGAAGATGACTAACTGTTGTAGACTTGCGTACGAGGCTTTCCCAACGATACAGAGTTTAAAAATAATAAAGAAATAGCAGCACGAGGAATAAAATAAAATACACAAGCGTCGGGCTATATACAAGGAGTACCAGATCATGAGGTACGTACACGAAGGCAGGGTAAAGTCACTAGGATAGATACCATTGGCTAGAAATCCAGTCAACGCTTGTTAGCATTGGCTCGCGAAACTACCTCTAACTTCCTTGATACTGGACACAGACATAACAATGGTAGCATCAGTTCATCTGACTCTGGAAGTAGATTAAAAAAAGCCTCATTGCCAAAATCCCCAACGGACCTTTGTCAAGCCCTGCTATGCATTCACCTGTATTGTGAATGGACCTCGATCTTCATTTATCCAGTTCGTCAGGAGATGTACCTTTCAAATAAATGATTATCATTGTTGTTTTGTAGTTATATTGTTTTTTTTGACCAAAGTCAAATGAATGCATACATGGCTGTGTCAAAACAATGTACATAACATTTTTATCATGTAATGACATTGAACTCAAAAGACGTCCAACGATTAAACAGAGCAAATAATGAGTTAATCTGTCTGGACCAAGTGCCATTCTGTGACTGTCTCATACGCCATCTTTTTTGTTGTTGTGGTATTGCTTTGGAATACTTAATTATAACATAATAACACACAGAAATACGAGCCTTTGGTCATTAATATGATCGAATCCGGAAACTATCATTTCGAAAACAAAACGTTTATTATTTCAGTGAAATACGGAGCTGTTCAGTATTTTATCTAACTGGTGGCATCCCTAAGTCTAAATATTCTTGTTACATTGCACAACCTTCAATGTTATGTCATAATTATGTAAAATTCTGGCAAATTAGTTCACAATGAGCCAGGCGGCCCAAACTGTTGCATATACCCTAACTCTGCGTGCAATCAACGCAAGAGAAATTACAATTTCACCTGGTTAATATTGCCTGCTAAACTGGATCAGTAGTTATAACTAGTGATTATGATTGATTGTTTTTTTTATAAGATAAGTTTAATGCTAGCTAGCAATTTACCTTGGCTTCTACTACATTCGTGTTACAGGCAGGCTACTCATGGAGTGCAATGGTTAGAGCGTTGGACTAGTTAACTGTGCGGTTGCAAGATTGGAACCCCTGAGCTGACAAGGTGAAAATCTCTCTTTCTGCCCCTGAACAAGACAGTTAACCCACCGTTCCTAAGTCTTCATTGAAAATAAGAATGTGTTCTTAACTGACTTGCCTAGTTAAATAAAAGGTATAAAAATAATAATCGGAAATCGGCGCCCAAAAATACCGGTTTCCGATTGTTATGAAAACTTGAAATCGGCCCTAATTAATCGGCCATTCCGATTAATCGGTCGACCTCTAGTTGTGGATGGGTATTACAGCATGACAATGACCCAAAACACACAGCCAAGGCAAAAAAGGAGTGGCTCAAGAAGAAGCACATTAAGGTCCTGGAGTGGCCTAGCCAGTCTCCAGACCTTAATCCCATAGAGAATTTGTGGAGGGAGCTGAAGGTTCGAGTTGCTGAAGGTTCGAGTTGCTGAAAGTTCGAGTTGCTGAAGGTTCGAGTTGCTGAAAGTTCGAGTTGCCGAAGGGTCGAGTTGCCAAACGTCAGCCTCAACCTTAATGACTTGGTGAAGATCTGCAAAGAGGAGTGGGCCAAAATTGCTCCTGAGATGTGTGCAAACCTGGTGGCCAACTACAAGAAACGTCTGACCTCTGTGATTGCCAACAAGGGTTTTGCCACCAAGTACTAAGTCATGTTTTGCAGAGGGGTGAAATACTTATTTCCCTCATTAAAATGCAAATCAATTTATAACATTTTTGACATGCGTTTTTCTAGATTTTTGTTGTTGTTATTCTGTCTCTCAATGTTCAAATAAACCTACCAGTAAAATTATAGACTGATCATTTCTTTGTCAGTGGGCAAACATACAAAATCAGCAGGGGATCAAATACTTCTTTCCCTCACTATGTATGATGATGATTCAGCAGAGGTGTACAGACATTCTAGAAAACAGTATTTCTCAACCGCCTGTCCGTGGATGGAGTGCCACAGGTTCCTGCCTGGGATGTTGCTGGACGGCAAAACGGCTGGGCTGCATGTCAACAGTCAGGGTGTCTCTCTCTAAACTAAGTCCTATATCCTCAGGGTGTTAAGACAGAGTAGGAATGTCTGAGGCTTTGGGTGTCAGACGGGGGGGGATTAACAAACTCCGTGTGGAGAGGGAACCATCATAGACAGACATTTCTGTCTGCTGTCACTCACTACCACCAATCAAACAGCCGAGGCTTTAAAATCACAAACGCAATTTGTGATTTGAATGACCTACGGTAGAGGTGCTGCATCAAATCAAGTAATATAGTGACTCCCCTGTTCTCTCTACCATGGCCATCTAGTGACTCCCCTGTTCTCTCTACCGTGGCCATCTAGTGACTCCCCTGTTCTCTCTACCGTGGCCATCTAGTGACTCCCCTGTTCTCTCTACCATGGCCATCTAGTGACTCCCCTGTTCTCTCTACCATGGCCATCTAGTGACTCCCCTGTTCTCTCCACCATGGCCATCTAGTGACTCCCCTGTTCTCTCTACCACGGCCATCTAGTGACTCCCCTGTTCTCTCTACCACGGCCATCTAGTGACTCCCCTGTTCTCTCTACCATGGCCATCTAGTGACTCCCCTGTTCTCTCTACCATGGCCATCTAGTGACTCCCCTGTTCTCTCTACCATGGCCATCTAGTGACTACCAGTTGAGTTGTCTACGTCAGTCCTGATGTTCCAGCAACAGGAATGCAGAGTACTGGCGAGTTTCCAGAAAGCACTGGGTTTAATTGATGGGTCTCTCAGGAGATAAGGAGGGTTCTGTTTCTTTGCCAGCCTCAGAGTGTGTGTGTGTGTGTACACATTGTCAGGCCTCCCCCTCTCTCCATTCCAGTGTTGTCGCTAGCAGACATCCCATCTAACCCCTACTCAAACTTGGGGAAAGACAACAGCTCTCACACAATCAGCAGGCTTTTTCCAACCAGAATTCTA
Organism: Oncorhynchus tshawytscha; assembly: GCF_018296145.1. Taxonomy (NCBI): domain Eukaryota; kingdom Metazoa; phylum Chordata; class Actinopteri; order Salmoniformes; family Salmonidae; genus Oncorhynchus; species Oncorhynchus tshawytscha. The sequence goes on along the minus strand of NC_056457.1, from coordinate 25,685,796 downwards.
CAAGAACCTCAACTATCACCCTCAATACAGTATTTCCCCTAGGATTTATTTTATTTTATAGCAGAGGTGGCAAAGTTAGCGTTGGAGGGGTAGTGGTAGTGAGCGTGGCCAATGGAGTGGTCTCCGACTGAACGTTTTACAGACCCTCCTCTTGGCCACAGAGGCAGGATTTGGCTGTTTTAAAGCAAATTTACTGAAAATCTACACATTTTGTCATGGGGCTGAGAGATTGTTCTCTTATGCTATCTGAGGGACTCAAATTATAACTAAATTAAATGGGGGCTCCATGCCATGACATTATTTACATTTTAGATTCTGCCTGTCTAGTTTGTATTTTGGTGGTTGTTAGTTCTTAAAGATGATGTAAACAACATACTTTACATGTGGTTTTAGTTGTTTAAGTTCACACTGAAAACATTTTATAGTCACAAATAAAATAACTAGTGGTTAAGCAGTACGGAAAGAAATAAGCTCTAAACTGATCAGTTAGTGCAGTGTTGCAAAGTCCACAAGAAAGAGACTGGTGATCAGGAGGTGGGTACCTGGAAAACAAGCAGCTTCTGGCATAAAACTATTCTATCCATCACCCTGTCGAGTGTTAGGCAATGCAACAACACAAAAGGTTTGGACATGTTGGCTAGGGCTAGCTGGCTGGGAATCAAACCCAGATACTGTCTGAGACTAAAGAGGACCACATAAGCCCACTGAGCCAGCCCTCTCTGGAGCTAACATAAGTATTCCAGTCCAAGGTGTGGTCACGACAAGCCTGGCGAAGGAAACTACCACTGGGATATAATTTCATGTAGGGCTAAACTGTTGTGGTAGTGACACGCTGGTTGAGATACAAGTCGGAAGTTTAGATACACTTAGGTTGGAGTCATTCAAACTCGTTTTTCAACCACTCCACAAATGTCTTGTTTACAAACTATAGTTTTGGCAAGTCGGTTAGGACATCTACTTTGTGTATGACAAGTCATTTTTCCAACAATTGTTTACAGACAGATTATTCCACTTATAATTCACTGTATCACAATTCCAGTGGATCAGAAGTTTACATACACTAAGTTGACTGTGCCTTTAAACAGCTTGGAAAATTCCAGAAAATGATGTCATGGCTTTAGAAGCTTCTGATAGGCTAATTGACATAATTTGAGTGAATTGGGTGTATTTCAAGGCCTACCATCAAACTCAGTGCCTCATTACTTGACATCATGGGAAAATCAAAAGAAATCAGCCAAGGCCTCAGAAAAAAAAAGAACTATAGACCTCCACAAGTCTGGTTCATCCTTGGGAGCAATTTCCAAACGCCTGAAGGTACCACGTTCATCTGTACAAACAATAGTATGCAAGTATAAACACCATGGGACCACACAGCCGTCATACCGCTCAGGAAGGAGACGCGTTCTGTCTCCTAGAGATGAACATACTTTGGTGCGAAAAGTGCAAATCAATCACAGAACAGAAAAGGACCTTGTGAAGATGCTGGAGGAAACAGGTACAAAAGTATCTATATCCACAGTAAAATGAGTTCTATAATCAACATAACCTGAAAGGCCGCTCAGCAAGGAAGAAGCCACTGCTCCAAAACTGCCATAAAAAAGCCAAACTATGGTTTGCAACTGCACATGGGGACAAGATAGTACTTTTTGGAGAAATGTCCTCTGGTCTGATTAAACAAAAATACAACTGTGCCTCAAGGTATTGGAGTGGTCTTCACAAAGCCCTGACCTCAATTGGGATATTGAAGTTCTAAACCTCAGTTTGCTGAATTCTTTAGCCGACATCTGAGTGTCTCTTCAAAATATATATATTCACCATTCAATTCTCTCTGCAATGCTACACTGGCCTTTTTTAAAGGAAGAGATGTTTACTGTACGTGTTATATCTGGCATGCTAAATTGGAGGCTACAGACAAACTGAGGGGTTTTAAAAAGTGAGCAGAGGTTATTTATTAGCTGTGCCTGAAAGGATTACCCCAGCCTAGCCAGCAGAGGAAACCAGAGTTTGCTTTAAACAGAAAGTTTGTCCAAGAATAAACCGTGGCTGTGTGTCTAAGAGTGAAGTGTTGGCCAGACGGTGGTGGTCTCTCGCCCCACCCCCCACAAAAGCTTGTGGAAGGCTCCCCGAAACATTTGACTCAAGTTAAACAATTTAAAGGCAATGCTACCAACTACTAATTGAGTGTATGTAAACTTCTGACCCACTGGGAATGTGATGAAAGAAATAAAAGCTGAAATAAATCATTCTCTCTACAATTATTCTGACATTTCACATTCTTAAATTTAAGTGGTGATCATAACTGACCTGAGACAGGGAATTTTTACTTGGATTAAATGTCAGGAATTGTGAAAAACAGAGTTTAAATGTTTTTGGCTAAGGTGTATGTAAACTTACGACTTCAACTGTACCTCCCTTGGATCCTCTTCCTGACTTACACAGATGTGACTGGGACTAGAAACCTCCTGTGGCTCGTGACATGCTAGTCTTTGCTTAGTTAGGCCCTGAGCAGATCACAATCAACACTGTTTCCATATAGTGTGCCCCCCTCTTGTCATACACACTAGTAACCCTGCACCCTAAGAGACCGTTTTCATGTAGAATTTTGAGGTGGACTGACCAGCCTCTGATGCAGCGTGACTGAGGGAGAACACCACTGTCTGGCCAACACTTCACTCTTAGACACACAGCCACGGTTTATTCTTGGACCAACTTTCTGTTTAAAGCAAACTCTGGTTTCCTCTGCTGGCTAGGCTGGGGTAATCCTTTCAGGCACAGCTAATAAATAACCTCTGCTCACTTTTTAAAACCCCTCAGTTTGTCTGTAGCCTCCAATTTAGCATGCCAGATATAACACGTACAGTAAACATCTCTTCCTTTAAAAAAGGCCAGTGTAGCATTGCAGAGAGAATTGAATGGTGAATATATATATTTTGAAGAGACACTCAGATGTCGGCTAAAGAATTCAGCAAACTGAGGTTTGGAACTTCAATATCCCAAACAATCGCAACATTCTAGTTCCAATGCAAATGAGTATGTTATGTCATGAAACATTGGGACAGTGAGCCTGTTAGGCTATATGGCTCTAACTGTGCCTTCTGTGCAGTCACAGTGACTGAAAGAGACATTGAGGAAGGGATCGATGATAAGCTCTCTGACATGGGAATATCTGTTCTCTCAAGATACTGGACCCTGAGAGCTCGGAGAGTTTATACCACCGACCCACCCACACACTAAGCTACTTGTAGTATGTCACATCAAGAGTGCAGAGTTGACTATTATTATTACAACTGTTCTATCAGCAATTCACATTGACCAAAGTCAGTGTGGCAAGTAATGGAGAATCGAGACACGACAGACAATCTATCCAACACCCTCTGAAAGGCTAATTAGTTAACTAGTTAGAAGTGAATTGTTGCCAAGTGGAATTTAAAATCAAGCCTGTTGCGATAAGGTGCACATTTGCATTGCCAGGAGGATAACTACTGCTAGCCGTCACCCCTGATTTGCGCCTGAGTCTCGAGTCTGTCAACTCAAATCACACTTTGACACATATCTGACACTATTTCTAGCTAGTTTAACGTTATGTTTAGTAGTACAGGGTCATGAAAACATCGATTTGACCACCACTAACCAACCCCAATGGACAGACTCACCGAATGGTTGACTCCCCACATGAGGACGCTGAGCAGAGGGTCGCTGGCTCGGAAAAGCTTCACTTTTTGAGCCACGAAGTGTTTTTTCTTCGTCTTGCTCGCAATAGATGCGGCAATGCTGCTCGCTGTAGCCATCTTTAGTGGCAATTGGCTGGATATCACCCAGTCAGTGACAGTTCGTTATGGAGCTGGGAGAGTAGCCTCTCAATGACCACCTACACTCTGCATTTAGCTAGCGAGCAATCAAAAACAACTGTAGTCTTTTCTGTATTAGCTAGATACTCTAATTTGCCTTAGGTTTTAGATTCCAACGGAGCTCGCCTGCCTACTACACACTCCGTCCTTAGCTAGCTGTTGCAGAGCAGCGGCTGCACTGGCCAAAGCTAACGATATAGCTTGCTAAACTAGAAAGCTAGTCAGTCCTTTTAGATTTTCTGTTTCTTACGCGTTCGTTGGTCACCCTCAAAATATGCTAGTGTCCCAACCGTTATTGCAGTGACAAAGAGGAGAAATCTAAAAATCTACGGTTTATCAAATCTGTGTTATTTCCTACGATGCTTCCGGCTCGGTGTTGCGCTGTCAACTGACAGCTCAAAGGAGGGAGGTGATAGCGTTTCATCTCCGCCTTCCTCAGTCAGTGGGTGTGTGGCACATCAGCGGCTCGTCAGCAACACTAAAACATTATTTCCGGGTCGCGGAATTTCGGCAATTAACTACACCTTTCTAATAGTAGAAAGGTGTAGTTAACCTATATTTATTCATGATATACAAATGCCCACAATGCAATACACGGTATATTAAATACATATTCATTTATAGAGAGAAAACTATTATAGGTGCCGAGGTAAAGTGGGTCTGGGAATATTCTGCGTTCAAAACAACTGGGAACTCGAAAAAGAACGAGCTCCGACTGGGAAAAAATCGATTTGAACGGTCATCCAACTCTGAATTCGAAACTTTGGAAATCGGGTCTCTTTCTATAGCTCCAAATTTTCTGACCTGAAGTTCACTGGCGTCATGATTTAACCAAATCATTTTCAGAGTTCAGAGCTGTTTTGAACGCAGCATTACTCACTAGGGTCTGTAGAATCTAGTGTCCTCCGTAATTATTGGGACAGTGACATTGTTGTTGTTGTTTTGGCTCTGTAATCCAACATTTTGGATTTGAAATTATACACCATGACTGTGACGTTAAAGTGCAGACTGTCAGCTTTAATTTGAGGGAATTTGTGTCCATATTGGGTGAACCGTTTAGAAATTACAGCACTTTTTGTACATAGTCCAACCATTTTAGAGGACCCAAAGTATTGGTACAAATTCACTTATGTGTATTAAAGTAGTCAACCGTTTAGTGTTTGGTTCCAAATTCCTAGCACGCAATGATTATAACAATCGTGTGACTCTACAAACATGTTGGATGCAATTTGCAGTTTGTTTTGGTTGTGTTTTGTATTATTTTGTGACCAATAGAAATTAATGGTAAATAATGTATTGTGTAAATTTGGATTCACTTTTATTGTAAATAAGAATATAATATGTTTCTTATTAACACTTCTACTGTAATGTGGATGCTACCATGATTACGGATAGTCCTGAATTAATCGTGAATAATGATGAGTGAACAAGTTACAGAAGCACAAATATCATACCCCCAAGATAATGCTAACCTCTCACCATTACAATAGCAGGGGAGGTTAGCATTTTATATCATACCCCCAAGATAATGCTAACCTCTCACCATTACAATAGCAGGGGAGGTTAGCATTTTGGGGTGGTATGATATTTGTGCGTCTGTAAATTTCTCACTCATCATTATTGATGATTCATTCAGGACTATACGTAAATTGTAGGCCTACTATAGTTCGGTGCCGTTGTACTCTGGAATATATGTACAAAACAGGATAACAGTACTACAAGAACCAGAGCGCTGCCTAACCTAAGTACACTGATCTCTTTCCTCCTTTGGAAAAGCCTATTCAACTGTTCCACTTGAGATAACTATGGTCGGTAAAGCGGGACAACTAAAACAATGACTGAATTACAAAATTGAAAGATAATATTGGCAACTTTTTACATTTTATTTTGATGCGCCAGTACATACAAATCATTCAAATCCAGACAGAAAATATTTACACAAGAAGCAATCTAATATCACACAGTCAAAACTCTCCGTCGTTTAGTTAAGTTCACCATTCTGCGATTTTCACTGTTAATAAACATCAGGCGTTTAGTTAAGTTCAAGTATAAACATTTAAATCACAATTTGGCACAATGCATTATTTATGACAGTTTTATAACCTTAACATCGAAACATAAAAAGCTACGTCACTGATCTTACTATGATCTTCCTAATTGAAGCTTGCTTTGTCCTGTTTTATGACCTCACATAGATGAAGTGATGTGATTTAGATCATGTGATTTCTCTGCAACGGTTGAGTAACACTAGTTTTGATTTACACTTGTCAGACCATTAAATAAAAGCATCAGGATTAAGCAGTCCCAGTTTGTATGATGTCCCACTTTCTCTGAATTCACCCTATGTAATGTATAGGCCTACAATGTATTGCATTTGGGACCAATGGATTGTGTGGAGTAGAACGTGTTGCTGGGTATTTAAACCTCAGTCCCTCATGAAATAACACCATATATATATTATACAGACCCTACTGAGTAATCCCAACCTCACTTTTACATCAGCACATAGCATTGCTTTTTCTCTAAAAGGCAATATGTAATTTATAGGCCTACAGTGGATTGCATTGGTACCAATGGAATGGGTGGAGTAAAACGTGCTGCTGGGTATTTAGACCACAGTCCCCCAAGAAATAACACCATATATAGACTTTAGTGCGGGATCAGTGTGTTCTTACCATTCATTTACTTTAGCTCCAACAATTTCTCAATGTGCTCCAGTTTATAAAATAATTTATCTTATATAAATTAGTAATCATCTTTAGTTATAATTTTGTAACATAATTGTAACATTATGCACTATGCAAAGCTGCAAAATGATTGACTTCATATCATCCTCATAGCTTATTATTGCTGAGTTTTATTTTGAAGGCTAAATATAAAAACGGAAGTCTTAACGTTGCTGCCTGGATGCTAATGTTGCTGCGGTGACGTTAACAGGTGACGGACAGAACGACCATCCCTCGCGCAGACAGATTGGATAGTGCACCAGGCACATATACGCTTCTGGTCAAGGGTTTTAGAACACCTACTTATTCAAGGGTTTTTATTTTTTTTTACAATTTTCCGAATTGGAGAATAGTGGTGAAGACTTTAAAATCGGATTGGATAATGGTAGCGTTCCAGGTAGCCTAATTTGGAAGACACGTTGCGCAGATGACCAAATTGTTAAATCCAGTTCAGCATTTATATAGATTTTAGAGCTATCAGATCTGTATTAGATCTCTATAAATACGGAAGTAGTGTTTACTATTACTAGAACCCCAGAAATATGACATAATGATGCGATAATATGCATAATGTAGGCGGCCTGGAACACTCCCATTCTGTTTTGGTTTGCCCTCTAATATATACACTGCAATCCAACCTCCCCCAAGGGGTCTCTCTCTGTCTCACTCACTCTTGCTCTCTCTCTGCTGTAATTCCCTTCTCTCAAATACTGTATTGATATGATGTGACATGATGTGGCATTTATGAGGTTATGTGACATAACCTCATAAATGCTGGTGACTTTTTATTTTAAAGGAATATTATCAGCCGTGTGTATGCATGTCCTTTTGCAACCCCTAATAATGCATTAGTTAAAATCCATACAATATCCACACACCCCCATCCCCTAACCTTGGATGCTTTATTGAGATGAATCTGTATCACTCAGGGCAGGCAGGCCACTGACAGTGTCCCGCATGGCCAGAGGTGCTGTAATGCTTTTAGAGGGCATTTGGGTGTTTTGGTGCAGAGCAGTGCAGAGTGTGCTTTTTCCAGCTGTGGTTGTGGTGGAGGAAGTCCTGTTCTGTCTGTTCTCTCTGTTCTGTATTTTACCTTTATTTAACTAAGCAAGTCAGTTAAGAACAAATTCTTATTTTCAATGACGGCCTAGGAACAGTGGGTTAACTGCCTGTTCAGGGGCAGAACGACAGATTTTGTACCTTGTCAGCTCGGGGGTTTGAACTTGCAACCTTCCAGTTACTAGTCCAACGCTCTAACCACTAGGCTACGCTGCCGCCCCTTAGTTTGTCTGTTCTGTCCGCTCTGTCTGTACTCTCTGTTCTGTCTGCTCTGTCTGTTCTGTCTGTACTCTCTGTTCTGTCTGTTCTGTCCGTTCTGTCCGTTCTGTCCGCTCTGTCCGTTCTCTCTGCTCTGTCTGTTCTGTCTATTCTGTCCGCTCTGTCCGTTCTGTCTGTTCTGTCCGTTCTGTCCGTTCTCTCTGCTCTGTCTGTTCTGTCTGTTCTGTCTGCTCTGTCTGTTCTGTCCGTTCTCTCTGTTCTGTCTGTTCTGTCTGCTCTGTCTGTTCTGTCCGTTCTGTCCGTTCTCTCTGTTCTGTCTGCTCTGTCTGTTCTGTCTGTTCTGTCCGTTCTCTCTGTTCTGTCTGTTCTGTCTGTTCTGTCTGCTCTGTCTGTTCTGTCCGTTCTCTCTGTTCTGTCTGTTCTGTCCGTTCTCTCGGTTCTGTCTGTTCTGTCCGTTCTGTCCGTTCTGTCTGTTCTGTCCGTTCTCTCTGTTCTGTCTGTTCTGTCCATTCTGTCTGCTCTGTCTGTTCTGTCTGTTCTCTCTCTTCTGTCTGTTCTGTCTGTTCTGTCTGCTCTGTCTGTTCTGTCTGTTCTGTCCGCTCTGTCTGTTCTGTCCATTCTGTCTGCTCTGTCTGTTCTGTCTGTTCTGTCTGTTCTGTCTGCTCTGTCTGTTCTGTCTGTTCTGTCTGTTCTGTCTGTTCTGTCCATTCTGTCTGCTCTGTCTGTTCTGTCTGTTCTGTCTGTTCTCTCTCTTCTGTCTGTTCTCTCTGTTCTGTCTGTTCTCTCTGTTCTGTCTGTTCTCTCTGTTCTCTCTCTTCTGTCTGTTCTCTCTCTTCTGTCTGTTCTCTCTCTTCTGTCTGTTCTGTCTGTTCTCTCTGTTCTGTCTGTTCTCTCTGTTCTCTCTCTTCTGTCTGTTCTCTCTGTTTTCTCTCTTCTCTCTGTTCTGTCTGTTCTCTCTCTTCTGTCTGTTCTCTCTGCTCTGTCTGCTCTGTCTGTTCTGTCTTCTCTGTCTGCTCTGTCCATTCTGTCTGCTCTGTCCATTCTGTCTGCTCTGTCCATTCTGTCTGCTCTGTCCATTCTGTCTGTTCTGTCCGTTGATATGGAGCTAATTTGGTTGATGACTCACTCTCCTCTTGCCAGTAGCCTCTGCTGCTGTGGGAGACGGGCAGGCCACCTCTTAAAGGCACAGCCACAACAATGCTTAATAGAATAGAATAGTGGGTGTGGGTGACATTCAGAGGAGCAGAGAGTACAGTACACACATAACAGCACAATTACACACATTCATATTGCCCTATATAAATAAGGTAAACCAATAAGCCCTAACCAAACAGTTAGTAAAATGTTCAGGTTGTTCTTTTAATACAAACGTTTTCTAAAATCTAGTTTATTCAACTGCTGTGTGAAATGTAAGTGTCAAGGCTTACAAAGCTATTGCTGAGGACGTTGGAAAGTGACTAGAACAACCAGTGGATAGAAAACCACAGTGTGTGATTTCCAGAAATAAATGAGGAAATAGACCTTAATTTTGTGCTGTCATCATCAACCAAATAAAGGACCGACCTACTTCATTGTTTATGTTGCATTAGGCAGTCATTCCCTGAGCACCACTTTAACTGCTACATGCATGTGAAATGTGATGGGATGCACTCCACTGTTTGTTTTTGTTGATGGTCCAATCTTTGTTATTCACATCATGTTAAAGAGTGTGGCCCAATGTAAACCAGCAACGGCTTTCCATCATTTCAGGTAAATCCACTGGTGTAAACTAAGTAAAAATACTTAGAAGTAAGTCGTTTTTTGGCGTATAAGTACTTCACTTTACTATTTATATATATATTTTTACAACTTTTACATTCCTAATGAAAATAATATAAAGGACGACGGCGTACATTTGCCATGGTACCCAAAAGTACTCGTTACATGTTGAATGCTTAGCAGGACAAGAAAATAAATACAATTCACTCACTTATCAAGAAAACATCCCTGGTCATCTACTACCTCTGATCTGATGGACTCACTAAACACAAATGCTTAGTTTGTAAAGGATGTCTAAGTGTTTGAGTGTTCCCCTTGCTATCTGTTAATAAAAAAACAAGAAAATGGTGCGGTCTGGTTTTCTTACATTTACTTTTGATACTGAAGTATATTTTTGAGATTACATTTACTTTTGATAGTTAAGTATATTTAAAATAAAATACTTTCAGACTTTTTCTCAAGTAGTATTTTACTGGGTGACTTTCACATTAACTTGAGTCATTTTCTATTAAGGTATCTTTACTTTTACTCAAGTATGACAGTTGGGTACTTTTTCCACCACTGGGTAAATCTTTCTACGTCTGTCTTCCGGTTTCAACCACTAAAACCTCGTGGCATCTGTCGCCTAGCAACGAAATGTCAACTTCAGTTTCCAAACAAACATTGATAACCTTAGCTAGCTAACAAGCTAGTTTAAAACCTGTAGGTTAGCTAGGTACTGACCGTCCGCAGACTTCAATAACAGGTAACAAAAGGTTATTTATTCAAATGGCTATAAGGAAGGTCATCATTAATTACCTAAAGCCACCTCGTTTGGACGTCCAGTGTAATTAGCACGCTCTCTTGCAACGTTGCCTGTTCTGTGTAAGCCTGTTCTTGCCAAGTTGACACCCACGTAAACATTGACAGCATGTAATAATGGGTAAATAAGTTTGCTAAAAAAAAGGTGTGGCTTTATTGTTTCAGGATGGGGAAGAAAGTGAAGAAAGAGAGTGAGCCTCCTTCTAAGGATGTGGTAAGAAGATGATAATATTGCTGTTGTGATGAGGTCAATTTAATGAGTCGTCAAACGCTCTCTGCCTCTCTCTTTTCTCTCTCTCTTTTCTCTAGTTTGACCCCTTGCCGATTGAGAGTAAGAAAGCAGCCACTGTGGTCCTCATGCTCAATTCCCCCGAAGAGGAGGTTTTGGTTAAAGCTTGCGAAGCCATCCACAAATTTGCAGAGAAAGGTATTTTTTACCATTTGATGTTCATGTTGGTGAGAGAACCAATATCATAGCCATATGGTATAATTTCTTCCAAAAGTAATCACATTATCGGAAATAATTGGACTGTAGAAAGCAATGTAATGAAGGTGATATGTTAATTTGAACCTGGACCAAACCTTGGGAGCAGCTTATCTACTGAGCATAATGCCATCTCTTGCGCTCTCTCTTTGTCTCACTCTCTCTCTCCCTGTCTCCCCCTGGTGACAGGTGATGAGAACAGGAGTTCTCTGCTGGGGCTAGGGGCTGTGGAGCCTCTGTCTCGCCTCATCTCCCACGAAGACAAGCTAGTCCGCCGCAATGCTTTCATGGCCCTGGGGGTCATGGCTGCCAACAGTAAGGACCCCTCCCCTAACTACTGCTTTAGGACAGTAACTACTGATTTAGGAGTAGTAACACAACACACAATGCAAAATCAGTTGTTTAGGGTCGGTCTGGAGCCTGTTCACAGTCTGTTCACATGTGACTGAAGACAAGATTGTGGCCTTAAACTTTGGGTAACTTCTGTTTCTGTTCTCTTTGAAAGGCGATGTAAAAAGACTTCTGAAGAAACTGGATGCCATTCCTTCTATCATCAGAAAGCTGTCACCTGAAGGTATGCTCTGGCTGGATGTTCTCAAGTATCAATCATATATTAAATCATTGTGACATTTCTTTGTATCTGCCTGTCTGTCTATATCTGTGTTTGTGTTTATGTGTGTATTCCTGTGACAGAGGATGTTGTGGTCCATGAGTTTGCCACACTGTGTCTGGCCTCCCTGTCGGTAGACTTCAGCTGTAAGGTCCAGATCTCGGACCAGGAGGGACTAGAGCCGCTTATACAGCTTCTGTCCAGCCCTGACCCTGATGTCAAGAAGAATTCTGTGGAGACTATCTGCAACCTGGTGCAGGTGTGTGTGTGTGTGTGGCTGAAGGGGCTTGAACCCTAGTTCCCTGCCACAAGACTGTGTTAGCCTGCTGAGCTAAAGCCCCATGTTACGTGTGTAGGACCTCCCCAGCCGTGTGGCAGTGCGTGAGCTAAATGGCATCCCCCCGCTCCTGGAGCTGTTGAGATCTGAGTTCCCGGTCATCCAGCAGTTATCCCTGAGGACGCTGGTGATCGTAACCACGGATACCGACACACGAGCCACCTTCAGGGAGGAGCAGGGCTTTGACAGGCTGCTGGAGTTCCTCTGCAACAAGGTTTGTGTGTCCCAGAACTACCAGGGTCAAATATATTTATCAGATACTTGGAAGTACCTGTAAATTATTTGAGGTGCTCTTGATCAAGCTTGCTAGCTCGCACTTTTGGGACCACTCTATTGCATTCATTCTACCGGGTTAACAAAATGAAGCGTATCTCAAGTGTGAAGGAATTTGACTCCTGCCTTGTGTTTGTGTCCTGTAGGAGTTCAGTGATCTGCATGTAGAAGCCCTCCAGGTGTTGTCTAACTGTCTGGAGGACAGAGACAGTCTCCAGCTGATCCATGAGACTGGAGGTCTCCAGAGGTTACTACAGTTCATCACCACTCCCACCCTGCTGGACATACAGACAAACGCTGTCAAGGCCATCTCCAGGGTGGCGCAGAGCTGTAAGGGCTAAGTGTGTTTGTGTGTTTGAATGTTTAACCCTTGTGTGGTGTTCATGTTTTTGTTATTCACCCCAATGTTCACAGGTCTGATGGACCCACAACATTTTTAGATTTTTTAGCTTCCCTCTGTTCCAATCTGGGTTCAGCGCCATCCAGATGTCAAACGCGTTGTACACCGAGATGTCCAAGATGTTGAAGAATATCACAAGTGACCAGCGTAGGGTTCTTCTGTTGCAGCTGTAGCCAGTCACTAGCTTGTCTAAATTGTCCACCCCTCCCTTTGTGGCAATGTAATGCATTATGATTTCTGTTTTTTGATGTTCCTGGCCACAGATTCACCCATCCCTATGCAGCGTACTCATGAGTACCACATTTCTGCTTTTCTTTGGCACGTAGGACACTAGGGATGTGTCGGCCTTGAACACAAACTTAGAGGAATTGATAGGCCTGTTCCATGTATTCAACAGCTGAGGTGGGAGCTCTGGCTTGTTTTTTCATACTGTTCCTACCATCGTCAGCTTCCTCTTGAGGAGCTCCTGCCCCAGCTTGTGCAAAGTAAAAAAAGTTATTGCATGTGGCCACAGAGTCACTGTGTCACTTCCAGGACAACACGCAGCACTTGGTTCTTCTCAGGGGCTCCACTTGCAAGTTCCACACATATGATGAAGCAGCATCACAGGCAGCCCAGATCTTGGTTCCATATTTTGCGGGTTTAGACAGTATGTACTGCCTGAAGGGGAAGCGGCCCCTAAATGGCATAAGCTGCTCATCAACAGTAATGTTGGGCCCAGGGTTGTAAAACAGAGGAAGGAAGTCCACCCACTTGTCTCACACTGACCTGATTGCAGCTAGCTTGTCTCTCTGCCGCGGAGCTGGTCTGGTGTCTCAGTTATCGAAGCGGATCATCCTGGAAATAATGTGGAAGTTTTCCAGAGACATTGTTGCACGGAAAAGTTCTCTGCCAGTTTCTGCATCCCACAGGGATTCAGTGGATTCCCCATTGGATCTGAAAACACCAGCAAGGATAAGAACCCCAAAGTATGCCTGTAAATTAGTTTGGGCCATCTCCTTCCATCTCTATTTATCTCTCTATATCTCTATCTATCTATTGACTCTATCTACCTCTGTGTCTCTGTCTCTCTTCTCTCTCGCTCTCCCCCCTCTCTCTTTCTGTCTCTCTGTCCCTCAGCAGAGAACCGCAAGCTGCTCCATGAGCAGGACATCGAGCGGTCTCTGGTGGAGCTGCTGTCTCTAGAGGGTGATAGTTTGAGGACTGCTACCTGTCAGGCTGTCGCTGCCATGAGTCTACACCTGGCCAGCAAAGATGCTTTCAGAGACCTGGGTGAGTCACACACACACAGGCGTGTGCAAACACATACTGACACACACCCGTGGCCCCAACCCTAAACTGTCCTTGTGTTCCAGACGGTATCCGTGCGGTGGTGCAGCTGCTTGGTAGTGAGGGGGGCGAGGTGAGAGAGGCAGCAGCCCAGGCCCTGTCTAGCCTTACAAGCAGCAACCAGCTCAACTCATAGTGGGTTTCACACACACCTAATGTACTATATAGCATTCTCTCTCTCTACCTCTCTGCCTCTCTCTCTACATCTCTCTCTCTCTCTACATCTCTCAATCTCTCTACATCTCTCTCTCTACCTCTCTGCCTCTCTCTACATCTCTCTCTCTCTCTCTCTCTACCTTTCAATTCAATTTAAATTAAATTCGCTTTATTGGCATGATGTAACAATGTACATATTTCCAAAGCTTATTTAGGATATTTACAATATAAGAATGAGAATCAAAATTGTCAACCGGACAACAGTAACAACAATAACAAGGGTCAAAATAACCATACATTGAACAATAACAATAAGCATAAGCATACAGTAGAGTACATGTGTAGGTTGATTGGTCTGTCAGACACTGTCCCTCAACTTATGGCAGGCAGCAATGTAGTGCGCTGCCAACCCACAGCTCTCTGCGTCCTCCCCCAACAGGACGGGTAGCCTATCCTCAGAGGTCTTTGAAACCTTGAATAAGGGTTTCAAATTTGGGAAAATGACAGTTTCTAATTGCTTTATATTTTTGACATTTTGTCAGGAAATGCAGCTCCGTCTCAGGTTCTGCTGTTGTGCAGTGGTTGCACAGCCTTTCCTCTACAGGGAGACAGGTTTTCCTCTGTCTACCCTTCTCAATGGCAAGGCTGTGCTCACTGAGCCTGTACTTTGTCAAGGTTTTTCTAAGGTTTTGATCAGTAACCATGGTCAAATATTTAGCCACGGTGTACTGTCGTTTTAGGGCCAGATAGCACAGCATTTTGCTTTGTGCTTGTGTTTGTGATTCCCAATAAGCAATATAGTATTGTTTTGACTGTGTTGTAATTTGGTTTATCCTGATTGATTGGATGTTCTGGTCCTGAGGCTTCATTAGGTGCGTTAGTAGAACAGGTTTGTGAACTCAGCCCCAGGACCAGCTGGATGAGGGGACTATTTTCTTTGCTCAGCTCTTGGCATTGCAGGGCTTGGTAATGATATGAGAGGGGGTCACTGTATTTTAGATGTTTCCAAAACATAATTGCTCTTTTTTGAGTTTTTATTAGTAGTGGACATTGGACTAATTCTGCCCTGCATGCATTGTTTGTAGTTTTCCTCTGGACATGTAGGAGAATCTTACAGAACTCTGCATGCAGGGTTTCAATGGGGTGTTTGTCCCATTTGATGAAATCTTCTTTTGCAAGTGGACCCCACACCTCGCTGAAATAAAGTGCAATTGGTTCAATGACACATTCAATTAGTTTTAGCCAAATTTTAATAGGTATTTCAATTTGAATTATCTTTTTAATGGTGTAGAATGCCCTGCGTGCTTTCTCTCTCAGCTCATTCACTGCCTCATTAAGGTGTCCAGTTAAGCTTATTTTTAAACCTAAGTAATTGTAGTGTGTACAGTACTCTATATATTTTGTACCAATTGAGAACTTTGGTCTAATTCCCTGAGATCTGGATCTTCTTTGGAAAATCATTATTTTAGTATTTTTGGGGTTTACTGCCAGGGCCCAGGTCTGGCAGTACTGCTCTAGCAGGTCCAGGCTCTGCTGTAGGCCATGTGCTGTGGGTGACAGCAGGCATAGGTCATCTGCGAAGAGTAGGTATTTAACTGCTGAATTGCGGAGACTAACACCAGGGGCAGAGGATTTTTCTAGAATAGTGGCCAATTTGTTGATGTAAATATTGAAGAGTGCAGGGCTCAGATTGCAACCCTGACGAAGGCCCCGCCCCTGGTTAAAGAATTCTGTTATTTTCTTACCAATTTTAATGCTGCACATATTGCCAGTATACATTGATTTATTTAATTATGTCATATGTTTTACACCCTACACCACTTTCAATAACTTTGTAGAACAGTCCTGTATGCCAAATAGAATCAAATGCTTTTTGGAAGTCGATAAAGCAAGCGTATATTTTGGTATTATTTTGGTGGACATGTTTATCTATCAGGGTGTGTAGGGTGTAAATATGTATGATGATATGATCAGTTGTGCGATCTTTTGGTATAAATCCAATTGGGCTTTTACTCAAGACATTGTGCTTATTAAGGAAGTTTAGAACTCTTACATTGATAATACTACAGAAAACCTTCCCCAGGTTACTGTTCACACAACTGCCTCTGTAATTGTTAGGGTCAAATTTGTCTCCGTTCTTAAAGATTGGAGTTATGAGGCCTTGATTCCAGATGCCAGGGAAATAACCTACACTCAGGATCAAATTAAACAGTTTTAATATAGCCAATTGAAAATTTGCACAAGTGAGTTTGAGCATCTCATTTAGGATGCCATTGGGTCCGCATGCCTTTTTAAATTTGAGAGCCTGAAGTTTCTTATAGAGCTCCTGGTCAGTAATTGGGGAGTCCAATGGATTTTGATTGTCCTTTATAGCTTTTTCTAATCCATTCAACTTCTCATGAATTTGGTCTGCATTTGTGTGAATTTGAGCGGTGTTGTAGAGTGTTTTAAAATGAGTTGTCCATATGTCACCATTTTGTATCACTAATTCCTCTTGTTTAGATTTTTTTAGTTTTTTCCAGTTTTGCCAGAAGTTGTGTGTGTTTATGGACTCTTCAATTAGTGTCAGCTGCTTGCTGTTGTACTGGGCTTTTTTGGTTCTGAGTGTACGTTTATAGAGTTTTAAAGTCTCACAGTAATGAAGGCGTAATTCACCCTTATTTGGGTCTCTGTGCTTTTGGTTGGAGGTGTTGTAAGTTTTTCCTTATAATTTTACAGTCTGCATCAAACCAGTTGTCATCTGTGGTCTTTTTGTTTTTTGTATTGTTTTTTCAGTTGTGCTTCTTTTGCCATTTGCCTGAATATATAGTTGATGTTTTGTACTGCCAGATTGATGCCTTCTTGACTGTGAGTGAATGTGTTATTCAGACAGTTATCTAACAGTGTCTGGATATTTTGGTTCCAGGTTGCTTTCTGGATTCTTCTGTGCTGTTTTGGGCCCATCTGTATGAATTTCTGATGTTGTACAGATTACTGGACTGTGAATGTCTGATGTTGTACAGATTACTGGGCTGTGAATGTCTGGTTGTTTCCATGTCTGTTCTTTTGAGGAACAACTTAATTTGGCTGTGATCAGACAGAGGTGTTAGTGGCTTGACAGTGAATGAGCTGAGAGAGGAAGGGTCAATGTCTGTAATCATATAGTCTACTGTGCTCTGGCCAAGAGGTGAGCAGTAGGTGAATCTCCCCAAAGAGTCCCCCCGTAACCTACCATTGACAAAGTACAGACCCAGGCTTCAACAGAGCTGCAACAGATCCCTTCTGTTTTTGTTGACGGTGCTGTCACTGTTGTTTCTATGGGGGAGATTAAGACAGTTAGAGACACTATGGCCTGTAATAAAGCTGTCACTGTTGTTTCTATGGGGGAGATTAAGACAGTTAGAGACACTATGGCCTGTTATAAAGCTGTCCCTGTTGTTTCTATGGAGGAGATGAAGACAGTTAGAGACACTATGGCCTGTAATAAAGCTGTCCCCTCATGTGCTCGTTAGATAAGGTAGTGTTCCTGTGCGCGCATTTGTGTCCCCACAAATGAGCACATTTCCCTGGGCCTGGAAATGGCATGTCTCTTCCTCAAGGGTGGGGAAGATTTCCTCTGAGTAAAATGAGGAGGGGGGGGGTTATATATTGCGCAAAGAAACACATATTTTCTGTCAGTACAAATTATTTTTTCAGTTTT
Source organism: Oncorhynchus tshawytscha (assembly GCF_018296145.1). NCBI lineage: Eukaryota > Metazoa > Chordata > Actinopteri > Salmoniformes > Salmonidae > Oncorhynchus > Oncorhynchus tshawytscha. The sequence goes on along the minus strand of NC_056457.1, from coordinate 25,668,117 downwards.
AACCAAATGTGATATTTGCCCATTTTGAGGGGATCAATTAGATGTTGTAGTTGGGATTTGTACCAAATGATCATCAGTCCTCCAGAGTCTCTGCCTCTATTGACAGAGCTGTGTTTCTGTGAAGGCACAATTACCTATCTGTAGCCTGTGGGACAGTGAGTGACAATGTCAGCCTTACACCATGTCTCCTGCAGAATGATTACCTCTCTGTAGCCTGTGGGACAGTGAGTGACCATGTCTGCCTTACACCATGTCTCCTGCAGAATGATGACGTCAACATCTTTTAGATTTTTGTTGAACTCCAGTGCTGAACTCTTCAGTCCAAAGGTTGATGAGTTTAGGCCCTGAATGTTCCACATGCTGACTGATAGGTTGATGAGTTTAGGCCCTGAATGTTCCACATGCTGACTGATAGGTTGATGAGTTTAGGCCCTGAATGTTTCACATGCTAACTGATAGTGATTTCATGTTGCAAAAAGAAAGAATAGCAGTCAGAAATACAGTAACTACTAACTAATAAGTTGTTACGAGTGAGATAAACAGGATAACAGCTAACATTTTTTTCTGTTATATATATAAATATTCCTATTCATTGAACAAATAAATTCTAGTACAATAGGTGTGTGTGTGTGTGTGTGTGTGTGTGTGTGTGTGTGTGTGTGTGTGTGTGTTTAGTGCAGATGTATTGGAGGAGCTGTTTAATCTCACTCAATCCTACAGGGTTCTCCTGTCCTCTAGGGGCCTCTGCATAGCTGCGCTGGTCCTGCTGTTGGGCCCTGTGGAGTGGGGGAGGGCCAGATCTGGGCCGTGGGGCTTCCTCTCTGGTCTGGTAGGGGTGGTGGTCTGGTGCGGGGTAGTAGGCTGGGCCCGGTCCGGTCTGGCTAAGCCGATGGAAGTGGTGATGCTCTGGTGGTGGGCGGGGCCTGTGGGGTGCGCTGGGTCTGGTGTGGTGTTGAAGGGGCCTGGGGCTCCTTGGTGGTGCAGTGGTCTGGTAGGGGTCCCTGGGTGGTCCTCTGTCCAGTGCGGCATGGGGTGTTTGTCTACTAAGTGCCACGTCCTTTAGAGACTTGGCAAACATCCCTACTGTCTGCTTCCTCAGGTGGGAGTGGTCGTGCAGGTGCTTTGGGGTGACTGTTGGGTGGTGAGCAACGTGTACGTTCGGGAGTAGGCCACACCCTCTGGTGATGTCAGCGTTAACTTTCTGAATGGTACGGGGATGAAAGTCTTTGCAGGGCAGTAGAGTGGAGATGGTGATGTGGGAGTTGGGGAACCACTCAGAGGCCCTCTCTGCTACTCTGTTGACCAGGCTGCCTACTCTCTCCTGCTCCTCTCGCAGGTTGTTGGTGCCGGTGTGAATAATAATGTGGCCTGGTATGCCAAAGTCAGGCTTGGACAGGATGTGGAGTGCATCCTGTGTTTTTGGGCACCATATTTTACACACCTTGTGTTGGGGGAAGAGTTTATCTTCTTGGATGAATTTCGCATCAGAGTCAATGAGGATGGTCACCTCAGTTTTACGGTCTGGGGCTGGAGTACACAGGGCCTGTGTACATGGAGGGGGTGTGTGTGTGTGTGGGGGGGGCAGAGAGCTTCTCTCTGTAGTAGGTGTCCTCATGTGAGCCCCCTTGTTGACTGGGGGTGTGGGTAAAGGGATGTTGTTATGGGGGGGGGGATTGTGGGTAAAGGTGGGTCAGTGGGGTTGTTAGGGGTGGTGAAGGGCTGCAGCTTCTCTCTGGGAGTCTCTACAGTCTGTTCTCTGTGCTCTAGCACCCTCTTGATGACAGACAACTCCTTTGCCATCTCCACCTTTACCTGCACCAGCTCTCTCCTCATGGTGGCCTTGGTCTTGGTTCTGGTGGTTGTCGGCAGGCAGGGGGGGGAGGATGGTCCTGCTGTTGGGGTGCCTGAGGTGAGGGGAGAGCTCGGGGTGCTGTCCTTGTCTTTTTTGCTTTCCGCTATCTTCGTTAGGGTGGGAAAGTCCTGCACAACAGAGCTGAGTGCAGCCTCACTGCCCTGGACCATGACAGTGCCGTTCTGACACATGATAACCGTCAGAAACCTGTTTTCGCTGGTCCTCAAACATGTGGATTTGCCTTCCCTTGCAGATGCCTTTCTTTGTGGTATAGCTGAAATCCCTGGTTACAGCTGTACACCAGGCAGTGGTCTGTGTAAAATAACAGGTTTGTAACAGTCCTGTTTTGTGAGCAGTCGGCAAACAAAGTTTCTGGGTTTTCCCTCAGAATGCTGTTTAAAATTGATTCTTCCTTTCTCTGATTTGATTTCTGCTGGGGGAAGTCTCTCTCTTCTGTTGCTGCTAGCGCTGCCGCAGTGGCCATGTTGCTATGGTTACCACCAGTAAACAGTTGAAGCTAGACGGTAAGCTAGCTGACGGATTTGAATTTGGCCAGCTACCACGATTAAGATTGGTCTTTTAGCCCACTCTCTGTCAATCTTTTCCTCCTGTGTTGATCTTCAGTTGTACAATTTGATTACCTATAGATTTTTTGCTAATTTAATCGTGTCAATCTTGCTCTTAACAACCAAAAAGTTATAACAAGTCAGGAGCTGTTCTTCTGCATGACTTCTCTCTCTCTCTCCATTCTCATTTCTTTCTCTACTTCTCTCTCTCTCTCTTTCTCTCACTACCTTTCTCTCTCTACCTCTCTCTCTCCACCTCTCTCTCTCTACCCCTCTACCTCTGTCACTCCCTCAGTGTTATGTATAAGGCAGATGTGATGAGGTCTCACTTTGTGTGCGTGTGTGCATTCATGCGTGAGTGTCTGTGTGTGTCAGTGCTGTCTATGAGGCTGAGGGAGATGAGGGCTTGGTTCAGCAGCTCCATGACGTTATTCCCGGTGCGGTGGCTCACGCTGCGGCCGTCCTCACCAATATGGCTGAACAGGAAGTCCTCCGCTGCAGCATCCTGTCCCATGGGGCCATGGCTGCCCTCCTGGAGCCGCTGCAGTCTGCGGACACACACACCCTGGTTCGAGCCACGCAGGCCCTCGCCGCTCTCGCCTGCGATGCTGAGGGACGGGCAGACGTGAGTGTGTCTTTGTCCGTAGTGCTGGTGTTTCAGACCTGGATCAAATATTTGTCTAATTTTTGAGCTGCACATAGTTTTCCTGGTACAGTGGAACCAATGGAATAGTCCCAAAAGTGCAAACTCCAACTCCTTCCTCTCATTCCATCTCTTCCTGCTGTTTAGCTGAGGAATGCGGGAGGCCTAGTTCCATTGGTCCAACTGCTACGGTCCAATCACAAGGAGGTACGCCGCAATGCATGCTGGGCCATCAGCGTGTGCGCTAACGATGAGCCCACTGCCGTGGAGATGTGCAAGCTGGGGTGAGTGTGTGTATGTGAATACCACAGATTGCATAATTAAATGCTGTTGTGATTCTAATCTCTAGGGAGGTGGTAGTGTTTTAGTGGTGATCCATGGGAGATATTTACTAAGGAGCCAGCAGGTGGCAGTATTTCTCTGTTCAATTTATTGTCAGCTCTGAAGGTGTGTGTTGTGTTGTGTATCAGGGCCCTGGACTTGTTGCAGGAGATCAACAGCTCAGCTAACCGTAGGAATAAGTTTAGTGAGATTGCTCTACAAAGACTGCTGGACTCCAACCTGTCTCTCAAATACAGCCTGACCAACACACTGGCCCCCACAGACATCACTGTGGACGGCTTCTACGACCCCGGGCAGGTAGAGTTGTGTGTTACATCCTTCTCAGCACTTACATCTCTCTCTCTCTCTCTCAAAAGTGAAATAAACAATACAAATTAACAGTAAACATTACACTCACAGTTCCAAAAGAATAAAGACATTTTCAAATGTCATATTATGTCCACATACAGTGTTATAATGATGTGCAAATGTGTTAAAGTACAAAAGGGAAAATAAATAAACATAAATATGGGTTGTATTTACAATGGTGTTTGTTCTTCACTGGTTGCCCTTTTCTTGTGGCAACAGGTCGCAAATCTTGCTGCTGTGATTGCACACTAGTATTTATCAAAGTTTATCAAAATTGGATTTGTTTTAAAATTCTTTGTGGGTCTGTAATCTGAGGGAAATATCTGTCTTTAATATGGACAACTTTATTTGTATTGCTTTTAATGCATTTTTATCTTATTAACGGTAGCTATTTGTGTAGGTAGCTATCAAGTAAACACAGTGAACATTTGGCAGGAGGTTAGGAAGTGCAGCTCAGTTTCCACCTAATTTTGTGGGCAGTGTGCACATAGGCCGCTGTAGGCTCTCAAGAGAAGACAGGCTTTCTCAATAGCAAGGCTATGCTCACTGAGTCTGTGCATAGTCAAAGCTTTCCTTAATTTTGGGTCAGTCACAGTGGTCAGGTATTCTGCCACTATGTACTCTCTGTTTAGGGATAAATAGCATTCTAGTTTGCTCTGTTTTTTTGTTTAATCTTCCCAATGTGACAATGTGGTTGTAGAATTTAACGTCTCTTTTCCGGAGTTTGATCATTAGCAGGTATCGGCCAAATTCTGCTTTGCATGCATTCTTCATTGGTGAGCGGACCCCAGACCTCACAACCATAAAGGGTGGTAGTGTTTTAGTGGTGATCCACGGGTTCTATAACTAATTGAAGTATTTTTTTGCCAGATCCTAATTGGTATGTCGAATTTTATGTTCCTTTTGATGGCATAGAAGGCCCTTCTTGCCTTGTCTCTCAGATTGTTCACAGCTTTGTGGAAGTTACCTGTGGCACTAATGTTTAGACCGAGGTATGTATAGTTTTGTGTGTGCTCTAGGGAAACGGTGCCTAGATGGAATTTGTATTTGTGGTCCTGGCAACTGGACCTTTTTTGGAGCACCATTATTTTTGTCTTACTGAGATTGACTGTCAGGGCCCAGGTCTGACAGAATCTGTTCAGAAGATCTAGGTGCTGCTGTAGGCGCTCCTTGGTTGGTGACAGAAGCACCAGATAATCAGCAAACTGTAGACATTTGACTTCAGATTCTCTCTCTGTCTGTCTGTCTTTCTGTCTGTCTTTTCCTTTCTGTCTTTCTCTCTCTGTCTTTGTCGCTCTTTCTCACTCTCTGTCTTTCTGTCTCTCTGTCTGTCTGTCAGGCTCGTTCTGGCCAGAGGGTGTTGACTCTAGAGGATCTGTCTAAACAGCCAGTAAACCAGCGACGGCCTGTCATTACTATTAACGCCAAACCCCTCGACACGTGAGTATGATTATCGTTCACACCAACCCAACCACATACATAGATACAGTACCAGTCAAAGTCTGGACACACCTACTCATTCCAGGGTTTTTCCTATTTTCTACATTGTAAAATAATAGTGAAGACATCAAAACTATGAAATAACACATATGGAATCCTGTAGTAACCAAAAAGGTGTTAAACAAATCTAAATCTATTTTATATTTGAGATTCATCAATGTAGCCACCCTATGAATTAACCCTGGTGTCTGGGTCCTGGGTTTAGGGATTGTAGCTTTTAGATTCCCTCTTTTTTTCTGTGGGCCTCTCTCTGCCCACTTCCAAACTTTGTCCTCCTCATTTGCCTTTGCATTGTTGACACTCCCTTCAGTGTGTCTGGTCTGGGAGCCCTGACTCTGGGAGCCCTGACTCTGTCCTCCACTATGCCCCCCTTTCACCTTGTCACTGTTTGTCCAAAATTTCAGCTATGAGGTCAGAATTACTTGGCGAGGCTATTTAAGGACTCTATAGGCTACACACTATAATTGTATCAGTGCCCTCTCAGCCCAGTGTTCGAGTTCTCTATCACTACAACTAGTGATAGAGTAGTGTGTAGTGGTAGAGTAGTGTGTAGTGGTAGAGTAGTGTGTAGTGGTAGAGTAGTGTGTAGTGATAGAGTAGTATGTAGTGGTAGAGTAGTGGTAGAGTAGTGTGTAGTGATAGAGTAGTGTGTAATGGTAGAGTAGTGTGTAGTGGTAGAGTAGTGATTGTGTAGGGGTAGAGTAGTGATTGTGTAGTGGTAGAGTAGTGTGTAGGGGTAGAGTAGTGATTGTGTAGGGGTAGAGTAGTGTGTAGTGGTAGAGTAGTGTGTAGTGGTAGTGGAAGAGTAGTGGTATAGTAGTGTGTAGTGTGTAGTGGTAGAGTAGTGTGTAGTGGTATAGTAGTGTGCAGTTGTAGAATACAGTGGGGCAAAAAATTATTTAGTCAGCCACCAAATGTGCAAGTTCTCCCACTTACAAATATGAGAGAGGCCTGTAATCTTCATCATAGGTACACTTCAACTATGACAGACAAAATGAGGGAAAAAAATCCAGAAAATCACATTGTAGGATTTTTAATTAATTTATTTGCAAATTGTGGTGGAAAATAAGTAATTGGTTGCACTAGATCTTATTTAGGGACTTGAGGGGGTGAATGCATATCCACGCACCACTTTTCATTGTTTTACATTTTTTGCAACAAGTTATTTTTTTCATTTCACTTCACCAATTTGGACTATTTTGTGTCTGTCCACTACATGAAATACAAATACAAATCAATTTAAATTACAGGTTGTAATGCAACAAAATAGGAAAAACGCCAAGGGAGTGAATACTTTTGCAAGGCACTGTAGTACCCTTTAGGCTTGACCACCATCTTGTTGCCTTGCTTAGTTTCCATTTTCTTATTGGCTCAGACATTAGGGCATAGATTATATTGGTGACGTGACATTGCAAAAATAAACTGACATGCACACTCCTAATACAAGTGCATGCCTATGGTGACTATAACTGATTAACTAATGTTCCTGTCCAGGCCTGTGTTGATCCAGCTTTGTACATTCACATGATTTATGCTTACATATGTCTAATAATTAACCCCATATTGATTATGTTTCACTACTTCTGGGAAAACAGTATAGAAACTGGAAAATCACCAAAGCACTGGAAATTCTCCTGCAATGACGCCCCAGTGATGTACCCTCTCTGTAGTGCCTTGCAGTCGGAGGCCGAGCAGTTGCCGTACCAGGCAGTGATTCAACCAGTCAGGATGCTCTCGATGTTGCAGCTGTAGAACCGTTTGAAGATCTGAGGACCCATGCCAAATCTTTTTAGTTTCCTGAGGGGGAATAGGCTTTGTCGTGCCCTCTTCATTACTGTCTTGGTGTGTTTGGACCATTCTAGTTTGTTGATGATGTGGACACCAACTTGAAGCTCTCAACCTGCTCTACTACAGCCCCGTCGATGAGAAGGGAGGCATGCTTGGTCCTCGTTTTCCTGTAGTCCACAATCATCTCCTTTGTCTTGATTATGTTGAGGGATAGGTTGTTATTCTGGCACCACCCGGCCAGGTCTCTGACCTCCTCCCTATAGGCTGTCTCGTCGTTGTCAGTGATCAGGCCTACCACTGTTGTGTCGTCAGCAAACTTAATGATGGTGTTGGAGTCGTGCCTAGGCATGCAGTCATGGGTGAACAGGGAGTACAGGAGGGGACTGACCTCTCACCCCCGAGGGGCTCCAGTGTTGAGGATCAGCGTGGCGGATGTGTTGCTACCTACCCACACCACCTGGGGGCAGCCCGTCAAAGTCCAGGATCCAATTGCAGAGGGAAGTGTTTGGTCCCAGGATCCTTAGCTTAGTGATGAGCTTTGAGGGCACTATGGTGTTGAACGCTGAGCTGTAGTCAATGAATAGCATTCTCACGTAGGTGTTCCTTTTGTCCAGGTGGGAAAGGGCAGTGTGGAGTGCAATAGAGATTGCATCATCTGTGGATCTGTTTGGGTGGTATGCAAATTGGAGTGGGTCTAGGGTTTCTGGGATAATGGTGTTAATGTGAGCCATTACCAGCCTGTCACGTTCGTTATAAGGATCGGACCAAGGTGCAGCGTGGTATGCGTACATTCTTATTTATTTAAAGAATGAACACTGAACAAACTAACAAAATAACAAAATGAAACGTGAAGCTATACAAACGAGTACTGACAGGCAACTACACATAGACAAGATACCACAAACACCAAAGGAAAATGGCTACCTAAATATGATCCCCAATCAGAGACAACGATAAACAGCTGCCTCTGATTGTGAACCATATCAGGCCACCATAGACATTCCGGAGCCTCCAGTCCAGAGCCTCCAGAGACGGTCTCCAGTCCGGAGCCTCCAGAGACGGTCTCCAGTACGGAGCCTCCAGAGACGGTCTCCAGTCCGGAGCCTCCAGAGATGGTCTCCAGTCCGGAGCCTCCAGAGACGGCCTCCAGTCCGGGGCCCGCAACGAGGGTGCCCAGCCTGGGGTCCGCTACGAGGGTCCCCAGTCCGGGGCCCACAACGAGGGACCCCAGTCCGGCGAGGGTCCCCGCACCAGAGGTGCCACCAAAGTGGGGTGAGACAGTGGTGGAGCGGGGTCTGCGTCCCGCACCTGAGCCGCCACCGCGGATAGATGCCCACCCAGACCCTCCCCTATAGGTTTAGGTTTTGCGGCCAGAGTCCGCACCTTTGGGGGGGGTACTGTGAGTTAGGGTGGTTATTCTATACTCTATTATTTGTATTTCTATGTTTTTTCCGGGTAGGGTTCTCAATCAGGGACAGCTGTCTATCGTTGTCTCTGATTGAGAACCATACTTAGGTAGCCCTTTTTTTCCACCTGTCTTTGTGGGAAGTTGACTTTGGTTATGGCACATAGCCTTTAGCTTCATGTTTTTTTTTGTAGTGTTTATTGTTTTGTTAGCATCTTTTCTAAAATAAAATAATATGTACGCTAACCACGCTGCACCTTGGTCCAGTTCTTTCAACGGTCGTGACATCTGTAGTTGTTTGGGGAGGTTGCCTTAGTGTTCTTGGGCACAGGGACTATGGTGGTCTGCTTTATTATGTTGATATTACAGACTCAATCAGGGACATGTTAAAAATGTCAGTAAAGACATCTGCCAGTTGGTCAGCACATGCCCGGAGCACACATCCTGGTAATCTGTCTAGCCCTGCGGCCTTGTGAATGTTAACCTGTTTAAAGGTCTTACTCACGTCGGCTATGGAGAGCGTGATCACACAGTCGTCCGGAACAGCTGATTCTCTCATGCATGCCTCGGTGTTGCTTGCCTCGAAGCGAGCGTAGAAGTGATTTAGCTCGCCTGGTAGGCTCGTGTCACTGGGCAGCTCAGCTGTGCTTCCCTTTGTAGTCTGTAATAGTTTGCAAGCCCTGCCACATAAGACAAGCGTCGGAGTCGGTGTAGTACGATTCAATCTTAGCACCGTATTGGTGCTTTGCCTGTTTGATGGTTCGTCAGAGGGCATCGCAAGATTTCTTTTAAACTACTGGGTTAGAGTCCCGCACCTTGAAAGCAGCAGCTCTACCCTTTAGCTCAGTGCGAATGTTTCCTGTAGAGTAGTGTGTAGTGATATAGTACTGTGTAGTGATAGTGTAGAGAGTAGTGATGGAGTTGTCCTATTGTTAGTGTTTAGGGGGAGAGAGGAGTGGAAGTGGGACTGATGCTGCTACATGTTAAACAGGCCTGCTCTGGTGGAGATAGAAGCCCAGTCAGACAGTTGTCAGGCGCAGTCGTCAGGGACAGTCAACAGAGACAGTAGTCAGGCACAGTCAACAAAGACAGTAGTCAGGGGGCAGTAGTCAGGGACAGGAGCTATAGGGCCTCAGAAAGACAACAATCATGCATGCTTGTTCCATCAGACTCATTAATAAGCTGACATTTAACTCCTTAAGGCCTCACCGTATGCAGCATATTCGGAAAGTATTCAGGCCCCTTGACTTTTTCCACATTTTGTTATGTTACAGCCTTATTCTACAATTGATAAAATTATTTTTCCCCCCTCATCAATCTACACACAATACCCCATAATGACAAAGCAAAAACAGGTTTTTAGACATTTTCAATATCAAAACTTAAATATGACATTTACATAAGTATTCAGACCCTTTACTCAGTACTTTGTTTAAGCCCTTTTGGCAGCAATTACAGCCTTGAGTCTTCTTGGGTATGATGCTACAAGTTTGGCACACCTGTATTTGGAGAGTTTAGCCCATTCTTCTCTGCGGATCCTCTCAAGCTCTGTCAGGTTGGATGGGGAGTGTTGGTGCTCAGCTATTTTCAGGTCTCTTCAGAGATGTTCGATCGGGTTCAAGTCCGGGCTCTGGCTGGATGACTCAAGGACATTCAGAGACTTGTCCTGAAGCCACTCCTACATTGTCTTGGATGTGTGCTTAGGGTTGTTGTCCGGTTGGAAGGTGAACCTTCACCCCAGTCTGAGGTCCTGAGCGCTCTGGATCAGGTTTTCATCAAGGATCTCTCTGTACTTTGCTCCGTTCATCTTTCCCTCAATCCTGACTAGTCTCCCAGGCCCTGCCGCTGAAAAATATTCCCACAGCATGATGCTGTCACCACCATGCTTTACCATAGGGATCGTGCCAGGTTTCCTCTTGACCTGAGGCTTGGCATTCAGGTTTCATCAGACCAGAGAATCTTGTTTCACATGGTCTGAGAGTCCTTTAGGTGCCTTTTGGCAAACTCCAAGCTGTCATGTGCCTTTTACTGAGGAGTGGCTTCTGTCTGGCCACTACCATAAAGGCCTGATTGGTGGTGCTGCAGAGATGGTTGTTCTTCTGGAAGGTTCTCCCATCTCCACAGAGGAACTCTGGAGCTCTGTCAGAGTGACCATCGGGTTCTTGGTCACCTCCCTGACCAAGGCCCTTCTCTCCTGATTGCTCAGTTTGGCCTGGCGGCCAGCTGTAGGAAGGGTCTTGGTGGTTCTAAACTTCTTCCATTTAAGAATGATGGAGGCCACTGTGTTTTTGGGGACCATCAAAGCTGCAGAAATGTTTTAGTACCCTTCCCCAGATCTGTGCCTCGACACAATCTCGGAGCTCTACGGACAATTCCTTCGACCTCATGGCTTGGTTGTTGCCCCGAAATGCACTGTCAACTGCGGGACCTTTATATAGACAGGTGAGTGCCTTTCCAAATCATGTCCAATCAATTCATTTTAACACAGGTGGACTCCAATCAAGTTGTTGAAACATCTCAAGGATGATCAATGGAAACAGGATCCACCTGAGCTCAATTTCGAGTCTCAAGTAAAGGGTCTGAATACTTGTGTAAATAAGCTATTTCTGTTTTTTATTTTTAATACATTTGCAAACATTTCTAAAAACCTATTTTTGCTTCGTCATTATGGGGTATTGTGTGTAGATTGATGAGGACTTTTTTTGTTTTTTTTCAATTTAAGAATAAGGCTAACGTTTCAAGTGGTCTGAATACTTTCCGAATGCATTGCATATCAATGCATCTACAGTATGTGCTTGGAGATGTTTTTGTCGTCTGACCAAAAGGAGAAAGGAAGTGTGTGTGTGTGTGTGTGTGTGTGTGTGTGTGTGTGTGTGTGTGTGTAACTGTACTGTACCTGTCCTGCAGGGTGTCAGTCGATCAGTCAGAGGAGAGACAACAGGACAGCCCCACCGAGACTCGCACTGCATCTGTACTCAGCAGCAAGGGCTCCACCAGGACCCCCAGGTGTGTGTGTGTGAGAGACGAAGAACACGAGAGAGGGTGTATGTGTTAAAACTGAAGTACAGTAAATCAAATCAGATGTATTTGATAAAGCTCTTTTTACCCAGCGTAAAACCACAAAGAGAAAACAAGTCAGATTTAGAAGCACATTGGAACCTGGCTCTGTGGGGTGGCCAGTCCTCTTCTGGCTGTATGTATCAAGAGGACAGGTAAAGTGGCTGTCTCTTTCCTTTCTCTTTCACACTGTCTTCCTGTAGTAAAGGGAAGAGTAAAGGGCGGAAGGAGGACGAGAAACTGAGAGATGAGGATGAGAGTAAGCCCCAGCAGGAGGTAGCCACGGTAACAGAGAAGCCGTGGATGCTCCCGTATGATGCTGCGTTCCACGCCCTGGTTACCGAGGCCACCAAGACCATCCTCCCGCTGCACGTGGAGAGTGAGCAGTACAGCGCCTTAGCCAGGTCAGAAAGACAGTACTTAAATAACCTACAAATAATCAACTGACAACCAACACACAACCTCAAATGACTAACACACAACTAAGAATAAGGTACCCAAAACTAACACAAAACCCCACTAACAGGCAGTTCCTTTATCATTGGTTGTGGCTGCTGCCGTTCAGCCCCTATCTGCTGTGTGATTGGCTGTTAGGCTGGTGAGTGAGGTGATGGGCGGGGCGGTGGAGGTGGACAGACAGCATGACTTCCTGTGGGAGCTCCACCTCAGTGAGCTGCGCTACGAACTACAGTCCAACATCATCCCCATCGGACAGATACGCAAGGGAACCTACTACCACAGGGCTCTGCTTTATAAGGTGGGTAGTGTACTATCTCTTTCCTCTCTTTCTCTTTATCGCTCTCTCTCTCTTATTCTAGTCCCTAACTAATCTCTCTCTCCCCAGGTGTTGGCTGACCGTATAGGTGTGAGTTGTAGCCTGGTGAGGGGGGAGTATAACCGGGTGTGGAATGAGGTCCTCCTCTCAGTTGGGATGCCCCACTACCCAGGGTGCCAGCCCCAGCCCAGAGCTCACCTGGTGGACCTCATACACCAGCCTGGCAGGCTTCTGAGAGCCAATACACCCCAGGCCAAACAATACCAGACTATATAACCACATGTTAAAATACACTTTATAACTACACAATACCAGACTATATAACCACATGTTAAAATACACTTTATAACTAAACCAGACTATATAACCACATGTTAAAATACACTTTATAACCAGACTATATAACCACATGTTAAAATACACTTTATAACTAAACCAGACCAGACTATATAACCACATGTTAAAATACACTTTATAACTACTCCAGACCAGACTATATAACCACATGTTAAAATACACTTTATAACTACTCCATACCAGACTATATAACCACATGTTAAAATACACTTTATAACTAAACCAGACCAGACTATATAACCACATGTTAAAATACACTTTATAACTACACCAGACCAGACTATATAACCACATGTTAAAATACACTTTATAACTAAACAGACAGACTATATAACCAGACTATATAACCAGACTATATAACCACATGTTAAAATACACTTTATAACTACTCCATACCAGACTATATAACCACATGTTAAAATACACTTTATAACTAAACCAGACCAGACTATATAACCACATGTTAAAATACACTTTATAACTACTCCAGACCAGACTATATAACCACATGTTAAAATACACTTTATAACTACTCCAGACCAGACTATATAACCACACTTTAAAATACACCATACCCTGGGAGGCTGCTAAGGTCCACCACACAACCCCAAGTTATACAATGCCAGACTGTACTGTACTTTGTAAACAACACTAGACCTTATAAACTGTCTGATCTAGACTGTGCAGCTATCCCATTTTTTCTTTGTGCTGAGTTATTTTACCCAGAAGACACTGTTACCATTTAAAGTATCGCATGGATTTCTGATTCTCAGCATCTGACGTTAGTAAAGTTTGGTAATGTCTTGTGAACAAAACACAGATGATGTTGAAACATCTGTGATTATTGGCCAAAATACATTAGAATTTTGTTCTGAATGTTGTGCATTCACCTTTTGACATGGTTCCATAGTGTGGTAGGATGGGGAGTAGCACAAGGTCAGATTGGCCACTGATCAACCAGTCAGTCCCTCTGCAGGCAGGGAGTGCTCATTGGTTGTTTCAACTGAATTCAAAACTATTAAAAAATATATAGTATAATATAAGTGCATGTAGTCGTAAGGGGCTTGAGGCAAATAGTAATGTGAATGACCCCCCACTGTAACGATTGTCCTCTTCTTCTGACGAGGAGTAAGAGATGTCAGACCAATGTGCAGCATGGTAAGTGTCCATAACGATACTTTATTTACATGAACACCAAACTACAAAATTACGTGAAATACCGAAACAAACTAAACAGTCCCGTGTGGCACAAACCCTGACACGGAAAATAATCACCCACAACTCAAATGTGAAACCAGGCAACCTAAGTATGGTTCTCAATCAGGGACAACGATATACAGCTGCCTCTGATTGAGAACCATACCAGGCCAAACACAGAAATCCCAAATCATAGAAAAAGGAACATAGACAACCCACCCAACTCACGCCCTGACCATACTAAACCAAGACATAACAAAAGAACTAAGGTCAGAACGTGACACCCACAAATCTTGAATTTGGCTACTATTTATTCTCTCTGTTGGAAATAAGACAATTACTCTAAGTATTTCATGTCTTGTGACTGCTCAACATTTTTACAAAATATCATGAATCATTTTTGATTGGTTAGATTTGGATCTTTAGTATGAGACATGTACAGCATTTCACAGAACCATCTGCCTCGTTTGTCTGCATCTGTGTCTCGCCTTGTGCCTTGACAAGAGGTCCGACTTTCAGATCTGAAGATCACTGACATCAAGATTTGTCCTCGTTGTTTTCATGGTGCTTTCAAGACAACTGGGAACACGCAAAAAAAACAATGTCAACTCATGATGTCAGTGATCTTCAGGCTGGAAAGTGGGCGTTCTTTTACCCAGAAAATAATTGTTGTAACGTTGAGAGAAAAGCTAGCACAGATTCATTACTGTCAGGGCTCCACCATTAACACACAAAAAAGATTGTTTCTAGCCCAAACAGTTCAAAAGATATGCTACTAGTGCAATGTTTTTTCTTACTATAATGGACAGAGGATTGGCGTCAGTTCTAAAACTACTCGAGGGCATTTGTTTACATCTTGTTCAGTCATGTTACCTCATTAGCTAGCTAGTTAACAACCCGGTAACTTTACCAGTACATCCAAACATGTGGGGACACGGAAAGAAAATAAAGGGGATAGCTACTTCAGGAAGTCAATGATCATGGTCGTGCTCCCCTGCTCAGACGTTGCATGCATCAACCAATGGTTGCGTGCTACGTCGTCGACTCTGTCATCAACTGACTGATTGCTATACTCCGAGTCGTTATTCACGTAATAATAAGAAATTCCCCTCGACCACGCCCACAAATTGGGGGGAAACCATTGACCCCCATTGTAAAAGAGCCAACTTCATTGTCGACTTTTTGTTATACAGAAATAACAAAACATGCCGAAAAGCTGCTGTGTTGTTCAATGTACATGTAAAATAATAATAATCCTGAACTACAGTGCTCCCACATAGGGAAATAGAGCCTGCCAGGAGAGCCCTGTGGCTTCAGGCTGTTCTGCGTGGGAAATGTGGGGACCTGGTGTACAAGTAGACTACACGTAGCTATGTGTGTGGAAAACATTAGCTAGCACTCACTCATGTGGCTGCTAGCACCTTCATGAAAAGGGGAGCCCTACAATATTATGTTTTTCTAAGTAGTGAGAACGCTTGGGAGCAGGACATGTTGAAAAGTAATTCTTAGACATGTACTTTTCTTAAATGTAGTTTTTGCTGTGAGCCAATGGGGTAACCTAGGTTAGGGTCTCCATTGGATGTCGTCAGTGACGAACTTGACTTTCTTAAGACAGTACAATTTCAATGTAATGCATCACAATAGGTAAATTGTGCTTGTACACAATGTAGTAACCTACTATTCCACCAGTGGCTTTGTAATTACAATGGCAGTTTTTTGTATCAACATTTGAGCTTTTTATAAAACACATCTTTACAGGATTCCATATTTAGATTTTAGGGCACAACATGTGCTTCAAAAGTAGCTAGAATGCATATAGGCCTAATATAGGCTATATGCAATACATTTTTTTTTTTAAGTCGCTCTTGCTCCTAAATGTTATTTTGTGCTCCTAATGTTTTTAAATTGGGAGCACCAGTACCAATGAAAATGTTTAATTTAGAGCTCTCCATCAAGTTTGTGACCGGGTCTTCCTACTACCTTTATACTGGACAGCAGGGCGGGCTAGTGGGGAGAAGGTCAGGCAGTGACCAAAAGGAACTCACTGGAGAGTTCAAAGTCCCCATTGAGCGCAGCTTAGGTCAGAGCAGCGCTGATGCCAACCGCATGCACTTGACTTTGATACAGACACTTGCTGCGCAGAGGACTGGAGCGCACAGCCTCAACCTGCAGGAGAAAACATGTCTCGTTTTATCGTCCGACTCGCTCGTCATCGCTCAGAGAGCGCCTGCCAAGTCCATATTATTGCCCAAGACTAGAGTTCCTGCTTTCATCCGTCCTGCCTCCACTGGTTCAGGTATGAGTTATTAGGCTTTATAGAATGGAATTGCATAGTTTGCATACTATTGTAATATGTCCTATTCATAGTCTTTCTATATTTTTTAAACAAAATCAACAAGTGTTTTTGGTCCGGTTGTGTAAGTGGTTGATGCAGAATAGACCAGTGGAAGTTGCCAAAGAGCCATCTGACACAGGCCTACTGTCACATTTTCCCTGGGTACATATTTACTCCAAAGAGCCATCTGACACAGGCCTACTGTCACATTTTCCCTGGGGACATATTTACTCCAAAGAGCCATCTGACACAGGCCTTCTGTCACATTTTCCCTGGGGACATATTTACTCCAAAGAGCGATCTGACACAGGCCTACTGTCACATTTTCCCTGGGGACATATTTACTCCAAAGAGCCATCTGACACAGGCCTACTGTCACATTTTCCCTGGGGACATATTTACTCCAAAGAGCCATCTGACACAGGCCTACTGTCACATTTTCCCTGGAGACACATTTGCTGCAAAGAGCAGAAACCCATTGTGCTCTTAGTAGGCTACAGTGGGGAAATGAAAAGCTAAAAGCAATTCAAAAATAATTTAATTACAAATAAAGTGCGACAAAACTCTCACCAAATTTTGCTTATCAATGTTCGCATGTGTGTGTTTGTGTGTTACGGGCTTGCGATCACTGACTCGTTGTGATGCGATGACCGACTGGCCGAAGAAACTGACCTCTAAACAGAACATGGTAACGAGGGAGAAGGGGACAGATGGTGAGTCACACACACACACACACGTCTCCTGTCCTCAGCATCAATGACCATGGACTGACAATTCATAACCATCGGTTGGTTCATTGAGTAGGTTTGTATGGACTTTGTTTATAGTCTTGCAGTGTGGAAGATGGGAGCAGTTGGTTAAAGAATGACATACAGAATGGGCTGCATCTCAGTAGTCTACAGTGGCTCCCTCTTCTCACCTTCATTTGCACTGATCTGAAAACATAGGCTAGGTTAAAGCATCATGGTTTTTACCTCAAAAGACAACATATAGTGTGCCTACCCTGTATGTGTCCTCAGCCTTTCAGCGGTCTCTATCTGAACCATAGTGAAGTGGCGATGTACCAGCGTGTGTCCTGCGACCCTCCCCTCTTCAGGTAACCATCTAGCCTCCCTATACCAACTGGTCACACTAAAATCTTCATTTTGACCTTTCTGTAATCCTAACCCGAATATGAGCATTTAGACTCAATCTCTTTCTAGACCTCCCGCTCTCTCCTCTAGTTCAGAGGTGAAGTGTGACTCGGGCATGGGCTGGCCGGCATTCAAAGAGGCTCATGGGATTTGGGAACACGACTAGAGCCACATATACATCATCCGTCACCCTGACAACACCCTGGGTAGTGTAGAGACAGAGGTAGTCTATAAACATGTGAGTTGCATTCTGGGTAATTATGCTGAGAGCCAATCATTGTGTATTGCAGGTGTTGGTGTGTTTGTTCTGTCTCCTCTAGTGTGTGTGCATCGTTACAGTGTGACGCCCATCTGGGTCATGTGTTTGAGGATGGACCGGACCCCACAGGAGAGAGGTTCTGCATCAACAGCTTCTCTCTCAACTTCAGGCCCAGAGAACCCGGACCCGTTGACCAGTAGAACCCCCTAGAACCATCTTAAATCACCTAAGCCTGACCAGAACCAACCTTCAAACCCAGAGAACACAAACCCGAGGACCAGTAGAACGCAACAGGCCCAATATCTGGATCCCTAACCAGAGATCTCAGCATCAGGAATACTGTTTTATATGTCTGTATCTTTCTGTAACTGATCATAGATGAGCTTGTGACCTATATTTACCTGGCTGTGTGGTCTTCCCAACCATAGCCACAACTACTGTACATTATATAGTGCCTTCGGAAAGTATTCAGACCCCTTGACTTTTTCCGCATTTTGTTACATTACAGCCATATTCTAAAATGTATTCAATAGATTTTTTCCCTCATCAGTCTACACACACACACACACACACACACACACACACACACACACACACACACACACACAATACCCCATAATGGCAAAGCAAACAGTTTTTAGAAATGTTTGCAAATGTATAAAAACATACATTATTTACATAAGTATTCAGACCATTTGCTATGAGACTCGTAATTGACCTCAGGTTCATCCTGTTTCCATTGATCATCATTGAGATGTTTCTACAACTTGGAGTCCACCTGTGGTAAATTCAATTTATTGGACATTATTTGGAAAGGCACACACCTGTCTATATAAGGTCCCACAGTTGATAGTGCATGTCAGAGCAACAACCAAGCCAGCTCTGAGACAGGATTGTGTCAAGGCACAGATCTAGGGAAGGGTACCAATGCATTTCTGCAGCTTTGAATGTCCCCAAGAACACAGTTGCTTCATCATTCTTAAATGGAAGAAGTTTGGAACCTCCAAGGTTTGCCACCCAGCCAAACTGAGCAATTGGGAGAGAAGCACCTTGGTCAGGGAGGTGACCAAGAACTCAATGGTTACTCTAACAGAGCTCTAGAGTTCCTCTATGGAGATGAAGGACAACTGTCTCTGCATCATTCCACCAATCAGGCCTTTATGATAGAGTGGCCAGACGGAAGCCACTCCTCAGTAAAAAAGGCACATGACAGCCCACTTGGAGTTTGCCAAAATGCACCTAAAAACTCTCAGACCATTAGAAACCAGATTCTCTGGTCTGATGAAAGCAAGATTGAACTCTTTGGCCTGAATGCCAAGCATCACGTTTGGAGGAAACCTGGCACCATCCCTACGGTGGAGCATGGTGGTGGCAGCATCATTCTGTGGGGATGTTTTTCTGGTCTAGTTACTGAATGTCCTGGAGTGGCCCAGCCAGAGCCCGGACTTCAACCCGATCGAACATCTCCGAAAAGACCTGAAAAAAGCTGAGCTGCAATGCTCCCCATCCAACCTGAGAGCGTGAGAGGATCTGCAGAGAAGAATGGGAGAAATTCCCCAAATACAGGTGTGCCAAGCTTGTAGCGTCGTACCCAAGAAGACTCGAGGCTGTAAGTGCTACCAAAAGTGCTTTAAGAAAGTACTGAGTAAAGGGTCTGAATACTTATGTAAATGTATTTGTTTTTTGTTCGTAATATATTTGCAATCATTTCAAAACTGTTTTTGCTTCGTCATTATGAGTTGTGTGTAGATTGAGGGAAAAAACAACAACATTTGAATCAATTTTAGAATAAGGCTGTAATGTAACAAAATGTGGAAAAAGTCAAAGGTCTGAATTTCCGAAGGCACTGTTTGTTAATGGTCACATTTTGTAATGCTTGTTAAAGGGTTTTCAATCAAGTTCACTGGGAATCTGAGATTTAACTGATAGGTCATTATGAGGTGACGTCACTAAAGCTGCTGTAGGTCGTCCCATGACAGAAAAGTCTGAAATTAGGAAGGAATTCTAGTTTTGGCTCTAGAACTAAAAGGAAACCCCTGTTGTTGCTCAGCAGGACCAGGTTTGAAGACCATTGATGAATGACTGTTGTATGACCACAACGGAACGCAGATTTAGGGTCTCATTCCTGGGCACTGAACACCAGGGCTTAGTGTCTGCTGTTGTGTACAGTTAGTATGTCTGTGCTAGAATTTAGGGGGTCTACACAGTCTATGCAAACGGAGTCAAAGGATGTCCATTTGTGTTGCTCTGTAAGTAGTTCTACGTACATTTGTGCGGCTGAATTCCTTTGGCTCCGTTTCCGTAGACTGTAGACCCCTTTTACTGTCACTTGAACCATTCAACATGGAGCATAGTCCGGGTTAGCGGAGGGTTTGGCCGGTCGGGATATCCTTGTCCCATCGCGCTCTAGCGACTCCTTGAAGCAGCCCAGTGTGTCAAGAAGCAGCACAGGGTGTCAAGAAGCAGAGCAGGGTGTCAAGAAGCAGAGCAGCTTGGCAAGTTCGAGTTTCAGAGGACGAATGGCTCTCAACCTTCGCCTCTCCCGAGTCCGTATGGGAGTTGCAGTGATGGGACAAGACAAACTACCAATTGGATAAAATTTGATATCACAAAATTGGGGAGAAAAAGGGGTAAAAAGTAAAGAAAGAGGCACCACAGAGAGAGTGAGGGTTGGACACAAGATATTTATTTATTTAACCAGGTAGGCCAGTTGAGAATATGTTCTCATTTACAACTGCGACTTTGCCAAGATACAGCAAAGAAGTGCGACAAAAAACACAGAGTTACACATGGGATAAACAAACGTACAGTCAATAACACAATAGAAAAATATATGTACAGTGTGCGCAAATGTAGAAGATTAGGGAGGTAAGGGAATAATTAAGGCCATAGAGGCTAAAATAATTACAATTTAGCATTAACACCGGAGTGATAGATGTGCAGATGATGATGTGCAAGTAGAGATACTGGGGTGCATAAGAGCAAGAAGATAAATAACAATATGGGGATGAGGTAGTAGGGTGGGCTATTTACAGATGGGCTGTGTACAGGTACAGTGATCAGTAAGCTGTTCTGACAGCTGATACTTAAAGTTAGAGGGAGATAAGTCTCCAGCTTCAGGGATTTTTGCAATTCGTTCCAGTTGTTGGCAGCAGAGAACTGGAAGGAAAGGCGGCCAAAGGAAGTGTTGGCTTTAGGGATGATCAGTAAAATATACCTGCTGGAGCGCCGTGCTATGGTGACCAGTGAGCTGAGATAAGGCGGGGCTTTACCAAGCAAAGACTTATAGATGACCTGGAGCCAGTGGGTTTGGCGATGAATATGTAGCGGACCAGCAAACGAGATCATACAGGTCGTAGTGGTGGGTAGTATATGGGGCTTTGGTGACAAAACAGATGGCACTGTGATAGACTACATCCAGTTTGCTGAGTAGAGTGTTGGAGGCTATTTTGTAAATGATATCGCAGAAGTCAAAGATCGGTAGGAAGCCAATTCTAGATTTAATTTTGGATTGGAGATGCTTAATATGAGTCTGGAAGGAGAGATTACAGTCTAACCAGACACCTAGGTATTTGTAGTTGTCCACATATTCTAAGTCAGAACCGTCCAGAGTAGTGATGCTAGTCAGGCAGGGAGGTAGCAATTGGTTGAAGAGTATGCATTTAGTTTTACTAGCATTTAAAAGCAGTCGGAGGCCACGGAAGGAGTGTTGTATTCCTCCTGACAGTGCTGGTGTAACTGTGTCAGATTTCTAGGCCTCCTTGCTCGCTTTTTCAGTTCTGCCCACAAATTCTCTATGGGATTGAGGTCATGGCTTTGTGATGGCCACTCCAATACCTTGACTTTGTTGTCCTTAAGCCATTTTGCCACAACTTTGGAAGTATGCTTGGGGTCATTGTCCATTTAGAAGACCCATTTGCGACCAAGCTTTAACTTCCTGACTGATGTCTTGAGATGTTGCTTCAATATATCCACATAATTTTCCTGCCTCATGATGCCATCTATTTTGTGAAGTGCACCAGTCCCTCCTGCAAGCACACCCACAACATGATGCTGCCACCGCAGTGCTTCACGGTTGGGATGGTGTTCTTCGGCTTGCAAGCATCCTCCTTTTTCCTCCAAACATAACAATGGTCATTATGGCCAAACAGTTGTATTTTTGTTTCATCAGACCAGAGGATATTTCTCCAAAATGTACGATCTTTGTCCCCACGTGCAGTTGCAAACCGTAGTCTGGCTCTTTTATGGCGGTTTTGGAGCTGTGGCTTCTTCCTTGCTGAGTGGCCTTTCAGGTTATGTCGATATAGGACTCGTTTTACTGTGGATATAGATAATTTTGTAACTGTTTCTTCCAGCATCTTCACAAGGGCCTTTGCTGTTGTTCTGGGATTGATTTGCACTTTTTGCACCAAAGTACGTTCACCTCTAGGAGACAGAATGCATCTCCTTCCTGAGCAGTATGATGGCTGTGTGGTCCCATGGTGTTTATACTTGCGTACTATTGTTTGTACAGATGAACGTGGTACTTTCAGGTGTTTGGAAATTGAGTTGGAGGTCTACAATTTTTTTTCTGAGGTCTTGGCTGATTTCTTTTGATTTTCCCATGATGTCAAGCAAAGAGGCAATGAGTTTGAAGGTAGACCTTGAAATACATCCATATGTACACCTCCAATTGACTCAAATTATGTCAATTAGCCTATCAGAAGCTTCTAAAGCAAGGACATCATTTTCTGGAATTTTCCAAGCTGTTTAAAGGCACAGTCAACTTAGTGTATGTTTTTGTGCTGGTCAAGGGAAGTTAAGTCTGGGGTGAACCAAGGGCTATATCTGTTCTTAGTTCTACATTTTTTGAATGAGGCATGCTTATTTAAGATGGTGAGACAAGCACTTTTAAAGAGCAACCAGGCATCCTCTACTGACCGGATGAGGTCAATATCCTTCCAGGATACCCGGGCCAGGTAGATTAGAAAGGCTTTCTCGCTGAAGTGTTTTAGGGAGTGTTTGACAGTGATGAGGGGTGGTCATTTGACCACGGACCCATTACGGATGCAGGCAATGAGGCAGTGATCGCTGAGATCCTGGTTGAAGACAGCAGAGGTGTATTTAGATGGCAAGTTGGTCAGGATGATATCTAAGAGGGTGCCCATGGTTACGGATTTAGGGTTGTACCTGGTAGGTTCCTTGATAATTTGTGTGAGATTGAGGGCATCTATCTTAGATTGTAGGATGGCCGGGGTGTTAAGCATATCCCAGTTTAGGTCACCTAACAGTACGAACTCTGAAGATAGAGGGGGGGGGGGCAATCAATTCACATATGGTGTCCAGGGTACAGCTGGGGGCTGATAGAGTGATTGAGAGAGAGAGGGGTTCTGGTATTACACTAGACAATCATTTAGCAGTGATTCAAAAACCAGAACCAACCAGACTACACCAGAATGGTAAGAGAAACCTTGTGGGACAGAGAGAGTGAGGAACAGACACGTCACAGCAGAAAACAAAGAACAGAGGTATTGGAGTGTTTTGGGGACAGTGCTAGGATGACTGGGTGTGGTGGCGTGTTACCATGGTGATGTGTGTCTTTGGGGGTTGGTAGAAGTGGTGGGGGAGCAAAGAGCTGACCATGACCCCAGAGGAGACCCCACAGGAAGCACAAGGTCAACCCCCCCACCCAGCTCAGAACATCGATTTACAACAAGTATAGGTGTGTGTGTGTTCATGCAAACACTCATAATTTACATGATGTCACAACTACAGCATAAACACAGTCATTAGTCAGTGGCAGACTTGCAATGTTGAATTCCTTCTATATCGGGTTTGTTGTAGATGGGAGATGATGTGTTACCTGGTCAGCGTACCTGATTATAAGGTCACAGGATGAGACCCAGATGCAGACACAGGAGGCAGATGGTTCAAGTCTCTGATATTTATTATAATCCAAGGGGCAGGCAAGAGAATGGTTGTTGACAGGCAAAAGATCATAAACAAGGTCCTGGGAAACATATGTTAACATTTCCAAAGCAAGTGAAATACAAAATCAAATAAACAATAGAAATTAGCAGTAAACATTACACTCACAAAAGTCCCAAAAGAATAAAGACATTACAAATGTCATTATGTGCAAATAGTTCAAGTACAAAAGGGAAAATAAATAAACATAAATATGGGTTGTATTTACAATGGTGTTTGTTCTTCACTGGTTGACCTTTTCTTGTAGCAACATGTCACAAATCTTGCTGCTGTGATGGCACACTGTGGTATTTCACCCAGTAGATATGGGAATTTATCAAAATTGGGTTTGTTTTTGAATTCTTTGTGTATCTGTGTAATTACACACACAGCATTATGCAATGTTAAAGGTACCTGAGTAGATAGATCAGCAGAGGTACCCCCCCTATCACCCACACCCCAGTATGCCATCTCCTCCAGCTATCTCTAACGGTAAGAGTCCTTTCCTCTCCACCTGGCTGTCTCCTCTAGCTGTCTCTAACGGTAAGAGTCCTTTCCTCTCCACCAGGCCGTCTCTAGCTATCTCTAACGGTAAGAGTCCTTTCCTCTCCACCAGGCCGTCTCTAGCTATCTCTAACGGTAAGAGTCCTTTCCTCTCCACCCGGCCGTCTCCTCCAGCTATCTCTATAATAGCTCTGCTTTGTCTTTTTAAAATACAGCTGAAACCCACAGGCTACCCAACATTCCAAAGCTCCAAACTGATTGGCTCTTCATTAAAATATTTGACTATATGCAAATCACAGTTTGGGAACAATCACTGTGGTAGATTTACTTTGTTTCAATGGTGAGCCAGAGGAGATTTCATCATATGTTCATGTCCAAATTACATCATTTGAGAATAAGATGCAAAGTTGATCTGAAGACAAAGTTAGAGTCCTTTCCATTTTGAACAATCACTACATTCCCTGCGTAGGTAGCAGACCGGTGATGAACACTGACATAGTGATTGGAGAGACAGACTATAGATCCTAAACAGTGTTTTACTACCAGAAACAAGGACAGTTCACCATCAACTCCTACAAAAATGTCCATTAATTATAATCGACATAATCATTCAAATTTCCTGTTGCTTAAATTATTATCCTACAGTTGTACATATATGAAATTAGAAGATTTATTTCCCTTAGTTATGTATAAAACAATCATGTTGAAATTGATTTGACGCTCTGTTTTTAATTTGTTGCCAGTCTGAGGATAAGGACCATCTGATCAGTGGGTATCCAATTTCAAAAAGTTTGTCCAGCCATTGGTAGTGGAGACCATATAAAACACTGCGCATCGTGGAGCTAAAATTGCAAACTACAGCGATATGATATAGACAATAGACTTCTTCTAGAGTTTGCTTAGTGAGTAGTGGTGACATGAGGACGGATTCTCTGCATTTTATTAGAATGCAGTCCTGCGTTTGTAGAGGGAGGCACGATTGAGACGCAGATTGGTGGAAAAGGCACATACCGACCTGTCAGGCACAGAGGTCAAATGTGTTTTTAAAAAAAAGGATATTAGGGCGATATTCGTTAGCTCTTAAACAAACGATGCCTTGACTACGGTAATTATATCTTATTGATCAGGGGCGGATGGAGACCAATACATGCTTTAAAAAAATATATTTAAAAAAAAAATGTTATTTGTATTTCAATCTTCAATACCTTTTAAACAAAGTGTGCCACAACTATGAAAATGATATGAGGCCTATTCTGAATCAGGAGAGGATGGAACACAATCCACACCTATTTTGTTGATTATTTTTGTTGTCTATTATTTTTATTTGTAAACGTTTTACTAGGATTTCATTCCTCAATATGTCTTAAACAAGGCTTGCCATGACTATGCAAATTATATTTTCTGAATCAAGGTAGGATTTGTTATCCATCTTCCCATGATTTAGAATATATACTTTTCATAGTCATGGTACACTTTGTTTAAAAACTATTGAAGACTGAAATCTGGAATCTTCATTTTTTAATTTATTTAACAACTGAAAAAGGTGTGGATCAATCTCCATTCTCCCTTGATTCAGAAGATATCATTTTCAGTCATGGCATGCTTGGTTCAACAGCTATTGATGAGAGAGCCACCGAATATCCAGTATACTTTTTTTTGTACCTTGGTTCATTGCGTCTTCATAGAGACCAATAAATTCCCCCACCAAAAAAACATCACGTTTACTCTTCATGCAGGGCATGCGGACATGTACTTGCATAACGATCAGTTATATATTCCGTAAACAAGTTTATATAACTGTTACCTATTGTGAATACGCACCACAACTTCTATAGGCTGTAGAAACAGGTGTTAATGTAAAAGTTAACAACTTTTTATGTCTTTTTCACTTTTTCATTATTCAGTTTGTCGGGGGTCTTTGTTTCTGTGTTTGTTCTGAGTTTGTCTAATCTCTCGTTCCCAGATTGAGTGGCAATATGTTGAAGAAGATTCAAAGGGCGACCAAGCGCGAGTTCTGACTGCTCAGCAAAATATGACAAATTTAAAACGATTTAATTGATTTTTGTGTGTGTGTGTGTGTGTGTTTTCCTATAAATTGTCTACAATTTATTCACTATGAACAAATCATTTCTATAAGGGGGGTGTGAGGGGATTCACCCCAAACCCCAGCGTTACATGACCTATGGTAACCCATGTTCTGTCCTCCGCAGTGTTAAATGTTGTGACTGACAGAGGAATGTTACAACTCACATGTTGCAGCCCTGAAGGGTATGGGATTAACATGAGGACTATGCTTTACCTCAGAGGAGAGAAGATTTTTACATACTATAAGCTTCAGCACTTGGCGGTCCTGTTCTGTGAGCTTGTGTGGCCTACCGCTTTGCGGCTCAGCAGTTGTTGCTCCTGAACGTTTCCACTTCACAATAACAGCACTTACAGTTGAAGGGGCAGCTCTAGCAGGACTGACTTGTTGGAAAGGTGTTCTCCTATGACGGTGCCATGTTGAAAATCACTGAGCTTTACAGTAAGGCCATTTCACTGCTAATGTCTATGTCCTCTATTGTATACACCTGTCAGCAACGGGTGTGGCTGAAATAGCGAATCCACTCATTTTAAGAAGTGTCCACATACTTTTGCATATATAGTTTATTTAGATGCTATTTATAAACGTTTTTTTTTTTTAATTACACATCAAATAGCCTAACAATGAGGAGAAAGGGAGTCGGTTTGAGGATAAATCCAGCCACTATTGTTGAACTCAGCTGGTTTTATCTGGCTAATAGCCTAAATAAATGGGATGCATTATTCACAGTAAATTCAATTAAAATCAAAGGCTCCCCTGGTCTCCTGAAGTCCTAATGTTTTGTGTGCAAATGTTTTTACCATGGCATGTAGGTCCAGGTTGCAGGCCCAACTGTTTTCTATACTGAGTATTGCCAACCCAGACAGTCTTTCCTGAGACATTGTGCATTTTAGTCCGATGTCCATTGCGCTGCCCAGTTTCCCTGATGTTGCTACGGCAATCAAGCTGTTTTTACCTGCCCTGTAACTGTCGCTTCTGCAGAGAGATCGTTTTCTTAACTAAAACTCATAAAGAACTTTCTAAGAGCCATTAGGCTCTCGGTCTGATATTCGCTTTTGAACACCTGAATAAGCTCCACTCATTTCACTGGCGCCATCGTAGCCTTGACCACAGCATTTGTTCACCGATATCCTCTTATACCTTCAATCAAAAGTATGTCAAGTCCTGAGGCACTTTTTCAGTCATGTCCTGAAACAAACACTTTGCTTCCTACTACATCTGGAAATGTAAAAGATGTATGACTGACTTTAGGGAGGGTTACTATCAAAATGATTTACTGAATTTAAAAAATCACATCCGTGGGCCCCCAGAGCTCGTGGGCCTCGTGCCTTGCGGGTGCTGCTGCCAGGTCAATGCATGTCACCAGTATACCAGTAGCCATTGTAATAGACCTTAGTCTTCTTTAGAATGGATTCACAACATACAGGCTACAACCATATGAATACAGACAATATACTTCTTATACAGTAAGTAGGCTGAGTAGCGGTGACATGTAGACGGATTCTCTGGGTTGTATTGGGATGCGCTGCAGAACTGCATCTGTAGAGGGAGGAATGAGAGAGATGCAGATCGGTGGAAAAGGCACCGGTCAGGCACCGAGGTAAAATACATTTTATACTGAGGTAAAATTAGTTTTATACGGAATATTCCGTGGATATTAATTGTTCTCTCATAACTAGCTATTGAACCAATCATGCCATGACTATGAAAATGGAATATTCTGAATCGGGGGGATGCAGAACGATCCTCACCTTTTTTTGGTTGTTGATTTTGATCTTCTCCATTCACCCCTGATTAAGAATATACAATGTTCATAGTCATGGCACGCTTTGTTAAAGAGTTAATGACGATTGAAATACGAAATCTTCATTTTTTTATGTAGGCCTGAATATAAAAAGGTGTGGATTGTAAAAAAAAAAATGTTTTTAATATCCACCGAATATCCAATATAAAATGTATTTTAAATCTGTTTATTGGGCCTTCATGTAGTCAAATAACCCCCCCCAAAAAAAAAAAAACCATAATTTAAAGACCCTGGGTTTATAAGCGCGGATATCGAATTTGCGGGTGGAGCATGCTTTTGCGGCACAGTCGATAGCGCGCTGGACTTCGGGCTAGAAGGCCGAGGGCTCGAGACCTGCTCCCTGCTGTTTCGTTACAATAATGTTTACTCCGTCTTGCAGGGCATGTGGAAAGGTACTTACATAACAAACACGCTGCCGAAATTCTATAGGCTATAGAAACAGATTTGTATGGACATGTTCATTGCTTTTTCTCTAAGTTTATTTATTTCTTATAAATAGTGTTTGTGTTAGTGTTTGTTTCTGTGTTCATTCTGAGCTTGTCTCATCTCTCCTTCACAGCCAATATGTTGAGGAAGACTCAAAGGGAGACAGTGCCCGAATTCTGACTGCTCAGCAACATATTTTCTATGACACATTAAATTGGTTGAATTTATTGTGTGTGTGTTTTCCTATCAATTGTCTACAATAGAGAGGAGAAGGAGAGGAGAGAGAAGGAGAGGATAGTAGAGACAAGGAGAGAGAGAAGAAGAGAGAGGATGAGGAGGAGGAGAGTGAAGGAGAGGAGAGGAGAGGATAGGAGAGAGAAGGAGAGGAGGAGAGAGAAGGGGAGGAGAGGAGAGAAAAGGAGAGGACAGCAGCAAATCATTCTGCTTACATTGTTGACTTCTCCCCCACCTCGTGCAGTTGTATAAGGGTGAGATTTACATCTTTGAGGGATGGAGAGGGGAGGGACTAACTGGAAACAAGGAGGAGAAGAGGGGAGGAGTAGAGAAGAATGTTGGAGGATATAAGGACCCTCAGTCAGCTCCCATCTTACTCATTTTCCTCCTCACACACAACCCGGAGAGTCGAGCCGTCACACACACAGATCTGTAACCATGAGGCTGAGCATAATGGGAGTTCTGCTGTGCGCTACGCTGGTTGCCTGTGTCAACGTCATGCCTCAGAAAGACTTCAACCTGGAGAAGGTGAGAGAGAGAGAGACTGAGAGAACTGATAAAACAAATGAGAAAGGCTACAACAACAAAAAGAGAGCAGGCAAAGAGTTGAGAGAAGAGTGTTGTACAGTACAAGTGCAGAGAGAGAAGAGATTCTGGAGTTGAGGAGGGTCAGAGTAGAGAGAGGACAGTGGATCATCTGCCATGACTATTAAATCAATTTCCATTGTGAGAATGAATGAATAGTGGTTCTTCTTTTTCTTAGAACTATATTCTCTCTCCCCAGATGGCTGGTAAGTGGTGGGCCGTGGGCTTTGCCACCAACGCCAAGTGGTTTATGAACCGTAAGGCTGGTATGAAGATGGGAACTTCCATGATGCTGCCCACTGCCGAAGGTGACCTGGACATCAGCAGCGCTATGCGCAAGTGAGTTTGTGTGTGTCTGTGTGCCCGTGTGTGTGTGTCCATTTCACTCATATTGATGCTGCTCTTTCTCTCAGCGCTGATGGCTCTTGCTGGAGGATGACCGAAGTGGCCAAGAAGACTGACATCCCAGGCCGCTTCACCTTCACCAGCCAGCGTGAGTTCACACACACACACACACACACACACACACACACACACACACACACACACACACACACACACACACACACACACACACACACACAGACACACACACACACACACACACACACACACACACACACAGTTAACATAACTACATATCTCTTTCTCCCTCTCTCAGGTTGGAACAATGAAAATGACATGCGTGTGGTAGCTGTCCAGTATGATGACTTTGCTCTGATCCACACCATCAAGACCAAACACGGAGTAACTGACGTGGTCAACAAACTCTTCAGTAAGTCTGTCTGGCTGCCTGCATGTCTGAAATTAATTCACACCTTTAGATTCTCATGTTTTGTGTCATTCATCACAGTTTCACTTTGGTCTCTGGTTTTAGCATGGTCATGTTACAGGTGGGTTATGTTAACCTGGTTGTGTTCTGTTAACCTGGTAGTGTTCTGTTAACCTGGTTGTGTTCTGTTAACATGGTTGCGTTGTATTAACCTGGCTGTGTTAACCTGGTTGTGTTCTGTTAACCTGGTTGTGTTCTGTTAACCTGGTAGAGTTTTGTTAACCTGGTTGTGTTCTGTTAACCTGGTTGTGGTAATCTGGTTATGGTAACCAGGTAGACTTGTGTTAACCTGCTTGTGTTGCGTTATCCTGGTAGTGCTGTGTTAACCCAGTTGTGTTGTGTTAACCCAGTTGTGTTAACCTGCTTGTGTTAAACTGGTTTTGTTCTGTTGTTTTATCCTGGTTGTGTTAACATGGTTCTGTTGTGTTAACCTGGTAGTGTTGTGTTTACCTGGTTGTGTTAACCTGCTTGTGTTTACCTGCTTGTGTTGAACAGTTTTTGTTGTGTTAACCTGGTTGTGTTGTGTTAATCTGATTGTGTTGTGTTTACCTGGTTGTGTTAACCTGGTTGTGTTGTGTTAACCTAGTTGTGTTATCCTGGTTCTGTTGTGTTTACCTTGTTGTGTTTTGTTAACCTGGTTGTGTTAACCTGATTCTGTTGTGTTTACTTTGTTGTGTTGTGTTAACCTGTTTTTGTTAAACTTTTTTGTTGTGTTAACCTGGTTGTGTGTGTTTACCTGGTCGTGTTGTGTTAACCTGGTTGTGTTGTGTTAACCTGGCTGTGTTAACCTGGTCGTGTTGTGTTAACCTGGTTGTGTTGTGGTTGTAGGTCGCACTCCAGAGGTGAGCGCAGATGTCCAGAAGAAGTTCATGCAGTTCTCTCTGGATACAGGAATCCTCTCTGGGAACATTGTTTTCCTGCCCAACAACGGTACGACACCACACACACACACACACACACACACACAGATGTACAATATTATTATGGTGATCAGATACATATGAATGTGCTTCCCTGGTAGAAATCATCTCCTCACTCTTATCTCCCTCCTCTCTATTGCAGGTGAATGTGCCGAGGCATAAATGTTCACTCATCACATTCTCCCTCTGCTACTCTTCTACTGGCATCTGTCTCCATTTCACATCCAAACTCTTTTCCTGGAAGAAGACTGAAGACTGCATATATTGAGGGATTTATTCCACAAATTTGAATTATTTTCAGCCTATTCAATTCAATATGAACAAAATAATAAAAGATGATTAAAAAAAGCATATTTCTCAAGTTGAGTACTGTCTTTTATAGGGGGAAAACGGAAGACATTTTTCATGGCTTATGGATTTAAAAATAACCAGAGCTTCAGGTACATCCAAAAATAACAAAGTTAATGTGTTTACCTAACTAATTCCTTCCCAGGCTTTGCCTTCCTTCTGCTTAGAGCAATTCATACCTGAGACAAGAAACACAAATAACATTCTACAGTATAAGCTCTAAGTGTTCTGTTCCACCATTATAGACAGAGGCTCTAAGTGTTCTGTTCCACCATTATAGACAGAGGCTCTAAGTGTTCTGTTTCACCATTATAGACAGAGGCTCTAAGTGTTCTGTTCCACGTTATAGACAGAGGCTCTAAGTGTTCTGTTCCACCATTACAGACAGAGGCTCTAAGTGTTCTGTTCCACCATTATAGACAGAGGCTCTAAGTGTTCTGTTCCACCATTATAGACAGAGGCTCTAAGTGTTCTGCTCCACCATTATAGACAGAGGCTCTAAGTGTTCTGTTTCACCCTTATAGACAGAGGCTCTAAGTGTTCTGTTCCACCATTATAGACAGAGGCTCTAAGTGTTCTGTTTCACCCTTATAGGCAGAGGCTCTAAGTGTTCTGTTCCACCATTATAGACAGAGGCTCTAAGTGTTCTGCTCCACCATTACAGACAGAGGCTCTAAGTGTTCTGTTCCACCATTACAGACAGAGGCTCTAAGTGTTCTGTTCCACCATTATAGACAGAGGCTTTAAGTGTTCTGTTCCACTATTATAGACAGAGGCTCTAAGTGTTCTGTTCCACCATTATAGACAGAGGCTCTAAGTGTTCTGTTCCACCATTATAGACAGAGGCTCTAAGTGTTCTGTTCCACCATTATAGACAGAGGCTCTAAGTGTTCTGTTCCACCATTATAGACAGAGGCTCTAAGTGTTCTGTTCCACCATTATAGACAGAGGCTCTAAGTGTTCTGTTCCACCATTATAGACAGAGGCTCTAAGTGTTCTGTTTCACCCTTATAGACAGAGGCTCTAAGTGTTCTGTTCCACCCTTATAGACAGAGGCTTTAAGTGTTCTGTTCCACTATTATAGACAGAGGCTCTAAGTGATCTGTTCCACTATTATAGACAGAGGCTCTAAGTGTTCTGTTCCACCATTATAGACAGAGGCTCTAAGTGTTCTGTTCCACGTTATATCAAATCAAATCAAATTTATTTATATAGCCCTTCGTACATCAGCTGATATCTCAAAGTGCTGTACAGAAACCCAGCCTAAAACCCCAAACAGCAAGCAATGCAGGTGTAGAAGCATGGTGGCTAGGAAAAACTCCCTAGAAAGGTTATAGACAGAGGCTCTAAGTGTTCTGTTCCACCCTTATAGACAGAGCTCTAAGTGTTCTGTTCCACCCTTATAGACAGAGGCTCTAAGTGTTCTGTTCCACCCTTATAGACAGAGGCTTTAAGTGTTCTGTTCCACTATTATAGACAGAGGCTCTAAGTGTTCTGTTCCACCATTATAGACAGAGGCTCTAAGTGTTCTGTTCCACCATTATAGACAGAGGCTCTAAGTGTTCTGTTCCACCCTCATAGACAGAGGCTCTAAGTGTTCTGTTCCACCCTTATAGACAGAGGCTCTAAGTGTTCTGTTCCACCCTTATAGACAGAGGCTCTAAGTGTTCTGTTCCACGTTATAGATAGAGGCTCTAAGTGTTCTGTTCCACGTTATAGACAGAGGCTCTAAGTGTTCTGTTTCACCATTATAGACAGAGGCTCTAAGTGTTCTGTTCCACCATTATAGACAGAGGCTCTAAGTGTTCTGTTCCATGATATAGACAGAATCTCTAAAGTCACGTGTCAAACTCATTCCATTGAGTGCCAAGTGTGTACAGTTTTCACCCCTCCATTGTACTTGATTGATGAATTAAGATCGCTGATTAGTAAGGAACTCCCCTCACCTGGTTTTCTAGGTCTTAATTGAAAGGAAAAACCAGCAGACACTATGCCCTCCATAGGATGAGTTTGACACTCCTGCTCTAAGTGTTCTGTTTCACCGCTATAGACGGTCCTTCTCCGTGTTAAAGTCATGTGAGTTGAATACAGGTTAGAATGCTGTGAGTGGCGCAGCGGTCTAAGGCACTGCATCACAGTCCTTGAGGCATCATTACAGACCTGGGTTCAATCCCAGGCTTTGTCACAGTTGACCACACCTGGGTGACCCATGAGGCTGTGCACAATTGGCCCAGTGTCATCCGGGTTTAGCTGGCCGTTGTGGACCAGGCACATGCACGCTGACTTCTGTCTCCAGTTGTACAGTGTTTCCTCTGACACATTGGTGTGTCAGGCTTCCGCGTTAAGCAAGCGGTGTGTCAAGAAGCAGTGCGGCTTGGCAGGGTTGTGTTTCGGAGGACGTATGGCTCTCGACCTTCGCCTCTCCCGAGTCCGTATGGGAATTGCAACGATGGGCCAAGTCTGTAACTACAAATTGGGGAGAAAAGGGGGGAGATAAAAAGTTAAATAAAAAACTATTTAAGAATGCTGTGCTATGATACAGTATAGTTTTGCATTACCTAAACCCTCCCTTAACCCGGGTGACACTGGGCCAATTGTGCACCACATCATGGCCTATTTGGTTGTCATTTTCTCATGTTTAGCATAACAGTTCACCGATCTATACAGCCTATTACTGCCAAATAATACAGTCAGTCCACCTTCAAAACAAAATCTTACTAGAGGTTATTTCATTATGCAGTGCAGTCTCTTTAGCTATAGGCCTATAACTTATTTAATTGGTACTCTGCATTCGGGGCAAGTAGCAAGTAGCGTTCTCCTGGCATCCGCCAAACCCAGATTCATTCATGGGACTGCCAGATGTTGATGCAAGATTCATCACTCCAGAGAACGTGCTTCCACTACTCCAGAGTCCAATGGCATCGATCTTTACACCACTCCAGAGAACGTGCTTCCACTACTCCAGAGTCCAATGGCATCGATCTTTACACCACTCCAGAGAACGTGCTTCCACTACTCCAGAGTCCAATGGCATCGATCTTTACACCACTCCAGAGAACGTGCTTCCACTACTCCAGAGTCCAATGGCATCGATCTTTACACCACTCCAGAGAACGTGCTTCCACTACTCCAGAGTCCAATGGCATCGATCTTTACACCACTCCAGAGAACGTGCTTCCACTACTCCAGAGTCCAATGGCATCGATCTTTACACCACTCCAGAGAACGTGCTTCCACTACTCCAGAGTCCAATGGCATCGATCTTTACACCACTCCAGCCGATACTTGGCATTGCGCATGGGGATGTTAGGCTTGTGTGCGGCTGCTCGGTCATAGAAAACCATTTCATGAAGCTCCCGACCAACAGTTCTTGTGCTGACGTTGCTTCCAGAGGCAATTTGGAATTCAGTAGTGAGTGTTCAAATCAAATCAAATGTTACATGTCACATGCACCTAATACAACACCTTACAGTGAAATGCTTACTTACAAGCCCTTAACCGACAATGCAGTTTTAATTAAAAATAAGTAAATAATAAAATAGAAATATAACAAATAATTAAGGAGCAACAATAAAATAAACAATAAAATAACAGTAGCGAGGCTATATACAGGGGGATCCAGTACAGAGTCAATGTGCGGGGGCACTGGTTAATCGAGGTAATTGAGGTAATATGTACAGTTGAAGTCTGAAGTTTACATACACTTATGT
This sequence comes from Oncorhynchus tshawytscha, assembly GCF_018296145.1. Taxonomy (NCBI): domain Eukaryota; kingdom Metazoa; phylum Chordata; class Actinopteri; order Salmoniformes; family Salmonidae; genus Oncorhynchus; species Oncorhynchus tshawytscha. The sequence goes on along the minus strand of NC_056457.1, from coordinate 25,633,168 downwards.
TGGAGTCATTAAAACTCGTTATTCAACAACTCCACAAATTTCTTGTTAACAAACTATATTTTTGGCAAGTCGGTTAGGACATCTATTTGTGCATGACACAAGTAATTTTTCCAACTATTGTTTACAGACAGATTATTTCACTTATAATTCACTGTATCACAATTCCAGTGGGTCAGAAGTTTACATACACTAAGTTGACTGTGCTTTTAAACAGCTTGGAAAATTCCAGCAAATGGCTTTAGAAGCTTCTGATAGGCTAATTGACATCATTTGACTCAATTGGAGGTGTACCTGTGGATGTATGTCACGCCCTGGTCAAAGTATTTTGTGTTTATCTTTATGTATTTGGTCAGGCCAGGGTGTGGCATGGGGTTTTTGTAATTGTGGTGTGTTTGTCTTGGGGTTTTGGTGGTGGTATTGGGATTGTAGCTTAGTGGGTTATCTAGCAAAGTCTATGGCTGTCTGGAGTGGTTCTCAATCAGAGGCAGATGCTTATCGTTGTCTCTGATTGGGAACCATATTTAGGCAGCCATATTCTTTGAGTTTGTCGTGGGTGATTGTCCTTAGTGTCTTACTTGTACTCTCTGTTAGTTTGCACTAGATAGGCTGTTTTCGGTTTTCATTACGTTTATTGTTTTGTAGTGTTTAGTGTTTAGTCGTGTTTACGTTTTGTTTAATAAATATGGATCGCAATCGACACGCTGCAGTTTGGTCCGACTCTCCTTCATCACCACTAGAAAACCGTAACAATGTATTTCAAGGCCTACCTTCAAACTCAGTGCTTCTTTGCTTGACATCATGGGAAAATCAAAAGAAATCAGCCAAGACCTCAGAAAAAAACTTTTAGACCTCCACAAGTCTGGTTCATCCTTGGGAGCAATTCCAAATGCCTGAAGGTACCACGTTCATCTGTACAAACAATAGTACGCAAGTATAAACACCATGGGACCACGCAGCCGTAATACCGCTCAGGAATGAGACGCGTTCTGTCTCCTAGAGATGAACATACTTTGGTGCGAAAAGTGCAAATCAGTCCCAGAACCACAGCAAAGGACCTTGTGAAGATGCTGGAGGAAACAGATACAAAGTATCTATATCCACAGTAAAACGAGTCCTATATCGACATAACCTGAAAGGCCGCTCAGCAAGGAAGAAGCCACTGCTCCAAAACCGCAATAAAAAAAGCCAAATACTAATTGAGTATTAGCTTCCAAATACTAATTGAGTGTATGTTTACTTCTGACCCACTGGGAATGTGATGAAAGAAATAAAAGCTTAAATAAATCCTTCTCTCTACTATTATTCTGACATTTCACATTCTTAAAATAAAGTGGTTATCCAAACTGACCTAAAACGGGGAATTTTTACAAGGATTAAATGTCAGGAATTGTGAAAAAAGTTTAAATGTATTTGGCTAAGTTGTATGTAAACTTCCGACTTCAACTGTACATGTAGGTAGAGGTCAAGTGATTGTGCGTGGATAATAAACAGAGAGTAGGTTGTCATCCTGGCACCACATTGCCAGGTATCTGACCTCCTCCCTATAAGGCTGTCTTATCGTTGTCAGTGATCAGGCCTACCACTGTTGTGTCGTCTGCAAACTTAATGACGGTGTTGGAGTTGTGCTTGGCCATGCAGTCAGGGGTGAACAGGGAGTACAGGAGGGGACTGAGCACGCACCCCTGAGGGGCCCCTGTGTTGAGGATCAGAGTGGCAGATGTGTTGTTACCTACCCTTACCACCTGGGGGCGGCCCGTCAGGAAGTCCAGGATCCAGTTGCAGAGGAAGGTGTTTAGTCCCAGGTCCTTAGTTGAACACTGAGCTGTAGTTAATGAATAGCATTCCCACGTAGGTGTTCCTTTTGCCCAGGTGGGAAAGGGCAGTGTGGAGTGCAATAGAGATTGCATCATCTGTGAATCAGTGAGGAAGGTATGCAGATTGGAGTGGGACTAGGGTTTCAGGGATTATGGTGTTGATGTGAGCCATGACCAGCCTTTCAAAGCACATCATGGCTACAGACGTGAGTGCTACGGGTCCGTGGTCATTTAGGCAGGTTACCTTGGTGTTCTTGGGCACAGGGACTATGGTGGTCTGCTTTAATATGTTTGGTATTACAGACTCGGTCAAGGATAGGTTAAAAATGTCAGTAAAGACTTGCCAGATGATCACCGCATGCCCAGAGTACACATCCTGGTAATCCATCTGGCCCTGCGGCCTTGTGAATGTTGACCTGTTTAAAGGTCTTACTCACGTTGGCTACGGAGAGTGCAATCACACTGTTGTCCGGAACAGCTGATGCTCTCATGCATGCTTCAGTGTTGCTTGCCTCGAAGCGAGCATAGAAGTTATTTATCTCGTCTGGTAGGCTTGTGTTAATGGACAGCTCGCAGCGGTGCTTCCCTTTGTAGTCCGTAATAGTTGGCAAGCCCTGCCACATCAGACGCGCGTTTGAGTCGGTGTAGTACAATTCAATCTTAGTCCTGTATTTACGCTTTGCCTGTTTGATGGTTCGTCGGAGGGTATAGCCGGATTTCTTATAAGCGTCCGGGTTAGAGTCCTGCTCATTGAAAGCGGCAGCTCTACTCTTTAGCTTGCAACTGAGGACAGACAATTGTGACATGCTATGCGCTTCAGCTCTCTGCATCCCATTCTGTTAGGTTGTGTGGCCTACCACTTCATGGCTGAGCAGGTGTTGCTCCTAAACTTTTCTACTTCACAATAACAGCACTTACGGTTGACCGGGGCAGCTGTAGCAACCCAGAAATTTTGACGAACTGACTTGTTGGACAGGTGCCATCCTATGACGGTGCCACGTTGAAAGTCTCTGAGTTCTTCAGGAAAGCCATTCTACTGCCAATGTTTCTCTATGGCGATTGCATGGCTGTGTGCTCAATTTTATACACCTGTCAGCAACGAGTGGGGCTGAAATAGCGAATCCACTCATTTGAAGAGGTGTCCACATACTTTTGTATATATAGTTTATTTAGATGCTATTTATAAACGTTTTATAAAAATTACACATCAAATAGCCTAACAATGAGGAGAAAGGAGTCAGTTTGAGGATAAATCCAGCCACTATTGTTGAACTCAGCTGGTTTTATCTGGCTAATAGCCTAAATAAATGGGATGCATTATTCACAGTAAATTCAATTAAAATCAAATCCAACTTAAGAGGCTCCCCTGGTCTCCTGAAGTCCTAATATTTTGTGTGCAAATGTTTTTACCATGGCTTGTAGGTCCAGGTTGCAGGCCCAACTGTTTTCTATACTGAGTATTGCCAACCCAGACAGTCTTTCCTGAATAATGCTGTAGATATTGTTATAAGGGAGTGTGAGACTATTGACACATGTAACTTTCAGAGTTTTATTCTTGTTATTAATATAGTTTACAGAGTGCTAAAAGTGCTGCTGTTGCTAGCTAGCATGCCTTTCTGTGATGTAGACGGTTAGCTGAGCTGCCGACAGGTGCTGGCGTTGCATTTTGGGAGATGTAGTTTGGTCCTCTACGGTCTGAATGGAATAGAGGCGATTTCACGTTGTAACTTGTTTATGTTGCAGTGTTTTTGTACATGAGTTGTTGTATTTAGCTACTGTCAACACTGAAAGCACCTAGCAATGTATTGGGGATGTGAGACAGGATATGTGTTTTACCTTTCTTCATGCTCCTGTGTAGAACAACTGGTCAGATGGTGCATTGGAGACTGATGTGTTCCTGTCCTGTCTTTTCATAATACTATTGCAGGTATGGTTCTATTGTCTAAGAATTAAGATTATACATTCTTTGTATTAAGGACTGGTTATTATTTTATCAAATCAAATCAAATCAAATCAAATCAAATTTTATTTGTCACATACACATGGTTAGCAGATGTTAATGCGAGTGTAGCGAAATGCTTGTGCTTCTAGTTCCGACAATGCAGTAATAACGAGCAAGTAATCTAACTAACAATTCCAAAAAAACTACTGTCATACACAGTGTAAGGGGATAAAGAATATGTACATAAGGATATATGAATGAGTGATGGTACAGAGCAGCATAGGCAAGATACAGTAGATGATATCGAGTACAGTATATACATATGAGATAAGTATGTAAACCAAGTGGCATAGTTAAAGTGGCTAGTGATACATGTATTACATAAGGATGCAGTCGATGATATAGAGTACAGTATCAACGTATGCATATGAGATGAACAATGTAGGGTAAGTAACATTATATAAGGTAGCATTGTTTAAAGTGGCTAGTGATATATTTACATCATTTCCCATCGATTCCCATGATTAAAGTGGCTGGAGTAGAGTCAGTGTCATTGACAGTGTGTTGGCAGTAGCCACTCAATGTTAGTGGTGGCTGTTTAACAGTCTGATGGCCTTGAGATAGAAGCTGTTTTTCAGTCTCTCGGTCCCAGCTTTGATGCACCTGTACTGACCTCGCCTTCTGGATGGCAGCGGGGTGAACAGGCAGTGGCTCGGGTGGTTGATGTCCTTGATGATCTTTATGGCCTTCCTGTAGCATCGGGTGGTGTAGGTGTCCTGGAGGGCAGGTAGTTTGCCCCCGGTGATGCGTTGTGCAGACCTCACTACCCTCTGGAGAGCCTTACGGTTGAGGGCGGTGCAGTTGCCATACCAGGCGGTGATACAGCCCGCCAGGATGCTCTCGATTGTGCATCTGTAGAAGTTTGTGAGTGCTTTTGGTGACAAGCCAAATTTCTTCAGCCTCCTGAGGTTGAAGAGGCGCTGCTGCGCCTTCCTCACGATGCTGTCTGTGTGAGTGGACCAATTCAGTTTGTCTGTGATGTGTATGCCGAGGAACTTAAAACTTGCTACCCTCTCCACTACTGTTCCATCGATGTGGATGGGGGTGTTCCCTCTGCTGTTTCCTGAAGTCCACAATCATCTCCTTAGTTTTGTTGACGTTGAGTGTGAGGTTATTTTCCTGACACCACACTCCGAGGGCCCTCACCTCCTCCCTGTAGGCCGTCTCGTCGTTGTTGGTAATCAAGCCTACCACTGTTGTGTCGTCCGCAAACTTGATGATTGAGTTGGAGGCGTGCATGGCCACGCAGTCGTGGGTGAACAGGGAGTACAGGAGAGGGCTCAGAACGCACCCTTGTGGGGCCCCAGTGTTGAGGATCAGCGGGGAGGAGATGTTGTTGCCTACCCTCACCACCTGGGGGCGGCCCGTCAGGAAGTCCAGTACCCAGTTGCACAGGGGGGGTCGAGACCCAGGGTCTCGAGCTTGATGACGAGCTTGGAGGGTACTATGGTGTTGAATGCCGAGCTGTAGTCGATGAACAGCATTCTCACATAGGTATTCCTCTTGTCCAGATGGGTTAGGGCAGTGTGCAGTGTGGTTGAGATTGCATCGTCTGTGGACCTATTTGGGCGGTAAGCAAATTGGAGTGGGTCAAGGGTGTCAGGTAGGGTGGAGGTGATATGGTCCTTGACTAGTCTCTCAAAGCACTTCATGATGACGGATGTGAGTGCTACGGGCGGTAGTCGTTTAGCTCAGTTACCTTAGCTTTCTTGGGAACAGGAACAATGGTGGCCCTCTTGAAGCATGTGGGAACAGCAGACTGGTATAGGGATTGATTGAATATGTCCGTAAACACACCGGCCAGCTGGTCTGCGCATGCTCTGAGGGCGCGGCTGGGGATGCCGTCTGGGCCTGCAGCCTTGCGAGGGTTAACACGTTTAAATGTCTTACTCACTTCGGCTGCAGTGAAGGAGAGACCGCATGTTTCCGTTGCAGGCCGTGTCAGTGGCACTGTATTGTCCTCAAAGCGGGCAAAAAGTTATTTAGTCTGCCTGGGAGCAAGACATCCTGGTCCGTGACTGGGCTGGGTTTCTTCCTGTAGTCCGTGATTGACTGTAGACCCTGCCACATACCTCTTGTGTCTGAGCCGTTGAATTGAGATTCTACTTTGTCTCTGTACTGGCGCTTAGCTTGTTTGATAGCCTTGCGGAGGGAATAGCTGCACTGTTTGTATTCAGCCATGTTACCAGACACCTTGCCCTGATTAAAAGCAGTGGTTCGTGCCTTCAGTTTCACACGAATGCTGCCATCAATCCACGGTTTCTGGTTAGGGAATGTTTTAATCGTTGCTATGGGAACGACATCTTCAACGCACGTTCTAATGAACTCGCACACCGTATCAGCGTATTCGTCAATGTTGTTGTCTGACGCAATACGAAACATCTCCCAGTCCACGTGATGGAAGCAGTCTTGGAGTGTGGAGTCAGCTTGGTCGGACCAGCGTTGGACAGACCTCAGCGTGGGAGCTTCTTGTTTTAGTTTCTGTCTGTAGGCAGGGATCAACAAAATGGAGTCGTGGTCAGCTTTTCCGAAAGGGGGGGGGGGCAGGGCCTTATATGCGTCGCGGAAGTTAGAGTAACAATGATCCAGGGTCTTTCCACCCCTGGTTGCGCAATCGATATGCTGATAAAATTTAGGGAGTCTTGTTTTCAGATTAGCCTTGTTAAAATCCCCAGCTACAATGAATGCAGCCTCCGGATAAATCGTTTCCAGTTTGCAGAGAGTTAAATAAAGTTCGTTCAGAGCCATCGATGTGTCTGCTTGGGGGGATATATACGGCTGTGATTATAATCGAAGAGAATTCTCTTGGTAGATAATGCGGTCTACATTTGATTGTGAGGAATTCTAAATCAGGTGAACAGAAGGATTTGAGTTCCTGTATGTTTCCTTCATCACACCATGTCACGTTGGCCATAAGACATACGCCCCGCCCCTCTTCTTACCAGAAAGATGTTTGTTTCTGTCGGCGCGATGCGTGGAGAAACCCGCTGGCTGCACCGCTTCGGATTGCGTCTCTCCAGTTAGCCATGTTTCCGTGAAGCAAAGAACGTTACAGTCTCTGATGTCCCTCTGGAATGCTACCCTTGCTCGGATTTCATCAACCTTGTTGTCAAGAGACTGGACATTGGCAAGAAGAATGCTAGGGAGTGGTGCACGATGTGCCCGTCTCCGGAGTCTGACCAGAAGACCGCTTCGTTTCCCTCTTTTTCTGAGTCGTTTTTTTTTTTTGGTCGCTGCATGTGATCCACTCGGTTACACTGGTTGTAAGGCAGAACACAGGATCCGCGTCGCGAAAAACATATTCTTGGTCGTACTGATGGTGAGTTGACGCTGATCTTATATTCAGTAGTTCTTGTCGGCTGTATGTAAAGAAACCTAAGATGACCTGGGGTACTAGTGTAAGAAATAACACGTAAAAAACAAAAAACTGCATAGTTTCCTAGGAACGCGAAGCGAGGCGGCCATCTCTGTCGGCGCCGGAAGAGTATATGTAGTATACATTATGGCTTTATGTATGAGTGTGATTGTGTGATCCCGAGAAAACACTGAGAGAGAACAACTTGTCAGATGGTGCATTGGAGACTGATGTGTTCCTGTCCTGTCTTTTCACAATACTATTGCAGATCAACATAAAAGCCTAAAAGACAGCCGTGGTGTCGCTCTCATTTCTTGGTTCTCCTGTGGTACATAAGAACGTGGTGTCGCTCTTCATTTCTTGGTTCTCCTGTGGTGAATATAAGACCCACTACCTGACACCATTCTGTATACTTCTGGCCCTTCTTTGGACACTGTGTTAACAACCCTCCAGGCAAGCTTCAATGCAATACAACTCTCCTTCCGTGGCCTCCAATTGCTCTTAAATACAAGTAAAACTAAATGCATGCTCAAAGCCCCATATACTACCCACCATTGCGACCTGTAAGCTCTCGTTGGCTGGCCCTCGCTTCATACTCGTGGCCAAACCCACTGGCTCCATGTCATCTACAAGACCCTGCTAGGTGAAGTCCCCCCTTATCTCAGCTCGCTGGTTACCGTAGCAGCACCCACCTGTAGCACACGCTCCAGCAGGTATAACTCTCTGGTCACCCCCAAAACCAATTCTTTCTTTGGCCGCCTCTCCTTCCAGTTCTCTGCTGCCAATGACTGGAACGAACTACAAAAATCTCTGAAACTGGAAACACTTATCTCCCTCACTAGCTTTAAGCACCAACTATCAGAGCAGCTCACAGATTACTGCACCTGTACATAGCCCACCTATAATTTAGCCCAAACAACTACCTCTTTCCCTACTGTATTTATTTTATTTATCTTGCTCCTTTGCACCCCATTATTTGTATTTCTACTTTGCACATTCTTCCACTGCAAATCTACCATTCCAGTGTTTTACTTGCTATATTGTATTTACTTTGCCACCATTACCTTTTTTTGCCTTTGCCTCCCTTATCTCACCTCATTTGCTCACATCTTATGTAGACTTGTTTATACTGTATTATTGACTGTATGTTTGTTTTACTCCATGTGTAACTCTGTGTTGTTGTATGTGTCGAACTGCTTTGCTTTATCTTGGCCAGGTTGCAATTGTAAATGAGAACTTGTTCTCAACTTGCCTACCTGGTTAAATAATGGTGAAATCAAAATAAAATACAGATGCACAACGATATATACCACAAATAAGGGTTTGTTGATATTTGAAACCACGCAACTCAAACACCGGTTCACCAGAATGAAGTAAATCGCAAACAGCTGTTTTGTTAAGACGTCAAGAACTGTTCTCTGCAGAAGACGATCATCTGTTTGCATCTGCCAATGTATTGGCTGTATAGTATCCAGACGACCTGTCCCCAGAGCTTCCTATACAGTTAATCTCTTTCTGTAACTTGTTGAGGAGGCAATTAAAGCGAATGAGATGCTCAATTAAAGATGTTGCAGAACTGTAGTATTTCAAGCCCTCCTTCCTTCTGCCCAGTTTCCCTGATGTTGCTACGGCAATCAAGCTGTTTTTACCTGCCCTGTAACTGTCGCTTCTGCAGAGAGATCGTTTTCTTAACTAAAACTCATAAAGAACTTTCTAAGAGCCATTAGGCTCTCGGTCTGATATTCGCTTTTGAACACCTGAATAAGCTCCACTCATTTCACTGGCGCCATCGTAGCCTTGACCACAGCATTTGTTCACCGATATCCTCTTATACCTTCAATCAAAAGTATGTCAAGTCCTGAGGCACTTTTTCAGTCATGTCCTGAAACAAACACTTTGCTTCCTACTACATCTGGAAATGTAAAAGATGTATGACTGACTTTAGGGAGGGTTACTATCAAAATGATTTACTGAATTTAAAAAATCACATCCGTGGGCCCCCAGAGCTCGTGGGCCTCGTGCCTTGCGGGTGCTGCGGGTGTGTCCAGTACGTAAAATTAGTCTTCTTTAGAATGGATTCACAACATACAGGCTACAACCATATGAATACAGACAATATACTTCTTATACAGTAAGTAGGCTGAGTAGCGGTGACAGGTAGACGGATTCTCTGGGTTGTATTGGGATGCGCTGCAGAACTGCATCTGTAGAGGGAGGAATGAGAGAGATGCAGATCGGTGGAAAAGGCACCGGTCAGTCACCGAGGTAAAATACATTTTATACTGAGGTAAAATTTGTTTTATACGGAATATTCCGTGGATATTCATTTTTTCTCTCATAACTTGCTATTGAACCAATCATGCCATGACTATGAAAATGGAATATTCTGAATCGGGGGGATGCAGAACGATCCTCACCTTTTTTTGGTTGTTGATTTTGATCTTCTCCATTCACCCCATAGTCATGATTAAGAGTTAATGACGATTGAAATACGAAATCTTCATTTTTTTTAATGTAGGCCTGTATATAAAAATATATATATTTTTAAATATCCACCGAATATCCAATGTAAAATGTATTTTACATATGTTTATGGCGCCTTCATGTAGTCAAATAACCCCCCCCCAAAAAAAAAACAAAAAAAACAATGTGTACTCCTTCTTGCAGGGTGTGTGGAAAGTTACTTGCGTAACAGTCAGTTATATAAATTGCATAAACAAGTTTATAAAACTGTTACCTAATTTTGAACACGCAGCACAAATTCGATATGTTATAGAAACATATTTGCATGTAATTATATGGACATGCTCATTGCTTTTTCTCCAAGTTTATTTAGGTCGTATAGTCAGAGTCTTTGTTTCTGTGGTCGTTCTGAGCTTGTTTCATCTCTTCTTCACATCCAATATGTTGAGGAAGATTTCAAAGTGCGACCGAGCCCGAGTTCTGACTGCTCAGAAACAGTAATATAACCTACAGGAGAGTATGTACCATTCATAGTTATATAACCTCCAGGAGTTATGTACCATTCATAGTTATATAACCTCCAGGCGTTATGTACCATTCAGAGTTATATAACCTACAGGAGTTATGTACCATTCAGAGTTATATAACCTTCAGGAGTTATGTACCATTCAGTGTTATATAACCTACAGGAGTTATGTACCATTCAGAGTTATATAACCTTCAGGAGTTATGTACCATTCATAGTTATGTGCCAACCATAGTTATATAACCTCCAGGAGTTATGTACCACTCACCGTTATGTACCATTCAGAGTTATATAACCTCCAGGAGTTATGTACCATCAGAGTTATATAACCTCCAGGAGTTATGTACCATTCAGAGTTATATAACCTACAGGAGTTATGTACCATTCAGAGTTATATAACCTACAGGAGTTATGTACCATTCAGAGTTATATAACCTACAGGAGTTATGTACCATGCAGAGTTATATAACCTACAGGAGATTATGTAACCTTCAGACCTCCAAGTAATGTATCCTTCAGGAGGAATTCGTTATATGACCTATGTTAACCCATGTTCTGTCCTGCACAGTGTTAAATGTCGTGACTGACAGAGGAATGTTACAACTCAGATGTTGCAGCCCTGAAGGGTATGGGATTAACATGAGGACTATGCTTTACCTCACTCTGAGGATACTGTGTGTATATGTGTTGGTGCATTCATGTGTGTGTGTGTGTCTTCATGCTTACATGTGGATTTCAGGGTGGAGGTTGTTCAGACCAGGAATCAGACTTGTCTAAATAGATAAGTCCTATCATTGTTGGGGTAGAGGAGAGAGAAGGAGGAGAAAAGGAGTGAAGAGGGGAGAGAGAAGGAGAAGATGAGAGAGAAGGAGGAGAAAAGGAGCGAAGAGGGGAGAGAGAAGGAGGAGAGGAGAGAGAGGGAGGAGAGGAGAAAGAAGGAGGAGAAAAGGAGCGAAGAGGGAAGGTGAGGAGAGGAGAGAGAAGGAGAAGAGAGAGGAGAGAGAAGGAGAAGAGAGAAAAGGACAGGCGAGAAAAGGACAGGAGAGAAAAGGAGAGGAGAGAGGAGAAGAGAGAAAAGGAGAGGAGATGAGAGAAAAGGAGAGGAGATGAGAGAAAAGGAGAGGAGGAGAGAGGAGAAGAGAGAAAAGGACAGGAGAGGGGAGAAGAGAGAAAAGGAGAGGAGATGAGAGAAAAGGAGAGGAGATGAGAGAGGATGAGAGAGGAGAAGAGAGAAAAGGAGAGGAAATGAGAGAAAAGGAGAGGAGGAGAGAGGAGAAGAGAGAAAAGGAGAGGAGATGAGAGAAAAGGAGAGGAGGAGAGAGAAGAGAAAATGAGGAGAGAGGAGAAGAGAGAAAAGGAGAGGACAGCAGCAAATCATTCTGCTTACATTCTTGACTTCTCCCCCACCTCCTCGTGCAGTTGTATAAGGGTGAGATTTACATCTTTGAGGGATGGAGAGGGGAGGGACTAACTGGAAACAAGGGGGAGAAGAGGGGAGGAGTAGAGAAGAATGTTGGAGGATATAAGGACCCTCAGTCAGCTCCCACCTTACTCATTTTCCTCCTCACACACAACCCGGAGAGTCGAGCCGTCACACACACAGATCTGTAACCATGAGGCTGAGCATAATGGGAGTTCTGCTGTGCGCTACGCTGGTTGCCTGTGTCAACGTCATGCCTCAGAAAGACTTCAACCTGGAGAAGGTGAGAGAGAGAGAGACTGAGAGAACTGATAAAACAAATGAGAAAGGCTACAACAACAAAAAGAGAGCAGGCAAAGAGTTGAGAGAAGAGTGTTGTACAGTACAAGTGCAGAGAGAGAAGAGATTCTGGAGTTGAGGAGGGTCAGAGTAGAGAGAGGACAGTGGATCATCTGCCATGACTATTAAATCAATTTCCATTGTGAGAATGAATGAATAGTGGTTCTTCTTTTTCTTAGAACTATATTCTCTCTCCCCAGATGGCTGGTAAGTGGTGGGCCGTGGGCTTTGCCACTAACGCCAAGTGGTTTATGAACCGTAAGGCTAGTATGAAGATGGGAACTTCCATGATGCTGCCCACTGCCGGAGGTGACCTGGACATCAACTGCGCCAACCAGAAGTGAGTTTGTGTGTGTCCGTGTGTGTGTGTCCATTTCACTCATACTGATGCTGCTCTTTCTCTCAGCGCTGATGGCTCTTGCTGGAGGGTGACCCATCTGGCCAAGAAGACTGACATCCCAGGCCGCTTCACCTTCACCAGCCAGCGTGAGTTCACACACACACACACACACACACACACACACACACACACACACACACACACACACACACACACACACACACACACACACACACACACACACACACACACACACACACACACACACACACAGACACAGACACAGACACACACACACACAGTTAACATAACTACATATCTCTTTCTCCCTCTCTCAGGTTGGAACAATGAAAATGACATGCGTGTGGTAGCTGTCCAGTATGATGACTTTGCTCTGATCCACACCATCAAGACCAAACACGGAGTAACTGACGTTCTCAACAAACTCTTCAGTAAGTCTGTCTGGCTGCCTGCATGTCTGAAATAAATTCACACCTTTAGATTCTCATGTTTTGTGTCATTCATCACAGTTTCACTTTGGTCTCTGGTTTTAGCATGGTTATGTTACAGGTGGGTTGTGTTAACCTGGTTGTGTTCTGTTAACCTGGTTGTGTTGTGTTAACCTGGTTGTGTTGTGTTAACCTGGTTGTGTTCTGTTAACCTGGTAGTGTTCTATTAACCTGGTTGTGTTGTGTTAACCTGGCAGTGTTGTGTTAACCTGGTTGTGTTCTGTTAACCTGGTTGTGTTGTGTTAACCTGGTTGTGTTCTGTTAACCTGGTAGTGTTGTGTTAACCTGGTAGTGTTCTGTTAACCTGGTTGTGTTGTGTTAACCTGGCTGTGTTAACCTGCTTGTGTTAAATTTTTGTGTTGTGTGAACCTAGTTGTGTGTGTTAACCTGGTCGTGTTGTGTTCACCTGGTAGTTTTGTGTTAACTGGGTTTTGTTGTGTTTACCTGGTTGTGTGGTTAACCAAATGGCGTTAACCTGCTTGTGTTAAACTTTTGTGTTGTGTTTACCTGGTTGTGTTAACCTGGCCGTGTTGTGTTAACCTGGCTGTGTTAACCTGGTTGTGTGTGTTTACCTGGTTGTGTTGTGCTAACCTGGTTGTGTTGTGTTAACCTGGTATTGTTTGTTAACCTGGTTGTGGTAACCTCGTAATCTTGTGTTAACCTGGTAGTTTTGTGTTAACTGGGTTTTGTTGTGTTTACCTGGTTGTGTGTGTTAACCTGGTTGTTTTAACCTGGTTCTGTTGTGCTACCCTGGTTGTGTTAACCTGGTAGTGTTTGTTAACCTGGTTGTTTTAATCTAGTTGTGTTAACCTGGTAGTGTTGTGTTAACCCAGTTGTGTTGTGTTAACATGGTAGTGTTGTGTTAACTTGGTCGCGTTGTGTTAACCTGGCTGTGTTAACCTGCTTGCGTTAAACTTTTGTGTTGTGTTAACCTGGCTGTGTTGTGTTAACCTGGCTGTGTTAACCTGGTCGTGTTGTGTTAACCTGGTTGTGTTAACCTGGCTGTGTTTACCTGGTCGTGTTGTGTTAACCTGGCTGTGTTAACCTGGTCATGTTGTGTTAACCTGGTTGTGTTGTGGTTGTAGGTCGCACTCCAGAGGTGAGCGCAGATGTCCAGAAGAAGTTCTTGCAGTTCTCTCTGGATACAGGAATCCTCTCTGAGAACATTGTTTTCCTGCCCAACAACGGTACGACACCACACACACACACACACACACACACACAGATGTACAATATTATTATGGTGATCAGATACATATGAATGTCCTTCCCTGGTAGAAATCATCTCCTCACTCTTATCTCCCTCCTCTCTATTGCAGGTGAATGTGCCGAGGCATAAATGTTCACTCATCCCATTCTCCCTCTGCTACTCTTCTACTGGCATCTGTCTCCATTTCACATCCAAACTCTTTTCCTGGAAGAAGACTGAAGACTGCAAACCCCAGCCACCCCCTCCCCTGGCAGAACAAACCCCAGCCACCCCCTCCCCCGGCAGAACAAACCCCAGCCACCCCCTCCCTCGGCAGAACAAACCCCTTCACCTTTAATCCCCACTACTTCCTATAAACCACTGTACACAAGCTTTTTTTTACTGCAGATTTCTCGTTTAAATAAATAATCTTTAAAAACATACACATGATCCCTACTGTCACATTGGTTGGTGTCTGGTTGTGTTGACCTGGGTGGTGTTGATCTGGTTGTGTTGACCTGGGTGGTGTCGACCTGGGTGGTGTTGATCTGGGTGGTGTTGATCTGGGTGGTGTCGACCTGGGTGGTGTTGACCTGGGTGGTGTTGATCTGGGTGGTGTTGACCTGGGTAGTGTTGATCTGGGTGGTGTTGACCTGGGTGGTGTTTACCTGGGTGGTGTTGATCTGGGTGGTGTTGATCTGGGTGGTGTTGATCTGGGTGGTGTCGACCTGGGTGGTGTTGATCTGGGTGGTGTTGACCTGGGTGGTGTTGATCTGGGTGGTGTTGACCTGGGTGGTGTTGATCTGGGTGGTGTTGATCTGGGTGGTGTTGACCTGGTTGTGTTTACCTGGTTGTGTTTACCTGGTTGTGTTTATCTGGTTGTGTTTACCTGGGTGGTGTTTACCTGGTTGGGGTCTTCATATTTAGAGTGAAGTGTGAGAGGAAACGATGTAAGTAGAGGCAGCAATATCAAACAGGCTTTTGGTGCTTTCAGGACAACTGTGTCAGAGCTATAGAAAGAGGAATTCCGAGTTGGATGACCATTCTAAATCATTTTTCAGTGGGAGCTCGTTTTTTTCCGAGTTCCCAGTTGTCCTGAACGCCACATGAGGGAAGGAGGTTGGGTTGAGTCATCATTAAAATGACAGGGTGCAGGTGTGTGGTGGCTGGAGAGTGAGAGAGTAAATGTGGTGTACTCTGCCCTCTACTGGTAGAAGCAGAGAATGACATGAATAACACAGCAATTGTCAGCCTATTGCTTAAGTTACAAGAATATATATAGTATGTTTTTATTAAAATTAATTTGACAAAATATTTAAACTATATATTGAGTGATTTATATCACAAATTCGAATTATTTTCAGCCAATTCAAATCTACAATTCAATATTAAAAACAAAATAAACAACGCATAGTAAAAAGTATAACAATTTTCAAGGCTCATGGATTTAAAAATAACCAGAGCTTCAGGTACATCCAAAAATAACAAAGTTAATGTGTTTACCTAACTAATTCCTTCCCAGGCTTTGCCTTCCTTCTGCTTAGAGCAATTCATACCTGAGACAAGAAACACAAATAACATTCTACAGTATAAGCTCTAAGTGTTCTGTTCCACCATTATAGACAGAGGCTCTAAGTGTTCTGTTCCACCATTATAGACAGAGGCTCTAAGTGTTCTGTTCCACCATTATAGACAGAGGCTCTAAGTGTTCTGTTCCACCATTATAGACAGAGGCTCTAAGTGTTCTGTTCCACCATTATAGACAGAGGCTCTAAGTGTTCTGTTCCACCCTTATAGACAGAGGCTCTAAGTGTTCTGTTCCACCATTATAGACAGAATCTCTGAGTGTTCTGTTCCACCATCACAGAGGCTCTAAGTGTTCTGTTCCACCATCACAGAGGCTCTAAGTGTTCTGTTCCACCATCAGAGGCCTACCCTGGTAATATGCTCATTGGCTGGAGGGCACATTCATTGAGAAGGTACGGAAAGACTCTCTCAGTGAAAGTGTGTGTAATAGTGTATAAATATGTGTTATTATCAGGGTCAGAGAATGACAGCATCCCTCTGTCCCAGTCCAGCTGCACTCTGATCCTCTGGGGTATCTTTCTCAATCTGAGCTGGATGTCTGGCCTCGGAGGGGACTCTACTTTATGTCGAATATCACCATCAACATCATAACCATAAGCATCACAGGGGCTTACACACCAAAGGCTTAAACACCAGAATCCACTTTCTACTTTTGCTTTCCTCTGGACAGACTCTGCTATCACACCCAGGGCTGTATTGAACTCTACCTCAACCTCCCAGCTGTGTGTCCCTGAGGTAAAGCCCTCAGAGCCCAAGACCATTTTATAGTAATTAAACCTCTCTGGGTTGTCAGGAAGCTGCTGTCTCTCTTTATTGTATATGGCACTGGTCAGGTCCTCAGACAGGATGGACTTGGGTTGGCAGTGTTATCAGAATCAAGGATCAGAACAGAGAACAGAGATCAGTGTTGGGGTTAGAATCACAGAATCTGAAACAGAGAATCCACTTTCAGTGTTGGGGTCCAGAATCACAGAATCTGCTATCAGACCCAGGGCTGTGTTGAACTTGGGTTGGCAGTGTTGTCCCTGAATCAAGGATCAGAGGACAGAGAACAGAGATACAGTGTTAAACCAGAATCACAGAATCTGAGGACAGAGAACAGAGATACAGTGTTGGGGTCAGGTCACAGAATCTGAGGACAGGAACAGAGATACAGTGTTGGGGTCCAGAATCACAGAATCTGAGGACAGAGAACAGAGATACAGTGTTGGGTTGGGTTGGCAGTGTTGGGGTCCAGAATCACAGGATCTGAGGACAGAGAACAGAGATACAGTGTTGGGTTGGGTTGGCAGTGTTGGGGTCCAGAATCACAGAATCTGAGGAGGGAGATCAGAGATAGGGTATTATTTTTGTTATTGTTTGTTGATTATTGTTTGTTGTTGCTGGTTGTTGTTGATGATGAAGTGCGCTCTCTAATCCCCGAGCTACGTGTGTGGACTTCTTAGCAACAAGGTGTTTAGCATTTGTAATGTAATGTGAAGATAATGGGAGATGACAAAATGTTGTGCAGAAAAGGTTATTGTTTTGGCTAAGTAGGTAATAGTATTAGTTTAATTTGCAGTGTTCAGCGATCTATAAGAACTGTCATGCTCACTGTATTTCACAATCCCCTGCATCTCCTCCCAGACTCTGAACTGCATGTTTCCCAGGTGTTTGGCCACGTCTATGAGTGCTCCTGAGACCAGCTGTGGATCCGGCAGTGTGCACTGGGTTCTGGAAGAACATTCAGAAGTCAGTGCAGCTGTTGCTGTAGGGTTGGGTTCAGAACCACAGAGAAGAGAAAGATAGGAGGCAGATCACTTACCTTACCACTGTGACCTTATAGTTCTGAAAAAAAACAGAAGACAAGATTAAATTAAACAATCAATATTTATCAGTCAACCAATACACATACCAACACATCACGTCAATTTAGAGAGAGCAGTGCTGACCTTCAGGAATGAGATGTCTTCAGCTCTCAGCTCCTCCTCTAAGGCTCTGATTGTGTCTGAAAGTGATGATATCTCTCTGCTCATCTCCTCAATCTTCTCCTTCATCACCTGACTCTTCTGCTCCTCTTCCTCCCTCAGAACAGCTATCCTCACATCCTCTTCCTCTCGTAGAAACTGGTGGAGCTTCTCAAATTCCTTTCTCATCCGTATCTCTGTGCTCTGGGCCTTGTTCTGGAGACAGTGAGAGGAACGGTAGTAAACTATCTGCTTAAACACTGGATCATACATGTTCTGCACAACGTTATCGAGTCATTATCCTCACTTTAATATGCTTTGCTGTTTCATCACAGATTTCTTTAACTTCATTAAAGCCCTTCAGCTTCTTCTGTAAGGGCTTCAGGACAGTCTGGAGTTCTTCCTGGCATAAGCAGATGTTGAGTGAATATGAGAGAAATAGATGGAGGAGTCAAAGTGTATAAACAAAGGGGAATTTTTAGGAACATCCCTTTCCATGTTAAAATGTGATGTGAATACAGGTTAGAATGCTGTGCAACTATAGTTCTTCATTATCACTTAATATGCAGACAATGGCCGCTGTTTAATATTGCTGTCGTTTTAGTTTTTCTGTGTGTTTCTATTACTATTTGTATTCTACTGTACCCTGTGGTCCTGTACAGCTTTGTCTATGGGGCAGCAGTCATGTTTTTTGTGGGTTTTTGAGGTCTGACACACAACACAGATGGGCTGTTTATCATCCAGACAGAAGAGCTTGAGTTTCTCGTTGTGCAGATTGCAGTGCTCCTCAGACTCCCCTGAATTTCTCTGCCTCCTCTCCTGTAAAGAAGGCCTCACACAGGTTCTTTAAGACCAGGTTACAGGGAGGATCTGCCCTTGAAGATCTTCTCCTGCAAACTGGACTTTCCTTTTCTGCCTTCCCCCTGCAGTATTCCTGCAGACAGGCTTTACAGAAGCTGTGACTACATGACAGGATGACAGGATCCTTGAAGATGTCACAGCACACAGCACAGGATAGATCGTCCTCTTGGAGAGATAATCTGGAAGCCATTTTGTTCTTGTGACAATCCCTCCTCTGGAATGACTGAGCCTTGTACAAATGTTAACTTTCACTTTTGATTCTGATTGTTAAAAACCTAGTGTGATTAAGCAGCAGCGTGAGATCAGTTTTTAGTATGTATTTCTCACGGTAGTTGTAAAGGTAATTTCTCTCCTCCCAGGGTTTTCTGTGTGTTCAGTCTGGTTTCTCCGAGCAGGTAGTTTAGAGAACACATGACAGATTAACGTTAACCATCGATGTTCACACACTAAACTTCTGAAAGGGAAGTCAAGTAGGAGGTGGAGCTTTGAGACCAGGAAACCATGATCACGTGATGAGTAGGGCCAAGTTGACGCCCTGTACGCACAGCTCACAAAGTAAATCATAATTTCACCACTAAATTGCAATCTCAAAACAGACACAGCCCATGATTAAGCCCCTCGCCTTTACTGTGTCTGTGCCACAAGAGCTAACACAACTCTTCTGTAGGTTACGTGGTATACAAAACACACCTGACAATGGGAGGAGAGGAGGGATTCTATAGGGACGTGTCATCATTAGAATGACAGGGTGATTGGATGCTGTAGTCGGTCCTCTACTCGTGGCTGTAGAGACATTTCAAAGTAAAACTCAGAAGTATTCCATAGGAGGGTTTTATTCACGTTACTTTATAAACATAGAAAGCATGACCGACGAGGGTAAGGAGAAGGAGTACAATGTTCTGCAGCCATTTTGTTTATATGAACAACAGCCATTTGTACAGTTCATTGTGATACTCACTAAACAGAGGGATGGAAGTAAAACCTTTGTAGCCCACTTAACAATAGTTTTTTTTTTACTAAATGAAACTAACATGAAATCTATTTGGTACAAAATATAAAATAATACAGTGTGACATTGATCCCAGTGCTGGACTTAGACAATGTGTGATCCCAGTGCCGGACTTAGACAATGTGTGATCCCAGTGCTGGACTTAGACAATGTGTGATCCCAGTGCTGGACTTAGACAATGTGTGATCCCAGTGCTGGACTTAGACAATGTGTGATCCCAGTGCTGGACTTAGACAATGTGTGATCCCAGTGCTGGACTTAGACAATGTGTGATCCCAGTGCTGGACTTAGACAATGTGTGATCCCAGTGCTGGACTTAGACAATGTGTGATCCCAGTGCCGGACTTAGACAATGTGTGATCCCAGTGCTGGACTTAGACAATGTGTGATCCCAGTGCTGGACTTAGACAATGTGTGATCCCAGTGCTGGACTTAGACAATGTGTGATCCCAGTGCTGGACTTAGACAATGTGTGATCCCAGTGCTGGACTTAGACAATGGACCCAGTGCTGGACTTAGACAATGTGTGATCCCAGTGCTGGACTTAGACAATGTGTGATCCCAGTGCTGGACTTAGACAATGTGTGATCCCAGTGCTGGACTTAGACAATGTGTGATCCCAGTGCTGGACTTAGACAATGTGTGATCCCAGTGCTGGACTTAGACAATGTGTGATCCCAGTGCTGGACTTAGACAATGTGTGATCCCAGTGCTGGACTTAGACAATGTGTGATCCCAGTGCTGGACTTAGACAATGTGTGATCCCAGTGCTGGACTTAGACAATGTGTGATTCCAGTGCTGGACTTAGACAATGTGTGATCCCAGTGCTGGACTTAGACAATGTGTGATCCCAGTGCTGGACTTAGACAATGTGTGATCCCAGTGCTGGACTTAGACAATGTGTGATCCCAGTGCTGGACTTAGACAATGTGTGATCCCAGTGCTGGACTTAGACAATGTGTGATCCCAGTGCTGGACTTAGACCATGTGTGATCCCAGTGCTGGACTTAGACAATGTGTGATCCCAGTGCTGGACTTAGACAATGTGTGATCCCAGTGCTGGACTTAGACAATGTGTGATCCCAGTGCTGGACTTAGACATACAGGCAACAAGCATCATTCACATGATGATGCTGATGCGTCTGTATTTTAATGATAACTTCAGCTTTCTGTCTCTCTGTGGCTCAGTCTTCACCCCAACACCACGGGTGACGTCTCAAACATATATTTCTTCATCTGAAACAATATATAAAGAATACATATGAACAGACCCACTCTATTATCATCACATCCAATATCTTGACAATATCTCCCACTCAGTGTGTGTGTGTGTGTGCATGTGTGTGTGTGTGCGTGTGTGTGTGTGTGTGTCTCACCTGTCTCTGCTTCCTCCTGGTCTGCATTTCCTGCTGCTGCTTTAGCCGCACCTCCTCCAGACTCAGACTCCCACCTGCACACACACACACACACACATACACAATTTTACGGAATCCACCCGTCTCATATAAACTAAAACAAATAGTTGTACCATGGTGCGCCCTTGTGGCTATAAACAGAACTACAGCAGATAAATCTACCTACAGAGACACAGTAATGTCTTCAGACAGTGCTCCACAAGGGAGAGTATGCTGGTATCTACCTACAGAGACACAGTAATGTCTTCAGACAGTGCCCCACAAGGGAGAGTATGCTGGTGTTCTCCAGACAGTGCTCCACAAGGGAGAGTATGCTGGTGTTCTCCAGACAGTGCTCCACAAGGGAGAGTATGCTGGTGTTCTCCAGACAGTGCTCCACAAGGGAGAGTATGCTGGTGTTCTCCAGACAGTGCTCCACAAGGGAGAGTATGCTGGTGTTCTCCAGACAGTGCTCCACAAGGGAGAGTATGCTGGTGTTCTCCAGACAGTGCTCCACAAGGGAGAGTATGCTGGTGTTCTCCAGACAGTGCTCCACAAGGGAGAGTATGCTGGTGTTCTCCAGACAGTGCTCCACAAAGGGAGAGTATGCTGGTGTTCTCCAGACAGTGCTCCACAAGGGAGAGTATGCTGGTGTTCTCCAGACAGTGCTCCACAAGGGTTCTCCAGAGTATGCTGGTGTTGCTCCAGGGAGAGTATGCTGGTGTTCTCCAGACAGTGCTCCACAAGGGAGAGTATGCTGGTGTTCTCCAGACAGTGCTCCACAAGGGAGAGTATGCTGGTGTTCTCCAGACAGTGCTCCACAAGGGAGAGTATGCTGGTGTTCTCCAGACAGTGCTCCACAAGGGAGAGTATGCTGGTGTTTTCCAGACAGTGCTCCACAAGGGAGAGTATGCTGGTGTTCTCCAGACAGTGCTCCACAAGGGAGAGTATGCTGGTGTTCTCCAGACAGTGCTCCACAAGAGTATGCTGGTGTTCTCCAGGGGGAGAGTATGCTGGTGTTCTCCAGACAGTGCTCCACAAGGGAGAGTATGCTGGTGTTCTCCAGACAGTGCTCCACAAGGGAGAGTATGCTGGTGTTTTCCAGACAGTGCTCCACAAGGGAGGGCTGGTGTTCTCCAGAGTATGCTGGTGTTCTCCAGACAGTGCTCCACAAGGGAGAGTATGCTGGTGTTCTCCAGACAGTGCTCCACAAGGGAGAGTATGCTGGTGTTCTCCAGACAGTGCTCCACAAGGGAGAGTATGCTGGTGTTCTCCAGACAGTGCTCCACAAGGGAGAGTATGCTGGTGTTCTCCAGACAGTGCTCCACAAGGGAGTGTATGCTGGTTGCTGTGAAACATGTTAGAGCATGTCATTCTAATCCCATTAGACTCATTATTAACCAGACATTTAACTCTTCAAGGACTCACCTTGTTTATCAGTGCTGGGAGAGTATGCATCTATGTGCTTGGGGAGATGTGTGTTCTCCAGACAGTGCTCCACAAGGGAGTGTATGCTGGTTGCTGTGAAACATGTTAGAGCATGTCATTCTAATCCCATTAGACTCATTATTAACCAGACATTTAACTCTTCAAGGACTCACCTTGTTTATCACTGCATCTATGTGCTTGGAGATGTGTGTGTGTGTGTGTGTGTGTGTGTGTGTGTGTGTGTGTGTGTGTGTGTCACCTAGCTACAGATTGTAACTCCCCAAAATTGAACCATTATATTAGTAGTTACAGGTGTGGCTATACAAAACGTAGGCAGAGATGTTTCAACTAACCTGGTTTTGGTGATAATATCTTCAACCTCAAGTTGTGGAAACAGTAGTCTCATAAAATGTCTGTGTCCAGTTGCAAGGGGTCCGTTTGAATTGAGAAAATGCTCAGTTATTAAAATAAATAAAGGTTTTGCTCCATGAAGCAATCCAACAATGTGTACCCTGGCATCCTGTCTATTTCAAGTCTTCTCTCATTGATGGAGACAGGTGTCTGTCATCGTGGACCCATCTGTCTCAATCAAAGATTTGAAAAATATATTTACATGTCAGTCATTTAGCAGATGCTGTTGTCCAGATTGATTTACAGGAGCAATTAGGGTTAAGCGTCTTGCTCGAGGGCACGTGGACAGATTTTCAAAACAGCAACCTTTGTGTTACTGTCTCAACACGCTTTACCGCTAGGCTACCTGCTGCCCCAGTGGTGCCACACACATTGTTCAATTACTTCAAGGTGCAAAACATTTAGGTTTCTTTTTTTTAACAGAGCATTTTCTAAATTCAAACAAACCCCCTGCAACTAGACACAGATATTTTACGAGACTCCTGTTTCCACGAATCGAGGATGAAGATAGTATCGCCTATACCAGGTTAGTTTAAAAATATCTGCCGACGTTTTGTATAGCCACAACTGTAACTACCAGTATAAATGTGAAATTGTGGGGTTAAATCACATTATCTGGTGTTACAATCTGTAGCCATGTCTCACCAACACTGCTGGGGTCAATGGAGACATAGGGTGTGGCTCTGCTCAGCCTCAGATCCTCCAAAGCTGCCAGCTCTGCCTCCGCCTCTGCACACCAATCAGAGACACACACTCCCTTAATCAACCAATTAAAACACACACCCCCCTCCCTCCCCCCAATCAACAAATTAACACGGCAATTAATTTTAGGGCTTCCCCCTCTAGGCTGATCCTTGATGAGGATGATGATGGTGTGGAGGAACAGGAGGAAGAGGATGATAATGATGATGACAAGCACCTTCCTCCCAGTGTCACAAAACACAGTCAAAGACAAAGGACTCACTTTGCTGGATCTCTATTCTTTTCTTGGGGTTAGGAGGGATGACCGTGAAAGCTTTGTGACTGAAACCGACAAACAGAAATTCATTCAATAAAATGTCATGCCAATGTGACAAGCCAGTCTGGCAGTTCACATCAAATTGGACAGGCTTTCAGCTAAGCTACTCTGAAATTCAAATGCCAAACGTCTAAGTGACAGTTTGTAACATGTAATAAAGGGCCAACAGGATCTGGTGAGGGAACAGAGCTTGACACAACACCTGCGTGCCAGCTGGTGGTAGGTAGGATTATACAACCAGCAGCAGATGGCTTGGTGCTGAAGACTGAGCTATTTCCAGCTACCAGCTAGCTGTATACAACACACCACACACCTGCAAATAACTATACAGATAGGGCTAGAGTATACTGAGGTAGGTTATAGAAGTCCTCTAATAGGGCACGAGTGACCAAGCCTTCTGGAGAGCGACTGGGTGTGCAGGCTTTCATTCCAACCCTGCTATAGAGTAACACAACTGTTTCAGCTAATCAAAGGTCCCAACTGAGAATCCAGTGTGTCGGACCCGGGCTGGAGCCTGGAGTAGCCTATAAGCATTCAAACCCAGCAACTCTCCAGGACCAGGGTTGACTACCCATAGGGCCTTCTTGAAGAGGACAAGTACTTCAGCTGTCCCTCTCACCTCTGAATTACATAGTGCGCCCTGGGTCTCGAACTCCGTTCCTCTTCCTGCCTCGCCTGAGATGCTTCTTTAGACTTTGAAGAAGTTACAGTTGATTTTGGAGACGTGGCTGTTGGTTTTTGACAGAGCACAGCTGATTTCGAAGTGGAGAGTGTTGATTTGGGAGCGGTGGAGGTTGATCTCGCTCTCCTATCGCACCTGGGAGCGCACAGCTTGACCTGCTGCTGGGTCTTCGTGGTCTCGCATCGGTCGCTATGGATACATCTGGGACAGCTCGACGCCCGCGGTTTGCGAGGAGCTGTGACTTTGTGTTGAGTTGTCGATGCTGGTTTCGTTTCAACCGGTTTTGTTTTCACTTCGACGACTCTTGTTTTCGTTTCAACAACAGGCTTTTGCTTGATGACCCTTGTGGTCGGCATTTTATCAATAACAAATATATAGGCTAGGTCAAGGCTCCAAATAAATTCCTTATCATCTCACCTTGTCAATAATAGTTGAATCGGTTCTACAATGGTTTTATCAAATCTCTGAATTAGTAGGCTATTAGCCTGTGAGGTGCTGGATGCTGTGGAACTGTCTGGCTTGTCTGCCTTCACCTGGCAACCGCTTGTTGACGTGGAATCCCGTGCCACGCGCAGGCTGCCGGGGCAAATTAAATTCAAAAGGTTTTAACTGTAATCCGATTACTGACTGGACAGAATCCCCAAAGGATGCTTGACCTTGTAATGAGTATAGCATCAGGAAGTGGGGTTGCGGAGGGCACCCCCTGAAAAATCATAATTAAAAAATAGATAATACTTTTTTCAACAAAATCTATATCCTTCTTGGAAAAAATAGCCTTTTTTTCAACAACAAAATACGAATCTTTTTGACAAAAAAATAATTTCACACTAGTATTAGATATACAGTAGACATCTGTAGTTAGGGTAAAATACTTTTTTCAGCATCTCTGCAAAAAAGGTAGTTCATTTAAGAACAGTGTCTTGCAGGATTCAATAGTCATAAATTGTAAGTGTTGTTGCCCTGTCCTTTTCTCTGTGATGTCATTCTAATGGATTTTCAGAAAGAACAAAACCCTGTCTCTTTCTCTGTGATGTCATTCTAATGGATTTTCAGAAAGAACAAAACCCTGTCTCTTTCTCTCTGATGTCATTCTAATGGATTTTCAGAAAGAACAAAACCCTGTCTCTTTCTCTGTGATGTCATTCTAATGGATTTTCAGAAAGAACAAAACCCTGTCTCTTTCTCTGTGATGTCATTCTAATGGATTTTCAGAAAGAACAAAACCCTGTCTCTTTCTCTGTGATGTCATTCTAATGGATTTTCAGAAAGAACAAAACCCTGTCTCTTTCTCTGTGATGTCATTCTAATGAATTTTCAGAAAGAACAAAACCCTGTCTCTTTCTCTGTGATGTCATTCTAATGAATTTTCAGAAAGAACAAAACCCTGTCTCTTTCTCTGTGATGTCATTCTAATGGGATTCAGAAAGAACAAAACCCTGTCTCTTTCTCTGTGATGTCATTCTAATGGATTTTCAGAAAGAACAAAACCCTGTCTCTTTCTCTGTGATGTCATTCTAATGAATTTTCAGAAAGAACAAAACCCTGTCTCTTTCTCTGTGATGTCATTCTAATGGGATCCAGAAATAACAACCTTGTCCTCAAACATTTACATCAAAAAGTGCAAAGTTATGGTCAAAGACACAAAACATCCACATCAAATTAAATATTTTTCTTGATCAAATAACATGGAAAACAACTACTTTTTGTGCAGTATTAATTTACCATCCTTACAGACCACTTAATGTAACTTACTGTATTGTACATACGCTGGTCATCTAGGTTAGTACCTGTAGACTTTCTATCACCCTGGAGATAAAACAATGACCAATGCAGTAATTGATTATGTGATGTGATGATGTGGCTCAGTTGGTAGAGGTTGTTGGTGCGATTCCCATGTGGGACCAGTATGAAAATGTTTGCACTCACTACTAAGTTGCTCTGGATAAGAGTGTCAGTTTTCACAAAGAAATAAATTGCGTTTGCAAAGTATTTCAAGAACCTGGAAAACATATATCAAGCAAGTATTTTTATATTCCACAAGTAACTTGAGTCTGATAATTATCTTTACAAAACAGTCAATCTGATAATACAAATGCTATGAAACACTCAAACACATTTAGTTTATGTTCTCACAAAAAGTAGTGCACTGGGCCTTTACTAGTCCTATATTAGCAGGCCAATATAGACGTCTTCAGAGCTTACACATTTGTTCACTCCAGTTACAAACTTATACTTAAGAACAACAACTTACAGAAGCACACAAACAATGACTACATCTCATCTGCCCAGACCCACATGCTCACACCTCCATCCCTAGTGCCTGGTCACACCTCCATCCCTAGTGCCTGGTCACACCTCCATCCCTAGTGCCTGGTCACACCTCCATCCCTAGTGCCTGGTCACACCTCCATCCCTAGTGCCTGGTCACACCTCCATCCCTAGTGCCTGGTCACACCTCCATCCCTAGTGCCTGGTCACACCTCCATCCCTAGTGCCTGGTCATCCCTAGTGCCTGGTCACACCTCCATCCCTAGTGCCTGGTCACACCTCCATCCCTAGTGCCTGCTCACACCTCCATCCCTAGTGCCTGGTCACACCTCCATCCCTAGTGCCTGGTCACACCTCCATCCCTAGTGCCTGGTCACACCTCCATCCCTAGTGCCTGGTCACACCTCCATCCCTAGTGCCTGGTCACACCTCCATCCCTAGTGCCTGGTCACACCTCCATCCCTAGTGCCTGCATTATTGTTTGCCACTTGGCCTTAAATTGTATCAATTTGTTTTTCACAGTCGCCCATGCCATTTCAATATTTCAATAATAAATTGTTAATTTTTCTACTGTGTTAAGGATGGCGGATTGATTCATTTCCACATTTTTAGTATGTGTTTTTTTCAAGATGAGAGATCCTTGATAAAAACCTGCTCCAGAGCGCTCAGGACCTCAGACTGGGTGAAAGTTCACCTTCCAACAACCCTAAGCACACAGCCAAGACAACGCAGGAGTGGCTTCGGGACAAGTCTCTTAATGTCCTTGACTGGCCCAGCCAGAGCCCGGACTTGAACCCGATCGAACATCTCTGGAGAGACCTGAAAATAGCTGAGCAGCAACACTCCCCATCCAACCTGACAACGCTTTAGAGGATCTGCAGAGAAGAATGGGAGAAACTCCTCAAATACAGGTGGGCCAAACTTGTAGCATCATACCCAAGAAGACTTGAGACTGTAATCACTGACAAAGGTGCTTCATTAAGTACTGAGTAAAGGGTCTGAATACTTATGCAAATGTATATTTCAGTTTTTTTTTAAATAAATCCCCCATGTGCTTTGTCGACTATGGGGTGTTGTGTGTAGATTGATGAGAATAAAAACGAACTATTTAATACATTTTAGAATAAGGCTGTAACATAACAAAATGTGGAAAAAGTGAAGGGGTCTGATTACTTTCCGAATGCACTGTATATTTTTTCTGTATATTTAGTAATTGTTTGCTTTTCTAAAGTCTAGCAACCTTGGCAGTTTTCATATTATTTATTCATCATGAAGGAATCAATAGGCTACATAGCTTAATTAAAATACATTTTCAAACATACCTCCTGCCCATCAAATGCGGTGCATGTCACTCTACACTAACAATCCTCCTCCACTGACAATACTGCATGCACTAGACTAGAGTATCTACTGTCCTAGGCATCTTTTTGGCTGTGGCTTTTGTGGAGCGATAGGTAACGATGCTTTGTGGAAGGGGAGTTGTTGATGTGTGCAGAGGGTCCCTGGTTCGAGCTTAAGTTGGGTCAAGGAGAGGGACGGAAGTAATACTGTTACGTTGATGCTGTTGACCCATATCACTTAGTTGGGCTCTGCCCAGCTGCTGGGTTTACTGCGGAGATGGAGGACAAAGGAGGGTGAGTGTAACTGGTGGGAAATGGCTATCAATAATCGGTGACATCACTCGCTCAGAGACCTTGAAGTAGTTGTTTGCCTTGGTCTGCGATGCTTCATGAGTGTCTATTGTCGATGTGTTCAGGGGGTCCGTCTTGGTTCGAGTCCTCGTTGGGCACGGAGATAGACATAAGCACCTGACCCAGTTAGTGTGCCCCCTCCGTAAAATATTTGTATGATAATAAAACATGGGCTTAAAAATTACGTTTTTTATTGAATTTAACATTGACATTAAAAAAACACTACATACACACACAATTTGAGTGCGGTCCTCCTGCACTGTGCGTGGTGCTGTCTTGCCTCTCTCTCTGCTCTCTGCTCTCTTTGAGCGTCACAGCTCTACGCTACTGTACTCTATCTCCATTCCTCCCATCTGGCGGACTGACTGGCACATCGCACCCGACTCTCTGGCTTCCCTGAGCGGTCTGCCTCCACACAGACCCCCGGCAGGTATGGAGGTGTGGGGGTGGTAAGGGGAGCACAGATGGGATCGTTTATGAATCATTGGGGTGACTCTATTAATCATAAACTCACATTTAGCTACTCTGAAATATTCGTAGCATATATTTCACACTTGTTGTTGAAACATCCGCGTCTGATTAGGATAGTGTTTATCTGCCACGTTATATTTGTAGCAGGTTCGTCACAAGCGACGCAGTCATAAAGATCATTTTATGGGGCTGATGATATGACGTGCTGCTGTTGAATACACATTCTGTGTTCTCTAATACCAGGAAGTGGAGCGCGCAATATGTCACACGCACGCCCCTTTTAGCCTACTGACTGTCATTTGTAATTTACAGAAACGCAGTTCAGCCTTCTTTCACTGATATTGACAGAAGGAGTAGCCTATAGATAAACAAACATACATTTCCTCTTTTTTGATGGATAGAGAGAATAGGCTCGGCTGCATGCGTCACAACTGGTTTGGGCAGGCCTAGGTATGTAGGCTACTATTTCTTGGTGGTTTTGATAGAACATTCCATGGCACCCACATTTTTTAATAGGTTGGGATTTTCTTGGCAGGATATTTGTTGACAAAGTAGCCTAAGCATCGTCATTGTAAACATGATAATTAAAGGCAATGATTATTCCCGTATATTTCCATTATAAATTAAGTCATTACTTTGTTACACATTTGAAGTGCATAGGTCTCAACGCTTTTGTGGGAAGATTTGGGAAACGTTCCTGATTTGACCAAAGGTGGCGCTGTTTCTGTAGCTGCAGCTGAAATCATTAACTACAATGTAAAACAGAGACAGAGGTCTGATACTGTGTGTGTCCTCTTGCAGCATGCTGAATCCTAGAGGGATGGAGCCAGACCCGTCCTTGGAGACATGCACTCAGAGCAGAGCAGAGACAGAGGGAGAGAGAACAGAGACCAGAGAGGGACCCACCAGGAGCCCCAGCCCCCTGTCCCCCAATAGGTCTTCAGCTGCTCACAACCTTACTACTCCCCCTAAATTCACCCCTACTCCCTAAACTGAACCCCCCGCCCTTCTAAACTCACCCTCACTCCCTCTGCTAGTACACTCACCCTCACTCCCTCTGCTAGTACACTCACCCTCACTCCCTCTGCTAGTACACCCTCACTCCCTCTGCTACCCTCACCCTCACCTACATGCACACCCTCTTCCTCCTCTACACCTACCCCCAATCCCCTTAAACTGAATCCCACCCCTCACCTCCCCCTACTCTCACTCATAAAACCCTCACTACCCTCACCCCTATGGTACTCAACCCCACCCCAACATGTACACCTACTTCCCCCTCACTTACTCCCAACCCCGTCACCCCTACAATACTCATCCCCAACCCTACTCCCCCCCCACACTTACACCCTCTCTACCTACACCCACGCATGCCCCCACTAAAGTCACTCACAAACCTGTTCCTTTCCCCCTCACTCCCCCACCATCCACTTTACATCCCCTCTACTCACTCCCTCCCGCTCCTCCCCACTGTATCAGCCATCACTTCTCTGCCCCCCTCCTCAGTAAACCATGGCAACATGTCTTCTGCTCCCGGGACTTCCTCCTTGACCAATGGTAACGCAAGGCCAGTCCCCACACCCACCTCTCCACCAATCACGCCTTTCCATACCCCGGCCAGCAGACAGGTAACTGACAATAGAGAAAATTAAACAAAAGCGGCACACTATAACACACACACACAGGCACAAACAAACACACTATAACACACACACACACAGGCACAAACAAACACACTATAACACACACACAGGCACAAACAAACACACTATAACACACACACAGGCACAAACAAACACACTATAACACACACACACAGGCACAAACAAACACACATACACACACACAGGCACAAACAAACACACATACACACACACACACACACACAGGCACAAACAAACACACATACACACACACACAGGCACAAACAAACACACATACACACACACACACAGGCACAAACAAACACACACACACACACACACAGGCACAAACAAACACACTATAACACACACACAGGCACAAACAAACACACAGGCACAAACAAACACACACACACACACACAGGCACAAACAAACAAACACACATACACACACACAGGCACAAACACACACAAACACACACAGGCACAAACAAACACACATACACACACACACACACACAGGCACAAACAAACACACATACACACACACACAGGCACAAACAAACACACACAGGCACAAACAAACACACATACACACACACACACACACACAGGCACAAACAAACACACACACACACACACACACACAGGCACAAACAAACACACACACACACACACACACACACACACACACACACACACAAACACACACACACACACACACACACACACACACACACACACACACACACACACACACAGGCACAAACACACACACACACACACACAAACACACACACACACACAGGCACAAACAAACAAACACACACACACACAGGCACAAACAAACACACACACACACAGGCACAAACAAACACACATACACAAATTCACACACAATTGACTACACAGACAACCACGTCCATTCCTGGATCAATTGGTTTAATTTCATTTAACCTAGAGTACAGTATTCAAGATACCTCCAAAATACCCCTCTCTCTCTCTGTTAGATACATTTCCCTCGCCCCCTGGATACACCCACTCTGATGCAAGCCTATCAGAGCACCTCGTCTGTCAGACAGAGGGTATCCCAGCAGGCTTTGCTCCTAGGTCGGAGTTCTTGTTCCAGCCGAGACCAGATGCTGCTCAGGACCCAGATGGTAACAACACACACACCAACACCTGTCAGCTCTACTTCTACCAACTGATAGTGTGTAACAACACACACACCAACACCTGTCAGCTCTACTTCTACCAACTGATAGTGTGTAACAACACACACACCAACACCTGTCAGCTCTACTTCTACCAACTGATAGTGTGTAACAACACACACACCAATACCTGTCAGCTCTACTTCTACCAACTGATAGTGTGTAACAACACACACACCAACACCTGTCAGCTCTACTTCTACCAACTGATAGTGTGTAATAACACACACACCAACACCTGTCAGCTCTACTTCTACCAACTTCAAACTCCTGAAGCTGAACCCTCAGACTAGCCTTTTTCAACATTCCTCAGTTCAAGATTACCCCCCCCACCCTCTCGCTCTCTTTCTCTCTCTCTCTCTCTCTCTCTCTCTCTCTCTCTCTCTCTATTTCTCTCTCTCTCCCTCTCTCTTAGTATCTTTTGCTCTCTCATTCTTAGCTGATTTTCACCTCTACAGTACGGCCTGTCCCTTCCTCTTCCTCCTCTTCCTCTTGCCCTGCCTCCGCTCAGGTGAGCAGTTCAGAATGTGTGTGTTAGGCGTGTGTTAGGTGTGTGTTAGGTGTGTGTTAGGTGTGTTAGTGTGTGTTAGGTGTATGAGAGACCACTGAAGATTGTGATTGTCTCACAAGTTTAACTAAACTCCCTCTCAACCCCCACTCTCTCCCTCCCTATTTATTTTCCTCCCTCCCTCCCTCCCTCCCTCCCTCCCTCCCTCCCTCCCTCCCTCCCTCCCTCCCTCCCTCCCTCCCTCCCTCCCTCCCTCCCCCTCCCTCCCTCCCTCCCTCCCTTTCCCATAGCTCCAGAGTCTAACCCTGCACCCCTCTGCTCCTGGAACTCTTACAATCCCCCCTTCTTTACGTCTCAAACCTCCCTCTTCCTCCTCCCACTCTCCTATCTCTCGTCCCCGTACACCCCTTTTCCCCCCTCTCCGGCCACGCCCCCAGCCCGGTGCCATGGTAACAGACAGACAGACCACACCCACCCGGCACCTCTCAGTCCCACCTCCAAGTGAGTCATAAACATGTGATAATGAGTAGAATGTTCAGGAGGAATGACATGTGATTTATAGAATGTCCAGTAAAACCATTCAATCATTCTCTTTTTTCTTACTCTCTCTTTTTCTCTTCTCTCCAGCTCTCTACTCTTCTGTGCGTTCTGTCCCTCTGAGACCCAGACTTCATTCTCCAAATGGCCACAGGGTGGCATCCCCGAGACACAGCCCGGCCCTGCAACCAATCGCTGCTGCCGCTGCCGGACAGGCCCTGCCCAGCAGACAGTGGACTGGACCAGCCAGCAGTTTGTCATCTCAAACCCCACCCACACAGACCACCCCAGGCCAATCACAGCTCAGCTCAGGCTCTAGTCCCCTGGGTTCTACTTCCTGTTTTGATCGGTTGCCGCCGGCATCAAGGCAGCTGCAAATCATTGCCCTCTCCGCTGGCTCCACCCACCGCCTCAGCAGCCAATTACAGCCTGCTGCCAACACACACACCCCAGCTTCTGTCCAATCAAAGCACCTGGTTCTTGAATCCCCACCACCTCAGCTCGATGCCGAACCACAGAGGACTTCTGAACACGCCTCTCCCTCTCCCACCTCCTCCATCCACAAAGCCAACACACCCCTACCCTACCTCCATTATCAGGCCAGACACACTGATCCGAAAGGAGAAGTGGGGAGACAGGGGGTAAGGGAGGAGAGAGAGAGGGTGGGATTAGAGGAAGAAATGATGGGGGGAATTGAAGAGGAGCAGAGGAATAGAGAGAGGGTGGGAGGAGACAGACAGGTGACAGGAGAGGAGAAAGGGAATGTGGATAAGAGAGGAGAGAGGGTGGGAGGACAGGAGAAAGAGGGGACTGGAGGAGAGGAAAAATGGGTGGAGAGAGATAAAGGATTTGAGACACTGAGAGAGATGACAGAAGTAGAGGAGGGGCAGGAAAGGATGAAGATAGAGGGAGAGGAGCAGAGAGAGAGGATGGAAGTAGAGGAGGAAAAGCAGAGACAGAGGATGGAAGTAGACGAGGAAAAGCAGAGACAGAGGATGGAAGTAGAGGAGCAGGAGTGGGGACAGAAAGATGCAATGAAAGGAGAGGAGGGGACTATAATAGACCCACAGCTCAATGCAGACCCGGCTACTCAGAACCCTCCCTCAGAACCCCCCATAAACATCCAGAGACCATCAGACCGTCCCATAGAGCAATTCCCAGACCTCCCCCACGTGGACCAAGAGGACCTCTGTGAGAACATGTTCAATCAGTCTGACAACCAATCAGGCAGGTACCAGCGTCTCTCCACCATTACCTTTAGCCTTGGCCTATTAATTCAACTTTAAACTAACTTGTGTTGTGAACTCTTCCCCCTCCTTCTCCCCTCTATCCCGTCTTCCTCCTCTGTCCTGCTCCTCCTCTCTCCACCCTCCACCCCGTCTTCCTCCTCTGTCCTGCTCCTCCTCTCTCCCCCCTCCACCCCGTCTTCCTCCTCTGTCCTGCTCCTCCTCTCTCCCCCTCCACCCCGTCTTCCTCCTCTGTCCTGCTCCTCCTCTCTCCCTACTCCTCCCGTCTTCCTCTTCTGTCCTGCTCCTCCTCTCTCCCCCCACTCCTCCCTGTCTATTTCTGTCCTGCTCCTCTCCTCCCCTCCCTCCCTGTCTTCCTCCTCTGTCCTGCTCCTCCTCTCTCCTCCTCCACCCTGTCTTCCTCCTCTGTCCTGCTCCTCCTCTCTCCCCCTCCTCCCTGTCTTCCTCTGTCCTGCTCCTCCTCTCTCCCCCTCCTCCCTGTCTTCCTCCCCTGTCCTGCTCCTCCTCTCTCCCCTCCACCCTGTCTTCCTCCTCTGTCCTGCTCCTCCTCTCTCCCCTCCACCCCATCTTCCTCCTCTGTCCTGCTCCTCCTCTCTCCCCCGTCCTCCCTGTCTTCCTCCTCTGTCCTGCTCCTCCTCTCTCCCCCTCCACCCTGTCTTCCTCCTCTGTCCTGCTCTTCCTCTCTCCCCCTCTATCCGTCATTCCTCCTCTGTCCTGCTCCTCCTCTTCCACCCTCCACCCCGTGATCCTCCTCTGTCCTGCTCCTCTAAAACCATCCACCCCGTCTTCCTCCTCTGTCCTGCTCCTCCTCTCCCCCTCCACCCCGTCTTCCTCCTCTGTCCTGCTCCTCCTCTCTCCCTTCCTCCCGTCTTCCCTCTTCTGTCCTGCTCCTCCTCTCTCCCCCTCCACCCTGTCTTCCTCTGTCCTGCTCCTCTCTCCCCCTCCTCCCTGTCTTCCTCCTCTGTCCTGCTCCTCCTCTCTCCACCCTCCACCCTGTCTTCCTCCTCTGTCCTGCTCCTCCTCTCTCCCCCTCTGCCGCTGCCGGACAGACCAGACCTGGACCAGCTCCCTGTCTTCCTCTGTCCTGTTCCTCCTTCTCCTCCTCCCTGTCTTCCTCCTCTGTCCTGCTCCTCCTCTCTCCCCCTCCACCCTGTCTTCCTCCTCTGTCCTGCTCCTCCTCTCTCCCTCCACCCCATCTTCCTCCTCTGTCCTGCTCCTCCTCTCTCCCCAGCCTCCCTGTCTTCCTCCTCTGTCCTGGTCCTCCTTGAATCCCCTCCACCCTGTCTTCCTCCTCTGTCCTGCTCCTCCTCTCTCCCCCTCCACCCCGTCTTCCTCCTCTGTCCTGCTCCTCCTCCTCCCCCTCCACCCCGTCTTCCTCCTCTGTCCTGCTCCTCCTCTCTCCCCTCCACCCCGTCTTCCTCCTCTGTCCTGCTCCTCCTCTCTCCCCCCCTCCACCCTGTCTTCCTCTGTCCTGCTCCTCTCTCCCCCTCCTCCCTGTCTTCCTCCTCTGTCCTGCTCCTCCTCTCTCCCCCTCCACCCTGTCTTCCTGACACTTTTGTCCTTGCTCCTCCTGGATCCCCCCTCCACCCCGTCTTCCTCCTCTGGCCTGCTCCTCCTCTCTCCCCCATCATCCCTGTCTTCCTCCTCTGTCCTGCTCCTCCTCTCTCCCCCTCCACCCTGTCTTCCTCCTCTGTCCTGCTCCTCCTCTCTCCCCCTCCACCCTGTCTTCCTCTGTCCTGGAAGTCTCTCCCCCTCCACCCTGTCTTCCTCTGTCATGCTCCTCCTCTCTCCCCCTCCACCCTGTTTTCCTCCTCTGTCCTGCTCCTCCTCTCTCCCCCTCCACCCTGTCTTCCTCCTCTGTCCTGCTCCTCCTCTCTCCCCCTCCACCCAGTCTTCCTCTGTCCTGCTCCTCCTCTCTCCCCCTCCACCCTGTCTTCCTCCTCTGTCCTGCCCTCCTCTCTCCCCCTCCTCCCTGTCTTCCTCTGTCCTGCTCCTCCTCTCTCCCCTCCTCCCTGTCTTCCTCCTCTGTCCTGCTCCTCCTCTCTCCCCCTCCTCCCTGTCTTCCAATCTGTCCTGCTCCTCCTCTCTCCCCCCTCCTCCCGTTTCCTCCTCTGTCCTGCTCCTCCTTCTCTTTCCACCCCATCTTCCTCCCCTGTCCTGCTCCTCCTCTCTCCCCCTCCTCCCCGTCTTCCTCCTCTGTCCTGCTCCTCCTCTCTCCCCCTCCTCCCTGTCTTCCTCCTCTGTCCTGCTCCTCCTCTCTCCCCCTCCACCCTGTCTTCCTCCTCTGTCCTGCTCTTCCTCTCTCCCCCTCTATCCGTCTTCCTCCTCTGTCCTGCTCCTCCTCTCTCCACCCTCCACCCCGTCTTCCTCCTCTGTCCTGCTCCTCTCTCCCCCCTCCACCCCGTCTTCCTCCTCTGTCCTGCTCCTCCTCTCTCCCCTCCACCCCGTCTTCCTCCTCTGTCCTGCTCCTCCTCTCTCCCTACTCCTCCCTGTCTTCCTCTTCTGTCCTGCTCCTCCTCTCTCCCCCTCCACCCTGTCTTCCTCTGTCCTGCCTCCTCTCTCCCCCTCCTCCCTGTCTTCCTCCTCTGTCCTGCTCCTCCTCTCTCCACCCTCCACCCTGTCTTCCTCCTCTGTCCTGCTCCTCCTCTCTCCCCCTCCTCCCTGTCTTCCTCTGTCCTGTTCCTCCTCTCTCCCCCTCCTCCCTGTCTTCCTCCTCTGTCCTGCTCCTCCTCTCTCCCCCTCCACCCTGTCTTCCTCCTCTGTCCTGCTCCTCCTCTCTCCCCTCCACCCCATCTTCCTCCTCTGTCCTGCTCCTCCTCTCTCCCCCGTCCTCCCTGTCTTCCTCCTCTGTCCTGCTCCTCCTCTCTCCCCCTCCACCCTGTCTTCCTCCTCTGTCCTGCTCCTCCTCTCTCCCCCTCCACCCCGTCTTCCTCCTCTGTCCTGCTCCTCCTCTCTCCCCCCTCCACCCCGTCTTCCTCCTCTGTCCTGCTCCTCCTCTCTCCCCCTCCACCCCGTCTTCCTCCTCTGTCCTGCTCCTCCTCTCTCCCCCTCCACCCTGTCTTCCTCTGTCCTGCTCCTCTCTCCCCCTCCTCCCTGTCTTCCTCCTCTGTCCTGCTCCTCCTCTCTCCCCCTCCACCCTGTCTTCCTCTTTTGTCCTTGCTCCTCCTCTCTCCCCCTCCACCCCGTCTTCCTCCTCTGGCCTGCTCCTCCTCTCTCCCCCCATCCTCCCTGTCTTCCTCCTCTGTCCTGCTCCTCCTCTCTCCCCCTCCACCCTGTCTTCCTCCTCTGTCCTGCTCCTCCTCTCTCCCCCCTCCACCCTGTCTTCCTCTGTCCTGCTCCTCCTCTCTCCCCCTCCTCCCTGTCTTCCTCCTCTGTCCTGCTCCTCCTCTCTCCCCCTCCTCCCTGTCTTCCTCTGTCCTGCTCCTCCTCTCTCCCCCTCCTCCCGTCTTCCTCCTCTGTCCTGCTCCTCCTCTCTCCCCCTCCACCCCATCTTCCTCCCCTGTCCTGCTCCTCCTCTCTCCCCCCTCCTCCCGTCTTCCTCCTCTGTCCTGCTCCTCCTCTCTCGGCCCTCCTCCCGTCTTCCTCCTCTGTTCTGCTCCTCCTCTCTCCCCCTCCACCCCATCTTCCTCCCCTGTCCTGCTCCTCCTCTCCCCCCCTCTTCCCGTCTTCCTCCTCTGTCCTGCTCCTCCTCTCTCCCCCTCCTCCCGTCTTCCTCCTCTGTTCTGCTCCTCCTCTCTCCCCCTCCACCCCATCTTCCTCCCCTGTCCTGCTCCTCCTCTATCCCCCTCCTCCCATCTTCCTCCCCTGTCCTACTCCTCCTCTCTCCCCCCTCCTCCCGTCTTCCTCCTCTGTCCTGCTCCTCCTCTCCTCTCCGTCTTCCTCTTCTTTTTTCCTCCCCCCAGTCTTATCCAGTCTTTCCTCTCAGTCTCCCCCTGCCTCACCCTTCCTCACCCTTTCATCTGATCTCCCCCCTCCTCTCCTGCCTGTTAGCCCTTCCCACCCAGAGAGCCTCAGCCTATCACAGAGCCGCCCTGAGACCTTCAGTCTATTGGAGCGCAAGCCTTGGTCACAGAGGGTCTGGCCAGAGGGCGGGAGGCGTGTCTTAACTCACCTGGTGGAGGGCTTCATCATACAGGAGGGGCTGCAGGCATTCCCGGTAAACACAAACACACAATTCCTACAGGGGATATAGCTGGTGTCTAGTTGGTGTCACAAACTGATAAATTAACAGTATATACAGTATAACCTTTGTGTGCATGCGCGTGTGTGTGTACTTGTGCAGGTGAACCGCTCGTCTCTGTTGTTGGGAGGGCAGGAGGCTATCTCCCAGAATGGGAACATAGAGGGGGCCGAGTTATTACCGTTGACAGACACACCAGAGCCACCGGAACATTCCAGCGAATCAGAACAAGAGCGCGTGGCTACAAGTGACCCGCTCACAGGTAAACCACCTTAATCTCCTGGTTCAATAAATCAATTGAATCAATATTCAATTCAATATTCAATTCAATTATCTGTCTGAATCCAAACCACACTAGGTCCCAGAGAGAGACATCGGGGAGTGTTACATTGCGAGTCTTGTGGGAAGAGAGGCCACGCCCACTCCTTCCATCGCTCCAAGCGATACTGCTCCACTTCCTGTGCCCGCAGGTAAGCCGCACTACCATTGGCTGAACACAGTAACAAGATAGTGACAGAATACACACCCAGGAAGAGTAGCTGCTGCCTTGGTAGGAACTAATGGGGATCCATAATAAATACAAATATGGGGTTGCCTGATTTGAAAATGGGTTGAAATAAAACCGGGGTAACGTCAGTAACCTCCGGTAGCCACTAGATACAGTTGCAATAAACAGAGCGATTTCTGTTTCCATTCATACAAATGTGACTGTATCTTTTCAACGGTTTAAACTACAACATATTATGACCCCAACACTGGAAGACGAGACTCTCAGGAACACGTATGTGTCTCCTGTTTCTGTCTACAATTCACACAGGACTCATTACAACAGAATAGACAACACCAGGCACTGCATCAGACTGGGGGGAGGATATCATCAATGATCATGTTCTTTTCTACACAGAAGTTCATACCAAATGATTGCCTGATGATCTTCTGAACTTCTCATTTCACTTCAAACCACAATACTTCCTTCAGATTGAAATACTTTCAAAAGTACTGTCAGACTGATTTGTAATAGCCTGTCACACACACACACACACACACTGCCTGTCATAGCCCCAATTAAAAAAGTTAACATTGGCCGTTGATTATATACATATTTTTACATGGTGGGGTCACACATTTTTGAAAATCAAACTGGGGTCACGGCCCAAAAAGGTTTGGGAACCCCTGGTCTAGACAGCAAGTTGTATGTGATGTTGTTTCACCACATATTTACTACAGTTGTACTGCACAGACATTCATAAACACACAAAAACACATAAACACCCTCACACAGGCTGTGGTCAGACAGGACGTCACATGGAAGGAAATCTCAACCCCAGAGAGCTCAGAGAAAGGACACATCATCATCCTCTTTCTCCCTCTCTCTCCCTCCAGGTATAATGTAGGGCTGTCCAAGCGTCTGCGTGCCCTGAGTGCTGGCAGCCAGCCAGAGGGGCGAT
Source organism: Oncorhynchus tshawytscha (assembly GCF_018296145.1). Taxonomy (NCBI): domain Eukaryota; kingdom Metazoa; phylum Chordata; class Actinopteri; order Salmoniformes; family Salmonidae; genus Oncorhynchus; species Oncorhynchus tshawytscha. The sequence goes on along the minus strand of NC_056457.1, from coordinate 25,593,667 downwards.
GCTCTGAGATAAACAAGGTGGAGTCTGTCCCTGGGAAGCCTCTCTTACTGCGACTGGTCAGTTACAACTTAACAAATAGGTCACTCCACAGGGATACACTTTATGGTATATCCTGCAGGTTTAATGCCTTATAACATGTTATAAGCATATAGAAGCCTTTATAATTGAAGCCCAGCTGTTCGTACATGTTCCGTCTCCTGTAACATAATCTATTTTAGCCCCGTGAAATATGGAGCGCCCATCGCCGTGACAACGAAGAGGAGGAGGGGCATGCTGTTCCCACGACAGCCAGGCTGGAGCGCCGAGCGGCACGGAGGGCGAGGAGGGCCTCAGAGCCAGCGATGACCCCTAGTAACTCCACTGTGACCTCTAGTGACTCCCTACCTGCACAGTGGAGCGTCGAGCAAGTCTGGGACTTTATACACACACTGCCAGGTAACACACACACACTGCCAGGTAACACACACACTGCCAGGTAACACACACACACACTGCCAGGTAACACACACACACACTGCCAGGTAACACACACACTGCCAGGTAACACACACACACACTGCCAGGTAACACACACACACACTGCCAGGTAACACATACACACACTGCCAGGTAACACATACACACACTGCCAGGTAACACACACACACACTGCCAGGTAACACACACACTGCCAGGTAACACACACACTGCCAGGTAACACACACACACACTGCCAGGTAACACACACACTGCCAGGTAACACACACACACTGCCAGGTAACACATACACACACTGCCAGGTAACACACACACTGCCAGGTAACACACACACACACACTGCCAGGTAACACATACACACACTGCCAGGTAACACACACACACACTGCCAGGTAACACACACACTGCCAGGTAACACACACACTGCCAGGTAACACACACACACTGCCAGGTAACACACACACACACTGCCAGGTAACACATACACTGCCAGGTAACACACACACTGCCAGGTAACAGACACACTGCCAGGTAACACACACACTGCCAGTTAACACACACACTGCCAGGTAACACACACACACACTGCCTGGTAACACACACACACTGCCAAGTAACACACACACACACTGCCAGGTAACACACACACACACACTGCCAGGCAACACATACACTGCCAGGTAACACACACACACACTGCCAGGTAACACACACACACACTGCCAGGTAACACACACACACACTGCCAGGCAACACATACACTGCCAGGTAACACACACACACTGCCAGGTAACACACACACACTGCCAGGTAACACACACACACACTGCCAGGTAACACACACACACACTGCCAGGTAACACACACACACTGCCAGGCACCACATACACTGCCAGGTAACACACACACACACTGCCAGGTAACACACACACATACTGCCAGGCAACACATACACTGCCAGGTAACACACACACACACTGCCAGGTAACACATACACTGCCAGGTAACACACACACACACACTACCAGGTAACACACACATACACACACTGCCAGGTAACACACACATACACACACTGCCAGGTGACACACACACACACACTGCCAGGTAACACACACACACTGCCAGGTAACACATACACACACTGCCAGGTAACACATACACACACTGCCAGGTAACACACACATACACACACTGCCACGTAACACACACACACACACCGCCAGGTAACACACACACACCGCCAGGTAACACATACACACACCGCCAGGTAACACATACACACACTGCTAGGTAACACACACACTGCCAGGTAACACATACACACACCGCCAGGTAACACACACACCGCCAGGTAACATATACACACACTGCCGGGTAACACATACACACACTACCAGGTTACACACACACTGCCAGGTAACACACACACACACTGCCACGTAACACATACACACACTGCCAGGTAACACACACACACTGCCAGGTAACACACACACACACTGCCAGGTAACACATACACACACTGTCAGGTAACACATTCACACACTGCCAGGTAACACATACACACACTGCCAGGTAACACATACACACACTGCCAGGTAACACACACACTGCCAGGTAACACATTCACACACTGCCAGGTAACACATACACACACTGCCAGGTAACATACACACACTGCCAGGTAACACATACACACACTGCCAGGTAACACACACACACACACTGCCAGGTAACACATACACACACTGCCAGGTAACACACACACTGCCAGGTAACATACACACACTGCCAGGTAACACATACACACTGCTAGGTAACACATACACACACTGCCAGGTAACACATACACACTGCCAGGTAACACATACACACTGCCAGGTAACACATACACACACTGCCAAGTAAAACATACACACACTACCAAGTAAAACATACACACACTGCCACGTAACACACACACACAAGGACACGCATTCACCCATCTCCCTGCTATAGGTTGTTGGTCGGTTATACGTTGTCTTTAGGTTTTGGGGAGGTTATAACCTGTGTGTGTTGTCTTTAGGTTTTGGAGAGGTTATAACCTGGGTGTATGATGTTTTAAGGTTGTGGGGATGTTATAACCTGTGTGTGTTGTCTTTAGGTTTTGGGAGGTTCTAACCTGTGTGTGTTGTCTTTAGGTTTTGGGGAGGTTATAACCTGTGTGTGTTGCCTTTAGGTTTTGGGGAGGTTATAACCTGTGTGTGTTGTCTTTAGGTTTTGGGGGGGTTCTAACCTGTGTGTGTTGTCTTTAGGTTTGGGGGAGGTTATAACCTGTGTGTGTTGCCTTTAGGTTTTGGGGAGGTTATAACCTGTGTGTGTTGTCTTTAGGTTTTGGGGAGGTTATAACCTATGGTGTTTTAAGGTTGTGGGGATGTTATAACTTGGATGTATGTTGTTATAAGGTTGTGGGGAAGTTATAACCTGTGTGTGTTGTCTTTAGGTTTTGGGGAGGTTATAACATGGGTGTATGGTGCTTTAAGGTTGTAGGGTGGTTATAACCTGGATGTATGTTGTTATAAGGTTATGAAGAGGTTATAACCTAGGTGTATGTTATCTTTAGGTTGTCTGGAGGTTAAAACCAGTGTGTATGTTGTGGGGAGGTTATAACCGGGGCCAATGTTGTTTTACGGTTATTAAGAGGTTATAACCTGGATGTATGTTATCTTTAGGTTGTGGGGAGGTTATAACCTAGCTGTATGTTGTTTTAAGGTTGTTGGGAGGTTATAACCTGTGTGGATGTTGTTTTAATGTTTTGGGAAGGTTATAACCTGTGTGTATGCTGTTTTAAGGTTGTGTGGAGGTTATAACCTGTGTGTGTATGTTTTCTTTAGGTTGTGTCGAGGTTGCGGAGGCGTTCCGTATTCAGGAGATAGACGGCCAGGCCCTGCTGCTGCTCACTGAGGACCACCTGATGACCAGCATGAACATCAAATTGGGACCAGCTCTCAAGATCTGTGCCCACATCAACACACTCAGACACAGATAGAGATGAGAGAAGGAGGTGAGGTGGGAGTGTGGGTGGGATGAAGAGAAGATGGAGACAGAAAAAAAGGTTAAGAGGGCTGGGTGTGGAAAGAGATAGGGAAAAGAGTGATTGATTGATGGGGATGAGAGAGAGAGGTGAGGAACAAAGGACAGCGAAGATGAGAGATAAAGAGCTAAGAGCGAATCAGTGAGAGAGGAGAGGGACCTTTTCTATTCTATTGTGTCTGTGTGCATATATTACAATGTCATCTATTGGGTGTAACAAACGATTTCATTAAGGATGTGTAATATACATTATCATGTATTTCTGTATTTGGTTATTATTTTAAAATGTGGCATCACATGTAAATTGTAAAATAGTTTTTGATTTCACACAGTTGATACACAGACATTTTTAAATAACTTTGTGGAATTTAATGTCTTAACTAAATCAATGATTATGTTTTTATATATGATCTCTTCTGAGAACAAGTTAGATCTTATTTGACTCCTAACCATGTCAACTTTGTCAGATGACATAATGTTTTATTTTATTCTGCCTCTTAAAACTCAGTAATAAATCAAATTAATTTATGAACATTGTTTTACTGCCTAGGTATTGGTATTATGATATTTGGTAGTTAGCAAAACGACCCATCTCACTACTAACTCCTGCCACCAGATGGAGGTGAGGGGTCACGTTTACTAGTAGAGAGACGGCAGCTGCAACATTCTCTCAACTCATGGAAACAATGATCAAGGAAAATTCCATATGAATGACATAAAAACCAATGTATCATATTTATATTGCTATCACTGATGCTTCTCTGGACCACAATGTCTAAGTTCATACATGAAAAACCTTCTAAAGCAGCACAGACCTATTATTGCTGAATCAATCCGTGTTTATGCCAAACCAATCAGGAACCAGTGGCAATTTCAACACTGCTGAAATGGGTTTTAACAGTTTAGCTGTCTCTTCTTGAAAAATATGTGGAAAAAATGATTTAACCTTTAATTCCTATTACTAACAACTCAAACAAGAACTAATAGATGGGTTTTTTTTCAACTTGATGTTTTTTTTTAAATAACAGAGTACTTACTACCAGGCGGTTGAGAAGTCAAAAGGTCATACAAGCAATTCCATATTAGAATGGCAATTTGCATAGAATTTTTTACTCATTAGAACAATATTGCAAAAATGACTTTAGGTCTGCTTCAATGGCTTTTTATAGGTAGGTAAGTATTGTTAAATAAGGACTGATGTTTAGCAAATTAGGGTAATTTTGTATGTCCGAACATATTCAATTATCCGCTATTTCTATGCTTCCTGTTCTAACAGTTTGTTTTTGCTCCTTTTGCTTTGGTTTGTACCCCAACTTTAAGCAGCTGAAAATACTATATTTTTATGGAAAATATATTTCACACTGGTCTATATGGTACAATGATTCTCTACATTATAATAGGTTGTTTTGTCACAAACTGTGTCACATAAACTGAAATTAGGCGATTTATTCGAATTTTAGCAACCAGGAAATGGTGGAGCGATTTCTGCATATTGCACCTTAAAGTATGAATATTGATTCATTGATCCCATGGTCATGAAATGTGGTTTAACCAATTTATGTTGCCTAATATAGTGTTGTCAACAATTATAATTTCACCATAATAGGCATATTTAATCAAAACAAGGCAACAGTAAACATGTTGTCCTCCTCGAATGCTGCAGCTCCCTCCTTGGGCCAATCAGTGTAATTTTGTAAATGGCGAATCTCTATTGCAAGACGTATCATTCACCCATCAAAATCAGGCCAGTAGTGTCTGAGATATCACATGGGTTAGCTAGACTTATGTCCCTGAGCATTTGTGCCAAATTTCATAATTCTGAGTCAAACCGATCAAGAGATATAAACCTGTGCCTGTTATAGCGCCACCGTGTGGTCAATATGAATTGTTTTGCAGGTTGAGTCTTGACAGTGTTTGCAACATGTTTACCAACTACAATGCGAACATCCTTAGCTGATTTAAATGCATGTATGTACCAGGCCACAACCAAATAAATGTTTATTGGCATAATGACATGCGCTGAAAGTCGGGAAGCAAGTTCAGGGAGTGAGTGGTCTAAATAAATGGAACATAATACAAACCACGCAAGGACAAGAAACAGAAACAATGACACCTGGGGAAGGAACCAAAGGGAGTGACATATATAGGGCAGGTAATCAAGGAAGTGATGGAGTCCAGGTGAGTGTCATTATGCTCAAATGCGCTTAACGCTGGTGACAGGTGTGCGCCGTAAACAAGCAGCCAGCCTGGTGACCTAAAGGCCGGAGAGGAAGCACACGTGACAATTGGTCAATAGCGGCCATTTTATTTGAGGTACTAGTCTGTAAAATATTGCTTTGAAAGATCTTTGTCCATAGATGTCACATATCAAGTTTCGTGCAGATCAGTCATTCGGTACCAGAAGAGTAGCGTTTTAAGAGTTTTTCACAAAATTCCAAATGGCGGAAAATCCATCATGGCTATCGATGTTGCGAATTTCATGACCTTATTATTTTCATGACCTTAGTACCTTCTCATGGCAGGAACACCCGTTGTTCCTACATTTTTGTAGAGCGACGTGAGAGATTCATATATATACACATTACTGGGTGTGACCTTTTAAAATGTGCATTTTCAATCTCTTATTGTAGTGCCACCATCTGGCCAATAAAATGTAATTTGGTAAACACTAGACAGATCCACAGTCCCCTTCCCGATGTCATTGTATTTTTAGTCCACCTTAATTTTTACTGACATATCAACTGACATTTTAACAAAATTCTTGCTTTTTAGCCTTTTTAGATTCGATCTCTTTATTTTCATTGTTCGACACTTCAAGGTTTCTACTGACAGGAATGGTGCAGTATGAATCACTCACGAACTGAATTCCTACCCTTTATCCCATATCTTTGGTGACTGATTTGGAGTTTTCTTAGTGGACAAAGTTAGAGTGCCACTACACTGAACTGCAGCAACCCAAAAGGATAGAAATGCTGTAAATGGTTTCAGTTCTGAAGTTCAGCCCCTAACACACCCCTTTTACTGTGGAACTATACAGCCTGAGATGTATCATTTCTCCAGATTTTTATTAAGAATTTAATTAATGATACATTTGACATTTGAATTGGTTAATTTATTAGTGAATCTTTTTCTATATATTTTTTCCATATTTTGTGACGGTTCAGTTTTCCCCCTGAAAGAAAGTAATGTATTTTTGTTTGCTCGTCCCTGTGACAGTACATTCTATAGAGCATGTGTGCAGGCAGCTGAGAGGGGGCGTGGCCAGCTTGGTAGGCTTCATCACCACAACCACCAATGAAAGGGTGCGCACCTGCGACTACACGTGTGGGCATGGATAAGCCGGGAGCGCAAGGACACAGGCTCCGGGTTCTGCCAGTGTGTCGAGCTTCACCAGATCCTCACATTTTGTTTGTTTGTGTGTGTGTGTGTGTGTGTGTGTGTGTGTGTGTGTGTGTGTGTGTGTGTGTGTGTGTGTGTGTGTGTGTGTGTGTGTGTGTGTGTGTGTGTGTGTGTGTGTGTGTGTGTGTGTGTGTGTGTGTGTGTGTGTGTGTGTGTGTGTGTGTGTGTGTGTGTGTGTGTGTGTGTGTGTGTGTGTGTGTGTGTGTGTGTGTGTGTGTGTGTGTGTGTGTGTGTGTGTGTGTGTGTGTTTGTTTTTGAAGGAAGTTGCCTCTAACCACATCTGTAGACAATAACCAACTCTCTTTCCAGCGCTCTGTGGATTGGTGTCAACTATCTGGTTTGCTATTGGTGCTCATGCAGAGGAGGGTCTGTTGTAATTCAGCATCTCACTGTACACTGGATGGGTCGGCTCCGCCCTCTGTCTCCTGGGGAGCACTATGATTCTGTGTTGCCACGGTGACAACCACTTGGGGAACCCCCAGTGGCAAGAGAGCAGCTACTACTAGTCTAGACAGGCAGGGGGTGCCAGACAGGCACCACACCCATCAACCCCTCCGCTACTGCTACCACTTTAATCACAGGCAACCACGCCAAGAGCGCCAACGTGTGAGAAAGAATGTAAAAAAGGATTATGAGCTGCAGAGAACTTGTGATTGACACATCCACATGGCTGGCTAGTCTTCATGACCATGACCTCATCCTGAGGACCATGACCTCACATCCTGCCAGACAGGAAGCTGGCCAGGTGGACACCACCCTCCTCAACTTTTTCCGTTCACTGGAATTCCAGAACCTCCTCCTTCTACACCACTAGTATTCTAGTGTCCTAGTGTTCTGGTGTTCTAGTATTCTAGTATTCTAGTGTTCTAGTGTCCTAGTGTCCTAGTGTTCTAGTGTTCTAGTGTCCTAGTATTCTAGTGTTCTAGTGTCCTAGTGTTCTAGTGTTCTGGTGTTCTAGTGTCCTGGTGTTCTAGTGTTCTAGTGTCCTAGTGTCCTAGTGTTCTAGTGTCCTAGTGTCCTAGTGTCCTAGTGTCCTAGTGTTCTAGTGTCCTAGTGTCCTAGTGTCCTAGTGTTCTAGTGTCCTAGTGTTCTAGTGTCCTAGTATTCTAGTGTTCTAGTGTTCTAGTGTTCTGGTGTTCTAGTGTCCTGGTGTTCTAGTGTTCTAGTGTCCTAGTGTTTTAGTGTAGTAAGGGAACAGAGACAGGTGTTCTCTCAGATGTATTTGTTTTATTGACAGTTTATCAGACAACAGCAAAACACAGATCACTCTTTCTGCACACATTTACACACTCTGATTCAACAATAAATACTTTCTTTTTTGAATGATCACACTCTTTAAAACAAAATAATCTTAAATGTTTTCCAACCAACTCACCCATGTACAATGTCACACCAGTGGAGTCAGACTAATAGGTAGTATAAGAGCATGTTTGCTCCTGTATAATTGATTCACTCTCAGATAGATAGATAGATTTTAAACACAGCATGTTGTATGTATGTTTATAATGCAGTGTTAGACCAGGTAGAATGGTTGCCATATAGCTCACTTCTCCTGTCCTCTCAGGTCTACTCAAGTGCCTATGGTGTGGGGCTTGATGAGGGATTCAGGAGCCCTCTGCCCTTCCTCTCCTCTAGTGCCCAGTGAAACAGGAAGTAGGTGTGTTCCACTGCAGCTGTCAATCACAAGAGGAGCCCCCGGGTTCCTGTGGATCTGTGTAGCCCTGATTGGTTCTTCCCCTGGATCCCATAAAGGAGCCCTGAGGGCCAGACTGATAACCTGACTGGTTCTGGTACTGGGAGCTATCCTGGTACTGGTTGCCATCTTGATTGCCATCTTGATAGTGGTTTTGGTACTGGTCACCCTCCGGATCCTGGTTCTGATCCTGGTTTTGCTGTTGGTAGTGGTAGCCCTTCTCAGCTGACCAGCCCTGGTAGCGCCCCTCTTCCTGGTTGTCCTGGGGGTCAAGGTCATTGTCAGGGGAGAAGGTGTCGTCAAGGTGGTCATCATAGCGCTGGTAGGTGCTGGCGTGAGCCTGTTCCTCTCTGGTGCTGATCTCCAAAGAGCTGTTCCATATCCCATAGCAACCGTAGATCAGTATACCTAGAGAGACAGACCATAATAATATCACATCCCATAGCAACCGTAGATCAGTACACCTAGAAAGAGGATAGAGGAAGGAAAGAGAGGAGCAGATGGATGGAAAGATAAGGAGATACAGGAGGGGAGAGAGGAGAGGGAGAGAGGAGGGGGGGAGAGAGGAGGGGGAGAGGGGAGAGAGGAGAGGGGGACAGGGGAGAGAGGAGGGGGAGAGAGGAGGGGCAGAGGGGGTAAGAGGAGGGGGAGAGAGGAGAGGGGGAGAGAGGGAGGGGGAGAGAGGAGGGGGGGGGAGAGAGTGGGGTAAGAGGAGGGTAGAGGAGAGGGGGAGAGAGGAGGGGGAGAGGAGGGGGAGAGGGGGTAAGAGGAAGGTAGGGGGAGAGAGGAGGGGGAGAGGGGGTAAGAGGAGGTTAGAGGGAGAGAGGAGGGTAGAGGGAGAGAGGAGGGTAGAGGGAGAGAAGAGAGGGAGAGGGGGGTAAGAGGAGGGTAGAGGGGGAGAGAAAGGAGGGGAGAGAGAGAGAGAGGGGTGTAAGAGTAGGGTAGAGGGAGAGAGGAGGGTAGAGGGAGAGAGGGCGAGAGAGGAGGGTAGAGGGAGAGAGGAGGGGGAGATATGAGAGGGGGGAGAGGACGGTAGAGGGAGAGGGGGAGGGAGAGAGGAGAGGGAGATATGAGAGGGGGAGAGAGGAGGGTAGAGGGAGAGAGGGTAGAGAGAGGGGGAGAGAGGAGAGCGGGGAGAGAGGAGGGTAGAGAGAGAGAGAGGTGAGAGAGGAGGGGGAGAGAGGAGGGTAGAGGGAGAGAGGAGAGGGGGGAGAGAGGAGGCTCTCTTCTCCACATGAAGGAAGTGACTAGAGACAGTGTAACTAACCCAGAGTGCACCAGACAGCGAAGCGTGCCCAGGTGAGCGGCGACAGTTTCAGCATCAGGTAGGAGTTTACCAAGATGGCCACTGCGGGGACAAACGGCACGCACGGCGCCATGTAGGGCAGGATACGCCCACTCTCAGGCTGGCGCACGATCACCACCAGTATGGTTGCTATTTTGCCCGCCAATAGTGTCGCTACGATACCTGAAACGGCCGAGCCCGCTCCGGTCCCTCGCTCCACGCCGAAGATGACAGTGGCCCAGAGGAGGAAGGAGAGGAGGAAGAGGAGGAGGGTGCAGCGTGTCACCATGCGACCGGAGGACGGGGTGGGACGGGCCGAGGCGTCAGGGATCCCCAGGCGAACACGCAGGGTGGAGTAACGACTACCTAGAACCCTCTTCAACAGCGAGGAGGGGCCGGTGTGGAAGCTGCCAGAGTCGCCAGGTTCACCTGCAACACCGCTCGATTGGTAGCCGGAGCTGTCAGGGTCAAAGGTCGATGAGTCTGCTCCTCCAATCAACATCTGGTCATCGTTGGTGGGCAGAGTTCCGTCATCGCATTCCGCCATCACGCCCTCTTTCTGCCTAGGCCCCTCCTCTTCCTCCCCAGGCAGGAAGTTGTGTGTGTCTGTGTCGGGCTGGTAGCGCAGCAGCAGGACACACACACTGACCAAGGTGTAAGCCAGTAGCGTTCCTATAGACATCATCTCTATGAGATCTTGCAGGGAGACGAGGAGAGACATGAGAGCAGCCAGACAGCCAGACACCAGACACGCTACTGCTGGAGTGTGAGTGTACGGAGAGACGTTGGCCAGGAACCTGCACACACACACAGCAATAAACACACATTACTACCATTTAGTGAACATTCATCTTCATAACATTAGTCTGTGTGTGTGTGTGTCCATGCCTGTGTGCATGTGCTGTTCACCTGAAGAGCAGCCCGTCTCTAGCCATAGCGTATATGACCCTGGGCATGGGGAACAGGGAGCCCATTAGACTGACAGTGAGGCCAGCTATAGACCCTACAGCCACTATGTATTTCCCTGGCAGGAACCCATGCACTGCAAACATCTCCATCAGTGGAGCTGAACCATCGATCAGGTCATAAGGAACCATCAGAGTCAGGACCACAGACACCTAGGGAGGGACACACATATTAATACCACACACACACGTAATAATGAAGGCAGTAACGGCAGAGAGGATGGAGATGTGTGTGTACTCACAGAGACGTATGCAGTCAGGCAGGTTATCAGACTAGCAGTAATAGCATAGGGTATAGAGGTGTTGGGACTCTTGGCTTCTTCTCCTGTCGTAGCGATGATGTCAAACCCTATGAAGGCATAGAAACAAGTGGCCGCTCCCTTCATCACCTGGTACACACACATCAGAGAGAGGTTAATGTGTTTGTGTGTGTGTGTGTGTCTCGGTGAATGCTGTTGTGTGTGTGTGCCTGCGTATTCGTGTTTGACTGGGTTTAGCTGAGCGTATCTCTTACCCCGGACCATCCGTAGGGCAGGAAGTTTCCTGCCTCCCAGTTGTCAGCGGAGAGAAAGAAGAGTCCAGAGATGATCAGGAAGCACCACACCACCAGGTTGACCATGTTCAGAACGTTATTCAACCCTACCGAGTTACGAACCCCTAATGACACAATTACCGTGACAACCAGCGATATGGCCATGGCCAGGACGTCAGGGTACGACTCCTCCCCTTTACCTGCAGGGGGGAGGGGAGATTATAGGCACACAAACACACACACGCACACACACACACACACACACACACACACACACAGTCACTCACTCACTCACCCAGGCCTCTGAGTGTCCCCAGGTGTGTTATCATGTAGCTCGAGATGCTGTGATTGGCCAGCGAGTCAAACATGCTGCTGAGAGCCGACGCCCCGGCTGCAGTACCAATTAGGTACTCCAGGATCAGATTCCAGCCAATGAAAAAGGCCGTACACTCCCCCACTGTGACATAGCTGTAGGTGTAGGCTGACCCAGTTGTCTTAGGGACACGCACGCCAAACTCTGCATAACATACACCTGGAAGAGAGACACACACTTGACCCAGGTTAAACACACATACATGTCAAACTACTACAAACACATATACAGTGGCGCAAAAAAGTATTTAGGCCTGTAATTTTCATCATGGGTACACTTCAACTATGACAGACAAAACGAGGAAAAAAAATCCAGAAAATCACATTGTAGGATTTTTTAAATATATATATATGTATATATATTTTTATTTATTTTACCCCTTTTTCTCCCCAATTTCATGGTATCCAATTGTTTTTAGTAGCTCCTATCTTGTCTCATCGCTACAACTCCCGTACGGGCTCGGGAGAGACGAAGGTTGAAAATCATGCGTCCTCCGATACACAACACAACCAAGCCACACTGCTTCTTAACACAGCGCACATCCAACCCGGAAGCCAGCCGCACCAATGTGTCGGAGGAAACACCGTGCACCTGGCAACCTTGGTTGTTAGCGTGCACTGCGCCCGGCCCGCCACAGGAGTCGCTGGTGAGCGAGGAGTCAAGGATATCCCTACCGGCCAAGCCCTCCCTAACCCGGACGACGCTGGGCCAATTGTGCGTCGCCCCGCAGACCTCCCGGTCGCGGCCGTTTGCGGCATAGCTGGCGCTGCAGTACAAACACACCGCCCGGGCAACAAAGGAGTGGCTTCGTAAGAAGCATTACAAGGTCCTGGAGTGGCCTAGCCAGTCTCTAGATCTCAACCCCATAGAAAATCTTTGGAGGGAGTTGAAAGTCTGTGTTGCCCAGCAACAGCCCCAAAACATCACTGCTCTAGAGGAGATCTGCATTGAGGAATGGGCCAAAATACCAGCAACAGTGTGTGAAAACCTTGTGAAGACTTACAGAAAACGTTTGACCTCTGTCATTGCCAACAAAGGGTATATAACAAAGTATTGAGATAAACTTTTGTTATTGACCAAATACTTATTTTCCACCATAATTTGCAAATAAATTCATTAAAAATCCTACAATGCGATTTTCTGGATTTTTTTTCTCATTTTGTCTGTCATAGTTGAAGTGTACCTATGATGAAAATTACAGGCCTCTCTCATCTTTTTAAGTGGGAGAACTTGCACAATTGGTGGCTGACTAGTACGTGTCTCTGACCTGACAGTATAGAAGCCACAGCAGCGATGATGAAGGACAGGATCACTCCTGGCCCCGCCATCTCCTTAGCAACCAGCCCGGCAACCACATACATCCCTGTGCCAACGCAGCTCCCCACCCCTAGCGACACCAGGTCAGCTGTCGTCAGGACCCTAGCCAGCCCCCCTACCTCTGTGATATCGTCGCTGACCTCTGACCCCTGACCCATCCTACCCACAGGTTTGGTCCTGAGCAGGCGGGAGTACAGGCTGTACCATGCATCTCCCCAGGACACACGCCTCAGCCATTCTGCCATAGCGGTGGGAACGGGATGGATGTGTGTGTTTCCTCCAATCTGTTCCTTTATCACTATTTCCCTCTCATTTGTCTCTCTCTCTGTCTCTCTCTCTGTCTCTCTCTCTGTCTGTCTCTGTGTCAGAGAGTATCCATGCCAGCTTCAGTCCACACTGTTCTGGAGTTGGAGTTTGCTCTGAGGTCTCTGTAAAGACAGAAAAATAATGTGTTGTTGTAAATGTTAGACAGATTGACGGCCAGACAGTGAGTGCTGAACACAGGTGATAGCATTAAGCCTGTAGGTAAACCTGTAGGTACGTATGCCTGTAGGTACGTATGCCTGTAGGTAATACTGTAGTTACGCCTGTAGGTAAGAATGTAGGTATGCATGCCTGTTGGTAATACTGTAGGTAAGCCTGTAGGTACGTACGCCTGTAGGTAAGAATGTAGGTTTGCATCCCTGTTGGTAATACTGTAGGTAAGCCTGTAGGTACGTACGCCTGTAGGTAAGAATGTAGGTACGCATGCCTGTTGGTAATACTGTAGGTAAGCCTGTAGGTATGTACGCCTGTAGGTATGTACGCCTGTAGCTACATACGCCTGTACTGTAGGTACGCCTGTAGGTATGTACGCCTGTACTGTAGGTATGCCTATAGGTACGTATGCCTGTAGGTAAGCCTGTAGGTAAGCCTGTAGGTACGTATGCCTGTAAGTAAGCCTGTAGGTATGTATGCCTTTAAGTGAGCCTGTAGGTACATATGCCTGTAGGTATGTATGCCTGTAGGTATGTATGCCTGTAGGTATGTATGCCTGTAGGTATGTATGCCTGTAGGTATGTATGCCTGTAGGTATGTATGCCTGTAGGTACATATGCCTGTAGGTACATATGCCTGTAAGTAAGCCTGTAGGTACGCCTGTAGGTACATACACCTGTACTGTAGGTACGCCTGTAGGTAAGTAAGCCTGTAAGTACGCCTGTAGGTACATATGCCTGTAGGTACATATATGCCTGTAGGTACGTATGCCTGTAGGTACATATATGCCTGTAGGTACATATATGCCTGTAGGTACGTATGCCTGTAGGTACATATATGCCTGTAGGTACATATATGCCTGTAGGTACGTATGCCTGCCTGTAGGTACATATATGCCTGTAGGTACATATATGCCTGTAGGTACATATATGCCTGTAGGTACGTATGCCTGTAGGTACATATATGCCTGTAGGTACATATATGCCTGTAGGTACATATATGCCTGTAGGTACGTATGCCTGTAGGTACGTATGCCTGTAGGTACATATATGCCTGTAGGTACGTATGCCTGTAGGTACGTATGCCTGTAGGTACGTATGCCTGTAGGTACGTCTGCCTGTAGGTACGTCTGCCTGTAGGTACATATGCCTGTAGGTACATATATGCCTGTAGGTACATATATGCCTGTAGGTACGTATGCCTGTAGGTACGCCTGTAGGTACGCCTGTAAGTAACACTAGAACATAAAGGCGTCACCTTTTCTCCTCTCTCACTAGAGCGAGACTCCCTCTAAAATATTCATCAGACAGCACCTGATCCCACATCACAGTGGAGAACTACAGCCGACAGACAACAAACTACCCTCTGTGTACATCTATAACCTACACTACTGACAGTAACATTAAGTTACTGATTTAAACAAGATACATTTCCCTGAGGAACAAAATTAAATTAGATATATGAATAAAAAAACGGGTTTCCATATGTAGGCTGCAGCTTCACGATAAAGAACCCACAGGTGACTGATGGACAGGTGACTGGCGGACAGGTGACTGACAGACATGTGACTGACGAACAGGTGACTGACGGACAGGTGACTGACGGACAGGTGACTGACAGACAGGCGACTGACAGACAGGTGACTGACAGACAGGCAAGACCACAATAGACAGGTGACTGACGGACAGGTGACTGACGGACAGGTGACTGACGGACAGGTGACTGACGGACAGGTGACTGACGGACAGGTGACTGACGGACAGGTGACTGACAGACAGGTGACTGACGGACAGGTGACTGACGGACAGGTGACTGACAGACGGGTAACTGACGGACAGGCGACTGACAGACAGGCAAGACCACAATAGACAGGTGACTGACGGACAGGTGACTGACGGACAGGTGACTGACGGACAGGTGACTGACGGACAGGTGACTGACGGACAGGTGACTGACAGACAGGTGACTGACGGACAGGTGACTGACAGACAGGTAACTGACGGACAGGCGACTGACAGACAGGCAAGACCACAATAGACAGGTGACTGACGGACAGGTGACTGACGGACAGGTGACTGACGGACAGGTGACTGACGACAGGTGAACTGACAGACAGGTAACTGACGGACAGGCGACTGACAGACAGGTGACTGACGGACAGGTGACTGACAGACAGGTAACTGACGGACAGGTGACTGACAGATAGGCAACTGACGGACAGGCGACTGACAGACAGGTAACTGACGGACAGGTGACTGACAGACAGGCAACTGACGGACAGGCGACTGACAGACAGGCAAGACCACAATAGACAGGTGACTGACGGACAGGTGACTGACGGACAGGTGACTGACAGACAGGTAACTGACGGACAGGCGACTGACAGACAGGCAAGACCACAATAGACAGGTGACTGACGGACAGGTGACTGACGGACAGGTGACTGACGGACAGGTGACTGACAGACAGGTAACTGACGGACAGGCGACTGACAGACAGGCAAGACCACAATAGACAGGTGACTGACGGACAGGTGACTGACGGACAGGTAACTGACGGACAGGCGACTGACGGACAGGTGACTGACAGACAGGCAAGACCACAATAGACAGGTGACTGACAGACAGGTGACTGACGGACAGGTGACTGACAGACAGGTGACTGACAGACAGGTGACTGACGGACAGGTGACTGACAGACAGGCAAGACCACAATAGACAGGTGAATAACACAGTACATCTCTAGTCTTTCAACACATATGTAAATGAATGCACATACAGGACCCAGAATAAACACTCACCCGTTTGATGCTTTCCCCAGGAGAATGAGCAGATACAGAAGCTTTACCTCGGGTCCATGTTTACTGCAGAGAAAGAGAGAGCAGCCAAGGCCGGACTGGGAGGTGAAAGAGGAGGTCGAAGGGAGAGAAGGGGCTAAATTATTCAGTAGCCAGTCCATGTGATCAGAGTCAAGTCTATTATTCATCACCAAGGTGGTGTGTGTACAGCTGGGTGGTGTGTGTCCAGCTGGGTGGTGTGTGTCCAGCTGTACTGTATGAAACCTGGGAATGAGGCAGGTGTGTGTTATCTATAGGGAGGAGAGACTCAGTCCGTCAATGGTTAACTACACCACTATACCCCGAGAAATGTGATTTCTACTGGCCTCATTTAATCAACAGCCCTCTCATATTAGATCCCACAGGCCTGGAACCAGGGGATCCCAGCAGTGGATGAGGTGTTAGCAGAGACAATAGATCTAAGACCCCTGAGAGCAGTGGATGTGGTGTTAGCAGAGAGAATAGATCTAAGACCCCTGAGAGCAGTGGATGTGGTGTTAGCAGAGATGAGAGATCAAAGACCCCTGAGAGCAGTGGATGTGGTGTTAGCAGAGATGAGAGATCAAAGACCCCTGAGAGCAGTGGATGTGGTGTTAGCAGAGATGAGAGATCAAAGACCCCTGAGAGCAGTGGATGTGGTGTTAGCAGAGATGAGAGATCTAAGACCCCTGAGAGCAGTGGATGTGGTGTTAGCAGAGATGAGAGATCAAAGACCCCTGAGAGCAGTGGATGTGGTGTTAGCAGAGATGAGAGATCAAAGACCCCTGAGAGCAGTGGATGTGGTGTTAGCAGAGATGAGAGATCTAAGACCCCTGAGAGCAGTGGATGTGGTGTTAGCAGAGATGAGAGATCTAAGACCCCTGAGAGCAGTGGATGAGGTGTTAGCAGAGATAGGGCTAGGTATGGTCTGAGGACAGTTTTATAGCTACTCCAGTATTGTATCGTTGCTGTAATCTGCTTGTCATCTGACAGAACAGGTCAGGTTACTTACCTGCAGCCTGACTAATCAGTCTCAGGGCTAATAACATACACAGTTCCCTGCAATATAAAGCAGACACACTGAGAGTCAGTAGAAGCACACACACACACACACACACACACACGGACAAAGACAGGAAAACATACACTACTGTGCAGTTGCAGGGTCATCCAGGGTGAAATGGGCACTGGGCATTCCTACGGCCGTGTGTTTTATCCACTGCAGATGAGAGCGGATTAGAGAGTGAGAACAAACCTAGAGACACCCATGCATCCACACACACCTAACAAACCAGGGGTGCTTTCAGTTCGTTTGAACGTTTGCTACGTTGAGGAATGGTTTGTACTGAAGGACACCCACACAGATGAAAGGGAAAACAAAATCTGGAAATATAAAACATTCACTAGCATTCTGACATCAGCCAAGATTATATAACATAAGATTAAGGAAACTCAAACTAGGCAGACAATAACAGAGTAAAAACACTGACTCAGCCCAGACTACTGCTACCAAAACATTACATTTATAAACGGTTAGTTGGTCAGAAAGACTTGTTTGGATTATAGTGAACTGAAGGCTGCAGACAAGGCAAGTCAGTTATGGACAAATTGGTTTAACTGCCTTGTTCAAGGCCAGAAGATTTTTACCTCGTCAGCTCAGGGATTCGATCCAGCTCCTTTCGGTTACTGGCCCAACACAACCACTAGGCTACCTGCCACCTGGGGTACTGGAGGTGGAGTATAGTAAAGATCATATAGGAGTAGGGTTCATGCTCTGGTTACAGGATAATCCCGTACTCCATATTCTAAGAGCAGTGCGTCGTCAAGATTATTTATTTTATATTCTTAAAAAAAAAAAACTTCCGGTTTAGCCAGCATATTGCTGTTAGCCGTGCTGATTTGCACTGTATAACAATACAACAGGACACAGTACACTGGTGACATCATGTGGACATACCGGGAATTACACCTGTGATGGTCATTGAGAAATTCTGTGACAATTATTCCACACCGAAACTCATACTTCATTGAAAGTCATGCACCCACAAAATAAACGGGCAGAACACACCATGACTGTTTTGTTGATCTCATTTATTATCCTATCAAGACTCCAGCTCATGATGAAACACACTGAAGTTTGCAGTCCATCCACTGAAAAAAAGAAAGGTCTCTCAAACTACTTTCCCTCACACGCAGGTGACGTGTGTGTGTGTGTGTGTGTGTGTGTGTGGGACCGGCCAGTCTCCAGTCCTACATGCTGGGGCAGGTGTGCGGAGCTTGGTTCTACTCGTCATTATCTGACTCCTCCTCTTCCTGGCTGATCTGGAAGTATCTCAGCTCGTAGGTCTCCTTGTCTGACGCCACGACTCTCAACCAATCACGGAGGTTGTTCTTCTTCAGGTACTTCTTGGTCAGGTATTTCAGGTACCTGTGGACAAATGGGAGAGGATAATGAGTTTGACGTCAAAGAAGGGGAGAAGAACACTTCAGATCTGTCCTAAAGGGTAGAGTCTAGGGTGTTTCTCAAACCTACTCCTGGTTAACAAGGCATGCTGAGTAGTAGACTACGGACACCAACAGCCCACCTCTTAGAGAACTGCTTCTGTGACGTGACGTTGATCTTGTTCTTCAGGCGGGCGATCTCGATTACATTCGCCAGATTTCCTGTCTTGCCGTTGACCTTTACCCTCTCTTTGAGGAATGTTTCCTGTTGGACAGAGCACAGTGACACTAGGGAAGAGAACCCTAGGGTTTGAGCTAGGGAATGGAACCCTAGTCCACACACAGAGTTAGGCAAACACAACACAATAATAAAGTAGAATGTCCCTAGCCTGCTTAATGATGAGGAGGTGGTGTCAGGCAAAGCAGGGCTGGTAACTTACGAAGTTGGCCGAGTCCAAAATGCCGTCCTCCACAGGGTGGGTCAGGTCCAGGGTGAACTTCCAGGACACCCCCCTCTTGGTCCTCTTGACCACAGTCTTTTTCTTCTGCTTTAGCTAGGGAAAACAACCATGGCATTCAGATCATAGAAATATAAACGACAGGAATGATTCTGATCGCCATGACAGGCATTCCTCAATCTAATGTTCCTCCTGATTCTAAACCATGGCTCTCAGAGGATAGAATAGGGATGAATCCAACATGATTGAGTTTTCCTTAGACTAGAGTAGTGTAATACAGGGGTGTCAAACTCATTCCAGAGGGCCTAGTGTCTACTGGATTTTGGGTTTTCATTTCAATTAAGACCAAGACAACCAGGTGAGGGGAGCGCTTTACTAAATGGTGACCTTAATCCAGTTTAAGTACAAGGGAGGAGCAAAATCCTGCAGACACTCGCCCCTCCGTGGAATGAGAACAGCAAATTCCCCTTTATTATACAGCACAGTGGATCTAATTCACACTGGACCATCAATCCAAAGGTAGATCAAATGTATACTTATAAAGTAAACAAATATTTTAGATTGGGAAAACCTCTTGAATCTATGCTCGGAAATGACTTTAGAGCGTTTCTCAAACTCAGTGCTGGGGTGGACCGAGGGCTGCACATTTTGGTTTTAGTCCCAGCACTACACAGCTGATTCAAATAATCAAAGCTTTACATTAATAAAACCTCCCTGCAACCTAAAAATGTACATTCCCTAAACTGGCTACATTTTCACTTCCGTTATCCGAACATGACAAAATATATATTTTAAACGGTCAGGAAACGTATGGTTTTGTTCCTAGAACCAATGGGAAACCAAAAACGTATGTTCCCACAACTTTCAAGGAAACAAATGTGCTAGCTGGCAAGGGTTTGGAACCTCACCCTGGTCATTTGACTGGTGAAGTCATGGGTATGCTCAAAATGGCTGTCAGTCCTGACTTGAATGGCATTTTTGCTCGCCGGTTTGTACTTCTCATCACGCTGTCAGTGAATAGATAAAGCCATTTCAAAATACAATCGCATGAAATATGTTTGGAAAGCAAATTACAACTGGTGAAAAGACTAATTTGACAGTTGAAGTTACATTTTTTTCTCAACTGATGAACCGCACTGCTTTTTCAAAGTAGTTCAGGCCTACATTGAGACCATCACTGGTATGGTGAGAAGGCTACCCATATTCATGCTATCTTCATTGGGTGAGTCAGTATCACTGGAAAGTTGATTTAGTAGCCTATACTATTTATTTCCTCCTAATGTTGTACTTTTTAAAGACTGAGCCAATTGTGTGCCACCCTACGGGACTCCCAATCCTGGCCGGATGTTATGCAGCCTGGATTCGAACCAGGTACTGCAGTGGACAGCCATGACACTCATTTGTGTCTCCCTTTTTATTGGCCCTGGGCCAGGTCTTGACCATGGCCCAGATTCCCAAAAGCATTCTAAGGCTAAATTGTAATCTTAAAATTATAAAATCCTATGGTTCTAACAATTAATTTAGTCTAAAATGCTTTTGGTAATCTGGGCCTAGGTAGTTTGAGTGTCAGATTAGCCACTCTTGTGTAGTATTAAAAAAATAGTCTCCTGTCATGTAGGCCTAAATGAATTAGAATTGCTTGAAATGGGTTTTTAAAAAGGCCAAATTCGTCTGGACCCTGTTCAGATTAACCCCCATTTGTTTAAATTCTCAAAAATAAAACTTAACTGTATACCACACCAAATCCGGTGATAGAATGCATTATCACTTATCAGCACCACCAACTCAAAACATCTTCACGCAGCTGTGTCTGTGTAGTGTTAAGCCATAACGTGCACCCCTTTGGGATCCCCAAGACAAGAGTTTGACAAACGCTGATTTACAGTAATGATAACTTTGAAACTGAACACGTGTACTGCTAGCTAGCTAACCTTATGCAAGCCTAGCTAGCTTAGCCTTGCTGCCTAATTGCTGCCTTTACTTAATCACATAACCCCAGAAATACATATTGATGTATAATGTAAAGTGGTGCACATTTTGTTAAATAAATTGAAATTAACAATGATAAGAAGGGTTTTCTGTCGAGCTCTTTTCACGTACCGGTGCCATCTTGAGTGTACGGAGTAGAAAGGAAGTTGCGTTAGTCGGCCGCGGTGTTCGTCAACGTCGTTACGTGAGCCCTTTGCCTAATATGGTCATTGTTCAGGAATGGCATTTCAAATTGGAATTTGGGATATTCTACTGTAGACTGCAGTACACTGATGAATTAAATGAAGGAAATACTTTCCCCATACTTTCAATAAATAAATCACTGGTGGTATATAGTTGTAAAATGAACAATTTTTCTGTAATTTGCCTTTTAAATGCTATATTTAAAAAAAAAACTTTGCTTTGTATATTTTATGACAAATCTACTGTACTGCTATATTAGTTTGAAAGAAATGAGGGGTTCATTGGTTATTATTGGTTGTTCTTATGTTATTTTGCTCCATGCCAAAGGCCAGGTCGGGTCCAAAGAGCAGCCAGACAGCACCCACCCAGACACTACCCACCCAGACAGCACCCAGAGTGGTCAATCATTGACAGATAGAAAAGCAGGGTCGTTGATTTACTGATGTAATAGGTCTGTATTGTTGCTAATATGCTTACTGAGTAGCCTGACCACAAGCATGCATGAGTGACCAACAAGCTCACACACCTTATTTGATCTTTCTTTTATCCAAATCTTCTATATAGTGCCAATAGAAAGTCTACCACCCGTTTAACTTTTTCACGTTGTTGCCTTACAAAGTGGGATAGAAATGTAAAGGGGTACTCGGCAGTAGAAACAATAACAGAGGCCTCCCCACCCCTGGTTCGGTAAAAAGATGAGGGATAGGGCTGGAGAAATGTAGTCACTCTCAAATTCCTATACAGAGCTATGGATGCAAGGATTGACCGGCCATGATATCAACATGATAGTTTGAACCATGTTGAGGCTATATAGTTTGTTTACATTTTCTTTGTTTACAAACATTGGAGTAAAACAAGCTTACATTTTGGGTTCTGATGGTTTATGACAGTTGAACTATGCACAAGGCATATATTCTTAAAGAATCAATGGGAACATACAGTGCCTTGCGAAAGTATTCGGCCCCCTTGAACTTTGCGACCTTTTGCCACATTTCAGGCTTCAAACATAAAGATATAAAACTGTATTTTTTTTGTGAAGAATCAACAACAAGTGGGACACAATCATGAAGTGGAACGACATTTATTGGATATTTCAAACTTTTTTAACAAATCAAAAACTGAAAAATTGGGCGTGCAAAATTATTCAGCCCCTTTACTTTCAGTGCAGCAAACTCTCTCCAGAAGTTCAGTGAGGATCTCTGAATGATCCAATGTTGACCTAAATGACTAATGATGATAAATACAATCCACCTGTGTGTAATCAAGTCTCCGTATAAATGCACCTGCACTGTGATAGTCTCAGAGGTCCGTTAAAAGCGCAGAGAGCATCATGAAGAACAAGGAACACACCAGGCAGGTCCGAGATACTGTTGTGAAGAAGTTTAAAGCCGGATTTGGATATAAAAAGATTTCCCAAGCTTTAAACATCCCAAGGAGCACTGTGCAAGCGATAATATTGAAATGGAAGGAGTATCAGACCACTGCAAATCTACCAAGACCTGGCCGTCCCTCTAAACTTTCAGCTCATACAAGGAGAAGACTGATCAGAGATGCAGCCAAGAGGCCCATGATCACTCTGGATGAACTGCAGAGATCTACAGCTGAGGTGGGAGACTCTGTCCATAGGACAACAATCAGTCGTATATTGCACAAATCTGGCCTTTATGGAAGAGTGGCAAGAAGAAAGCCATTTCTTAAAGATATCCATAAAAAGTGTTGTTTAAAGTTTGCCACAAGCCATCTGGGAGACACACCAAACATGTGGAAGAAGGTGCTCTGGTCAGATGAAACCAAAATTTAACTTTTTGGCAACAATGCAAAACGTTATGTTTGGTGTTTAAGCAACACAGCTCATCACCCTAAACACACCATCCCCACTGTCAAACATGGTGGTGGCAGCATCATGGTTTGGGCCTGCTTTTCTTCAGCAGGGATAGGGAAGATGGTTAAAATTGATGGGAAGATGGATGGAGCCAAATACAGGACCATTCTGGAAGAGAACCTGATGGAGTCTGCAAAAGACCTGAGACTGGGACGGAGATTTGTCTTCCAACAAGACAATGATCCAAAACATAAAGCAAAATCTACAATGGAATGGTTCAAAAATAAACATATCCAGGTGTTAGAATGGCCAAGTCAAAGTCCAGACCTGAATCCAATCGAGAATCTGTGGAAAGAACTGAAAACTGCTGTTCACAAATGCTCTCCATCCAACCTCACTGAGCTCGAGCTGTTTTGCAAGGAGGAATGGGAAAAAATGTCAGTCTCTCGATGTGCAAAACTGATAGAGACATACCCCAAGCGACTTACAGTTGTAATCGCAGCAAAAGGTGGCGCTACAAAGTATTAACTTAAGGGGGCTGAATAATTTTGCACGCCCAATTTTTCAGTTTTTGATTTGTTAAAAAAATTTGAAATATCCAATAAATGTCGTTCCACTTCATGATTGTGTCCCACTTGTTGTTGATTCTTCACAAAAAAATAGTTTTATATCTTTATGTTTGAAGCCTGAAATGTGGCAAAAGGTCGCAAAGTTCAAGGGGGCCGAATAGTTTTGCAAGGCACTGTATAATTAATTTACAAGTCAAATTGATGTAGCAACCGCTGATTGCCCCTTTAATTGCATTTTGATGTCATTGATCTACACAAAATACTCCATAATGTCAAAGTGAAAAGAACAATTTTTTTTTAATTGTTTTTTTTTAAATTTAATTAAATTTTTTACAAATGTTTACATATTAACACATTCTAAAATAGCCATTGCTTAATATTCACCCCCTTTTAGGCAAGACTAAATTTAGTTCAGAAGTAAACTTTGGCTTAACAAATCACAATCTCTAAAATAATAGGGATTGACATTTCTGAATGACTTCACCTTCCTCTGTCCCCCATACGTACATCTGTAAGGTCCCTCAGTCAAGTACCGAATTAGAACAATAACAAATCAGACATTGAATATCTCTTTAAGCATGGTCAAGTTAAAAATTAATTTATTAAACTACCCAGACACATCAAAGATGCAGTCATCCTTCTGAACTGAGCTGCAGGACAGGAAGGAAACTGGTTAGGGACGTCACCATGACAAAAAGTATTTATTCCTAGTGCTGACAATGTAACTCATGTAATGTAAGCTCAAGCATTACATGTCTTATCCCCTCTCGACTGAAGTTCTGCCTGAAGTGAATGAACTAGCTAGCTAGTAGCTACCACATCCAGTTCATCTCTAGCAATCTGTCCGTAGCAGTATTTAACAGCTGTAGTGTCTGGAAATGGTTTGTAGTCTGTTTTGTCTCGTTTCAACAGAAGTAAATTAACACGGCTAGTTTTTGCCAGTTGATGTACCATTTGGAGTTAGAGAAAAGTTGGATAATGTTCGTTAGCTCACTGACTTTAGTTATTTCTGCCTCGATCACACTAGACCTGAATCAAATGAAACCAGCAGCCAATTGAATACTGATAGTGACATTTTTTGAAAGTGCAACGCCAGTTTTTATTAGTCAGTATAGCAATCTAACGTTATTGAGCGGTCAGTTTCCCAAGCTAATTCCCTACTCTTTTCCATACTGACACGGTATAACAGCTGTACAGGCTGTCATGGTGCAGTCAGTACACAACACTATGGTCATCATGTCTTAGCAGGATCAGATGGTGACAGTGTCCCAGCAGGGTAAGACAGCCAGGGAAGACCAGTTTACAGAGTTCAGGTGAATTTTTATATTATATCAACCAGTGAATGGATACAAAGTTCCATCTTAAATTGATGGTAATTTCCATGATAAAACTATTGATTCTATTATTGGATAATATAATGTAGAAATGTACATCGAGGTAACTCTTTGTCATGCCTCATCTGAGCAGGATCAGATGGTGACAGGGGTCTCAGCCGGGGAAGACCAGTCTGTGATGGTGCTGAGGTGATCTTTTGCAGATGCATCACTATTCTCTATGTAGCAAACACTGGACAAGCCAGAAGCTTCAAAGATGAACTATTTTAAGGCAGTCTGACAAACCTCTACAGTTGATTTCCAAACTGTATCAAAGGGTTGATAGAGGCTTTCCCGATAAAACAAACTGTGAGACGCTACTGATGCTGAATGGGCATTCTAACAGATCTGTATCCAGTCCTGTTCATATAATCAGACATAAATGTGTGGTTTAAGACCATCCATAGAACATACTATAAGCTAGTGAAACTGAATATCACGCACTCAGAAATGTAATTCCTCAGCTAGAAGTGTAAAACACAAAAGGGGACATATTTGCATATGTTATGCCCTTGTGAAGGCTAATACATTCTGACAAAGAGTATGTTATTTTATCTCAGCATGTCTACAGATTTTCCTTGTCTTTGCTTGCTTGAAAATGTTGATACTGGAGACTTATCAGAAGAAACTGTGTGACCTACTACCATTTATAGCAGCTAAGAAATCGGGTGCCATTAATTGAAAGGTTGGCCATCCTCCCACAATGTCAAGTTATGGATCACTAGATTTGATTTATTACCAGATTTTAAGAGTAACTTTCATAAAGTATGGATGCCTTATATGGAATACTGTATGACAAAAGGAGTCTACATTGAAAACATGCCCACGTCAGCAAAGATGCTTATACTGCACAAAAATATAAATGCATTATGTAAAGTGCTGGTCCCATGTTTCATGAGCTGAAATAAAATATCCCATAAATGTTCCATATGCACAAAAAGCTTATTTCTCTCAAATTATATGCACAAATTTGTTTACATCCATGTTAGTTAGCATTTCTCATTTGCCAAAATAATTCATCCAATAATTCATGCCAACCTGAATGGCATGATGCGCTGTGCCAAATTAGGGTTTGTTAGGTCATGTTAATGTAATTCATGAAAGCACACTTAAACATGATCAATAAAAAAGACAGATCAGCCATTATCATAATGACCCTTCAGTGCATGTCTGTGTGTGTGCCAGTGGGCAGTTGCCCAAGGTGAGAGGACCTATCAGCAGCAGGTTTAAAATAATCCCAAACTAGATCACCAATTAAAAACATTACTTGTAGCAGTTTCGCTGTTGCCTTTCCACTGGTACTGTAGAGCCTAAATAAATCTGCACCGTTGGAAAATGGGGATTCCCCTCTATTAAACAGTAGCCATTTAATTGTGACAACATATTCTAATAGCCTGACTAAACTTGCTGTGCATAGATCACCCCTGAAACATTAATATTTTAGGCTTATATGTTAACACGTCTAGTTGTACCTTGCTTTGAAGTGACCTACCTTATCCATTTGATCCCTGATTTATTGAATGAAGGAATAATTTTGTAAAGATGAAAGGTATTTGGTTGGAATATTTTACATCAAGGGTGGCAACCCTCCTCCAGGTTAGCTACTGGGTGTGCAGGCTTTTGTTCAAACCCTGGTCTAACCACATTGTAGCCTAAACATCAGTTGCTCAACAGGACCTTGATAAGCAGACGTGGGTCTTTCAGTGCTGGATCAGAAGCCAAACCTGCACACACAGAAGTTATCCAGATGGAGGGTTTACCACATGTGACTAACAGTGCAGTTCTATGTGGGGGGCTAAGTGCCTTGATCAAGGCATAATGGCAGGTGGTGGTAGGTCTACATGGGATCAGACAGCAGCTTTCCAGTGTCAATAATGCGTGACTTTTTTCATGTAGGCTATAAGTCATGAACATTTGGTTAAAACCCATGGAAAATGTGTATAAACCATTAAGTCTCTATCATAATATAATTTGTGAATTTCGGTGAACATAGTCTAATGGACCGACAGCTCCTGCATTTATCCATCAATCACTGGGTAAACCGTTTGGACGCTACCGACGTTTGTGAGAAGACTGATTTTGGGGATGTCTCATGGTCTGACAAACACCGCAGATACGGACGGTCACCATTGGTGAGACAGTCCACGCAACAATTTATTTTATTTTAGACAGATTGTGATCGGGACTTCTGTATTACGTAACTCGATTTCAAATAACTCTAGGGGGTTAAGTTTAAAATTTTCTTCCACTTTAAACAAGATTTTTTTGTAGATGACTGACAATTAAAATACATTTTAATCCCACTTCAAAGTACAAACAGTTTACATACACAAACGACTACATCTCCTCTGCCCAGACCAACGCGCTCACACCGCGTCCCTAATGTCTGTAACATGACCTGAAACTGCACCATTTTGTTTCTCTCTGTAACACATTCACTTTCAATATTTAAATAATAAATTGTTTTTTCCCCTTCCATTGTGTTGATAACATAGCCGTGGCAACCACAAAATGAATGCACTGGGTCTTTTCTACTCTGTATTAAGAGGACCGATACAGCCCGTTCCAATTCGTCCCAAAGGAGTTCCATTAGGTTGAGGTCTGGGGACTGTGCAGCCAACTCAAGTTAACTGAACTCGCTGTTCCATGTTCCAGGCAAGGTTTTTCCACTCAGTTGTCCGGTATTGGTGATGGCATACCCAGCCGCTTCTTGTTTTTAGCTGATAGCAGTGGAACCCAGTGTGGTTGTCTGTTGTAATATCTCACCCATGAAAAGGATCAACAAGTTGTGCGTTTCGAGATGCCGTTCTGCACAACACTGTTGTAGTGCGCAGTTGTGTTTGTCAGCCGCTTGTTTGCCCATTCTAATATTATATAGAACAGTAACTGAATGCCTTGATGCCTGCCTGCTTTATAGCAAGCCATGGCCACATGTCTCACTGTAGGAGTGATCCATTTTCATGAACAGGGTGGTGTACTTGAACTGGCCTGAGTGTTTGTACTAGTTTAGTGTTAAGGTTGATCTGACTCATTGTCCTGGTTTGACAGCCTTGATGACCCCCACTCAAGCATGCAGATGAGTTGTGTATGAGATATGGATTGTTGTGTGGAGAGAACAGTCTTCACATTGCAGTGTCAGGCATTCCGGCAGGGTGTGGCTAGCTGCCATATATGCCCCTGCAGGGATAGGGCTTCATCTTGGCTCAAACCCAGCCAGTTTCACTTAGTCATTGAACCTCAACTGAGCCCTGAACACTGGTGATATCTGCAGTGCTTTGCTACTGCAGCTTGCCGTGTACTCTGTCTGGGCATGAGACTGGAAGGACAGGAAGCAGTGGAGTGAGTGTACTTCTCAGGGTATCAGGGCCCAGATGATCAAGTTATTGGGATAGGATGCATAGAACTAGAATGACTAGAACGGGCATCCCCATTCAAGTCAATGAGTCATCCGTTCTATTCATTCCATCCTATAAGAACTTGTGAAAAACAGGTATCAAACCCAGGCTGTACAAGTGCGTCGAGACTGCTGTAGCGAACTGCCCTTAAGGCTGAGAGTGACAAACTGATGTGCAACTCAATATTGCAGAAGGCTTCATCTCCTTTTCCAACTTCCACCATTCTGATTCATCAGACTTATTCTCAGACCAGTGTAGAGGGAGCTGAAGTCATGTTAACGATGTGTCAGTTGCCAGGGATCAAACTGATATACTATGCTGCTATACTATGGTCCCAGGCAACTTGGACAGCGCAGAGTCCACAACCAAAGCTGAAACCTATCCATTCCTGTGTCATTATTCAACAGAATCAGGCATTGGTTGGAGAGTGAAACATTCTAGTGTGAAGACAAACACAGAACCACCACCAAGAAGGCTGTTTTTCTATTTGTTTTAACTTTATTATTTTTTGCCATCTCCAGTCAGGTGACAAAGGCCTCGAGTGAACAAAATAAGTTTGCAACTCCACCCCCCCGATCGAGCCCCCTCACACACCTCACTGCAAAATGCCTTCCAGAACATTCTACGCCGCCACACCAACGCCTCACTCTTTCCGACTATTATGGGATGCCCAGGGCGGGGCTAGGTTGCCATGGTGATAGGCAAGCGCACTGGGCACTCCGGCTTTCTAAACAGACAGAGCGGCATTGACAAGAGAAATCACTGAAGTTTGGTTCCATATTTAGCATCTTTTCTCTAATGTTCTTTCTTCATATCGAAGAGTTTTGAAATGCTGAAGAGGTACTGTTAAGACTGCTTGTTAAGTGCTAGCCACCAGCGTTCCCACGGTTTGGGAGAAAAGCATCGGAGTTGTCTGATCAGCCAGAGCAGAGAGGCCATGCTGGGAAGCAGCAGTATGGCAGCCAGAGGGACAACCCTAACGTAGTTCAATGTCAGTAAAAGGGGCCCCAAGCCCCCCCTCCCACCATTCAAACAGCTCCCCCCTCCCTCTAAAAAGGCATCAGACGAGCTCAATTATAAGGAATATAAAAAAATTATCATAAAAAAGCTGGATCCCATCATTATTTTAAACATTCAGGAATGTATGTGGCAAGACAAACATCTCGAAGGCAAAAATAAACAGGAATGAGGAAGAAGTCAAAAAGAATCTATTTCACCAATAAGTACTTTTCTTTATATAGTAGATTATGTAGAACTAAACAAAACCTCAGTGATCCGGCAGAATGCCAGCCAACACAGCGAGCGTGCCGCAGTAACGTTGGGACAGTCCGACAGCGTCGGAGAGAGAGAGAAACCAAAAATGAGAGGGGAAAAAAACAAAGGAGTAATCACAACAGAATGATTGAGGTTGTCTGTGAAGGCCGTCGCTTTGGTGACAGAAGAACCAATAAGAATACTAGAGACTGGTTGTGGGTGGAGTTTGTTGCCTGGGCAGGTCAGTCCTGTCTTTCTATTTGCCACCGGTCATCTGCTTAATGGCCACAGCACACTCCTCCCCCATAGCAGACAGCACAGAGACCTGCAGACAGATATGATTGGTTAAGGTTAAGACCACCACTAACCAAAACAAACTGGTCAAGCTTCACACACCACCCAAAACATGCACACACCCCCCCAGACTCACCAGGATATCCTCGGAAGCGGCAAACTTCTGCTCGATCTCCTTGCCCAGGTCTGAATCAGGCACACGCAGGTCCTCCCTCACGTCTCCATTGTCACCCATGAGGGACATGAACCCATCAGTGATGTTCAACAGCTGGAAACACAAGCACCATGTTACATCTACAGTCGGACACATGAAGGCACATTCCAGGTAGTCTTCATTTTAGTCACCGCGCAGATCAGAACGCAATAAGCAAAATAAAGACAAGCGATGGTGTGAGAGGTGAACATGTTGGGAAGTGTGTGTGTGTTAATTTGTTTTGTTAGCCATCACATCAGGTGTGTGACCTGGTCACTGTGGTGTAACGGCCATCTCCAAGGAGATCTCTGTAGCAAGAACCATTCACACTCACGCCACGGTATTGGGTGCAGTGCTGGGTGATCGTCGTGCATTAACACAGGGGAACGCTCCAATGCCAACCAGTGTGAGCAAATATACAATTTACAGTTACATTAAGTGGAACTGACAGTGTTAACTACTTTGCAGATATGAAAAAACAATTCTAAAATATTTAATTCCCAGTTTATGCTACAAAACCAACTTTATAAGAGGTTTAAAAGTAGGTTATATTTGACTCAACATTCCACGATGTACACTAAGGCATTGTCGGCAGAAAATATGGAGGTAGTTCAATGCATGATTAATATAATTCACCAAAACGTTTCTTGGTAGTGCCAAAAAATATTGCTATAAGGTTGTAAATCACAGCTGGCCTGGTACATCGTTTGCTGCCTCTATTCAGGATGCACTGTCAGTTTCCAAGACTCAATATTTTGGACAGAAACAGATGAATGTAACTAAGGCTGGGAATGTCAATACAATGAAACTAGCAAGGGCAATGATCACAAGTCAGTCATAACGTGGCTAGCGTATCTATTTATGTAGCAAGCTAAAAACACGGAGCCTAACGTTAGCTAGCTGCTAGGAGGATGTCATTGGAGGGTGAGTTACTGACTTCCCCCTGTATCATTTCTTGGTGGATATACACAGCTAGATATGCAGGTGTAATTTGGTTAGTGAGCAACAACTTAAAACAACTTATCCAGAGTGGATTTGCCAACGACAAAGATATGCTATCAGCTCCGATACCAGCACAGTCTTTGTTTCAGAGCGCAGAATAACTGATTAATTTACCAACGCACAAATAGGGCTGAATATGACCGGTGTTAGTAAAGGTAGGCAACAAGTCAGTCAAGAACACTCTAGATAACATGCAAACAGCCTAGCTAACTAGCTCTGCTACAGCAAGTAAACTGGTCAGTGGTGTTCTCTCATTTGTGCCTGGAAGTAGCTAGCAAGCAAGCTAGCCAATTTTAACCAGTTAGCTTGGTTGCAGGCAAGCTGCAGAAGGACGAGTAAGCTACAATTCCCCATAGTTTATCAGTGCAAATTGACAGCCAACTATCAGAAACAGTTTGACAGGATTTATCTAATGTTTCTTCGCTAGATTTTAGCTCATCTTGCTCTGGCTAGCATTAGTTGTTGATGTGCATAAGAGGGGGAGAGAGAGCTTACCTCTTTATGGTTGTTTGATCAATAGGACTGTCAAGTTCCCAAATGTAAGAGGACTAAGGTGGTATTTACATAGTTGCAGGAATCCATTCAGGTGTATTTTGTGGCTTTTGGTGAATGTGTTCTAATGATCTAAAGTTGTGCTGTTGCAACTGCCTGTAAACACACAGTCCAGTTCAAAGTGAATGATGACAGGCCCAACTGCCTGTAAACACACAGTCCAGTTCAAAGTGAATGATGACAGGCCCAACTGCCTGTAAACACACAGTCCAGTTCAAAGTGAATGATGACAGGCCCAACTGCCTGTAAACACACAGTCCAGTTCAAGACGATGATGACAGGCTTCTATGGCAAGTTTGCATAAAGGTCTACTGTTGCCCTGGTTGGCTATGGTGCACCGGTCTGCATAGACTCCAGTACTGGATGAGACGTGTGCTTTTAGGTTTTATTTGCTGCCGTGTTAATTGTTTGAATGCACAGCTACTTTCCCATTCTATATTGCTATAGAATTTTCACAAATGCCTTAGTATACATCATTCCCAAACATTCTAATTTATCATGATGACCATATCGAAGTGCTAGCTTGTCATTCTTCCTGGGGGTTTATGTGAACAGATTTTTAAAAAATATTTCATTTAGCTAAAAATGCGGTCAGTTCCACTTTAATATGTGATCAAATGTGTTTAAATTAAGTACCGAGAATGAGTGAGAAGCACTGAGGCACCCAATTGACCATACCTTAAAGGCGCTGCATGGTCAATCCGGCATCTGCATTGGCCGCGTAGCATTTACTGTGATACGGCCTCTGCAGAAGTCAGGGCATTCATACACCAATGCATTTGATCCGGCTTTGTGACATAGGTCTTCCCCCAGATAATGTAACCAACCGGTAAACATCTTCCCAATGCCTCAGCAACTACTTCAGAGCAGTACATCTCTGGACAAGGACGACAGCAGTTCTCACAAGTCCCCACACACACTGACCGGCTGAAAAACCAGTGACCTGCCCAAATACAAAACTACACAGGCAGTCTTCTGGGAGTTTCTAGCCTTATTATACCAGACTGTGGTTGGATTGACACCAGACAGTGACTGCAGTGTTAAGTGGATTTGCTAGTCTCTAGGAGAGTAGTGGCCTGATAGAATTAGTGGTTGTCCTTATTGAATTAGTAGGCAAGAGGTTAACTGGTATTCTAATTATGTGAAAACATGTTGGATAAGAGAACCCTTTGTGGCATAGGAAAATCTTCACTGGGCAGGAAGGGAGCTCACACTGACCTGGAACTCATTCCTCTTGATGTGGGGCACGTCCATGTTGTGGGTGGAGGGGCACATGTCCTCATACTTCTTGTTGGTGAAGATGTCAATGCCCACCATGTTAACCTAAAGAGGACGGAGAGTTTTACTACACCACTAACAGCAGTGTCATAACATGTTAAGTAAAACCTCATTTGACGAGTCAAAAGTTATGATTGGAGAATTCAGACAAAGCCCTTATGGGTAAATTACTAGAGATGTGGACAACGCATGTACTATTATGGGTGCTGGTTACAGAACTCAACTGTTTTATATCAAAATCTGGGTCGGACTTCGCTGTCCATGAGACGAGAACATGCTCTCGTGTTTGTCTATAAAGCACTTCTGAATAAACTACCTTATTTATCATCACTTATCAATATTAGAATTATAATTCCTAAAACCAGGTTTCAAGCATGGATTACACTTGAGGCCCATGTATTTAAACAGAGTTGGTTATGGCTGCCTTCTTCTGTTACGCTCCTTGTTTATGGAATAGCCTGCAGACTAAACTTAACTGTCGCCCATTTTAAACATTTATTGGAGGATATTTATTTTGCT
This sequence comes from Oncorhynchus tshawytscha, assembly GCF_018296145.1. Lineage (NCBI taxonomy): Eukaryota > Metazoa > Chordata > Actinopteri > Salmoniformes > Salmonidae > Oncorhynchus > Oncorhynchus tshawytscha. The sequence continues at coordinate 25,559,936 of NC_056457.1, read as the reverse complement.
TGTAAGTTTCGGGTAATGCAGGTTATTGTGCGGTTAGGGGAATAACCTGTGTGTACATGTAATAATCTGCTGCTGTATTTGTGTTATCTGTGATCGTTTTGTTTGTCTTGTGTAGTTTCTTAATCATTGTACCTAAACTGTATGTGTAAACATGTATACGCAGGGCCCAGCTGTAAGAGAGACCTTGGTCTCAGTCTGTGTTCCTTGTTGAAATAAAGGTATAATAATAATGTACACCTGATATCAGATCACCCAAATTCCCCAATACTGCTGGACATTTCCACCATGGGCATCCCTAGAGTTTGGTATTTGTACACATGTCCAGTCAATCCCTACCTTGGCGTGTCCGTGCTTTCCTGTCTTGGAGGTGGACATTTCCACGATCTTGCAAGGGCGTCCCTTCAACACCACATAGCCGTTCTTTCGCAGGGCAGAGCACTGCATAGGAATGGTGGCGGAGGCGCCAGACTCTCCGGTGGTGAAGTCAAGATCAGTGTCTGCCATGGTGCGATGGATTAGGGGCACTGCAGGGGGAGATGAATAGGTTAGAACAGGCAATTACAGCTACAGCAGTGCCATTTAAATTCAATGATGTATGAATACTGATCAGAAAAGTCCAGAAACCCTGATTAAATAAGGAAAAACATCCCTGATTGAGCTACCGCACTGGCAATACATCCACTGGTCTATACTGGAAAACCATAACTCCACAACATCATAAAACGTGGCCTGCAGTTGTGAGGCCGGATGGATATACTGCCAAATTCTCTAAAACAATGTTGGGAGGCAGCTTATGGTAGAGAAATTAACATTCAATTATCTGGCAACAGCTCTGGTGGACATTCCTGCAATCAGCATGCCAATTGCACACTCCCTCAACTTGAGACATCTGTGGCATTGTTGTGACAGCCTGCACATTTTAGAGTGACCTTTTGTCTCCAGCACAAGGTCCACCTTTTATGATCATGCTGTTGAATCAGCTTCTTGATATGCCACATGTCAGGTGGATGGATTATCTAGACAAAAGGAAAATGCTCACTAATGGGGATGTAAACAAATGCACCAACCATTTGAGAACTTCTTGTATGCCTGGGAAACTTCTGGGATATTTCACTTCAGCTCATGAAAACAATTTACATGTTACGTTCATATTTTTGTTTAGTGTACATTTATTTCCACTGGAGTGCTGCGTTTTCCTTCGGAACATTGTGTTGCAGAGGCAGTGTGTTCTGGGTGGTGCGCACATTGGATTCATCCAAAATGTATGCAAACAAATAGTATGCGTAGGCTAAACCGAAACAGTAGCAAAAGGTAAATGCTTAACTTTTGTTGCACACATTCACTAAAAATGTTGGGTTACATAATGAAAAGTTCTGACAATTTATTACACAGCATTGATGCAATGACACTGTTGGTCTGCTTAAGGTGTTTTGCACAAGTGAGTTGTGAAAAATTAGAAGCATATGTCTTAGTTTACATACTAACTGTATATGTCCGAACTCAGAATCAAATAGGTTTCCCATAAACATGGCTGCTGTGGTAGAACGTTTATTTTGATTGACGATTTTCTGCATTTATCAAAGTTTATTGATTTCAGGCATGTCCATGTAAACAGCCAGGATTAGTTGTTTTTGCAAAGCATGTTAATCAACATATTAGAGTGAATGTAACCATAGTCCATGTGGAAATTACTGAGCATTTGGCTCCTGACCATTTCAAATCGCATCCTCGACTTCATGATTATTAAACCCATCCATCCATGACTAATGGGGACTACGTCATAGCCAACATCGTGTGGAGCTGGGGTGTCAAACTCATCCCATGGAGGGCCTAGTGTCTGCAGGCTTTTCCCTTTCAATTAAGACCTAGACAACCAGTTGAGATGAGTTCCTTAATAATCAGTGACCTTATTTCATCAATCAAGTACGAGAAGCGAAAACCTGCAACCAATCGATCCTCCGTGGATCGAGTTTGATACACGTGATGTGGAGGATGAAAACGTGGGAATGGAAGTCCCAGCACCAGTGGAAAGCTTGCAGACAATATTAAAGGTGACTCTTAACATAATTTCACAAATCAGACGAAAAGAGTCGACCAGGGCCCGACCTCTTCTGGTTAAACATCCCCACGCCCTGTCCACGTGTCCCAGTTTGGCCTGCGCCTTGACTCGGGAGGCAGAACCGGAGTTCGCCGCGCAATAAACCTGACGCATCATAGTGCCCTGGTAAATAACGGAGGCCTGGCCCTGAACGCTCGTAACCGACCGGACAACATTTATTGCCTCGACAACTTCCTCTGCGCTAACGTCAGCTAGCTAATGATAAACAAGTACCAGCGATACCGTTCAGCCAACTTCTGACAAGTTTGACTAGGTTAGTAAAGAGGCTAACAAGATATCCGGCCAGGCCCAGCAACACACTAGGTAACGTTGATGAACAAGTTGGGCGAATACATTAACACCGATTAAGGATTTTAAAGACATACATACCAAATTTGAGTGTTAAACTAATAAGCGACTCGTTGGTTTATAAATAGAAGCGATAACGTGTTATCCAACTGGCCAGATGGCTAGCTAAAATGAAAGTGTTTAGCGTGCTGCTGTTAGCTAGAATGACAATTCCATGCTGTTGTCGGAAAGCTCATTTTGTCAACGTGTGGGTAACTATAAGTAGTTGGCATTTAATCCATGCCAATATAGATAAACGTTCCCATATTTGTACAACGAACTTTCATTAAATGTAGCCAGCCAGTTACGACATGGTTAGCAAGCGTTAGTGATTACGAACACATTGTTACCTAGCCGGTTAGCTAATGCTAGCTAGCGATTACCAAAACAACGTTGTCTAAACAAAATGGTCATTTTTAGAAAGTTACAATTTCAGTCATTACACAACTATATGCATGTTCAGTCTCATGTCAAAGTACATTACAGCATGGTTAGATTTCCTAGCGGTGTTGTCAACCTTTGGCTAGCTGGCTAGGCTAGTATGTCCAGTAAGACATGATGACTAACAACTTCCAACAAGCGCGCGGAAGGCCTCATGCCTCTTCATTAAGAGCCGTGGATACAGAAACATGGGACCCACACCCTATCGCTGAGACCACCTACACTCAGCAAACAAATTTAATTTCGACCTTTTCACTTCTCTTTCGACTACCAAAACCTAAAACGAATATGACCAGTCAAAAATGAACTGACAAACTACTAAAAGTTGTATGTTTTGCCCCGTGAACAGAAGCACGCGCCATGCAACGCTTACCTTCCAGGAAAAAGAGGAACGGGACTGCGCAAGCGCGACCAATTTTACTGCGGCATCCGTAGGGTCGTCACAAGTTGCCACAAATCATAAACCCCGCCTATTTATACAATTTCTCGTAATGTTTTTTTAAACCTAACACTAACCTTCCAATTGGATCATTCATCCCCCTTACTCCCCCCTAGGTCGTTGCTGTAATTGCGAATGTTCAGTTAATTTCGGGTAAAAATAAGGGTTGAATAAGTCAAATAACCACACTGCTAACGTTATTCCTTAGCCTCAAGACCGAAAAGCAAATGTTAGTTTTTTTCATTAATTTTTACGAGTCAGCTTTGACTGACTGTGCTATCATGTGGAAACGCATGCCTATAGAGGAGGGGAGGGCATTTATATGGCTTCCATTAAAGTGGTAGTCCAAAAGTGTCTCTAGCCCAATAATGGACTAAAGAAGCTTAATTGTTCCTCATAGTCCAAGGACCTTACATGTTCTGTTTAGAGACGAATTGGCTCTTACGACCAAATACTCCAATCTTAACGTGAATCGATTCTCCGTTGCTGTACACTAAAAAAATACACAAAGCCCTCTACTTTCATATCACATCAAAATAATTACACAAATTAAAAATATACACTTACTGTACACTGTTTTAACGCAGTTGCAGCCAACAATATTTGTTTTCAGTGACGACCCGCTTGCGGCGTCCTTCCATTCACACACAGGTGTTTGGAGACCAAGATAGATAATTAGCACGCCTTTAGTCCCTGAGCCAGGGTGGGTTGGTCGTGCACACTTGGGCCGACGATGTCTCATAATGATTTTTTAAAACATATCTGTCCCTAGAGTTGGAAAATGTTTGATAGCAGTGCAGCAATTGTAACTTTCTGTATGTTATTACTATTAATTTAATTTCTCCTGTAGGTATTTTAGCCTACGACAAACAATGTCAGTACATAACGTTATTGCTCACTTAAATCCGTTAGTCATATATAATTGGAAAGCTCAGATTCACAGCTATCCATCAGACACGTTTTTGGAATTTTCAGGTGAAAAGGACTTTGACCTCTAGGATACATATCAAAATTACCTGTACAAATGGCTACAACAAAATAAAACCCAATACATTTTAAACTTTGATAAGTGGTTCTGAAAGTCATGAAATTACCTTTCAAATTATATATAATATAACCAACTTTGATGGCGTAGGCTACAACTATTATTTACAAAATCACCTTTATTTTGCCATTTGACATTAGAATGTTGGAAGCTTAGCCATAGAATTCCATGTAGTGGGGCAGCTATGTTTTAGGATTGTAAATGTAGTGATAGAGGCAGCAACTTGCACACACACAGCTGGAACTGGGGCTTTAAAAAGATGAGTAGATACTGGGCCATCACAGAATTCACACATTGTCCCCACTGAAGCCTTTTACCAATTTGGCTATAATTCTGTATTTCTTTGTGATTGGTTGAGTTCATCTTGCATAGCCCAGTGCCCCAGGTGGGCTGAGTTTGTTCATTTAAGGCCATTCCTTAAATGAACAAGTGAGCTCTGCAATGGAGTCAAACGTGATTTCTATGTTTGATACCGTTCCATTTATTCCATTCCAGCCATTACAATGAGCCCATCCTCCTATAGCTCCTCCCACCAGCCTCCACTGGTGTACAGTAAATGTATATTTTAGAATTTGTGAAATTTTCATGTGATATGAAAGTAGAGTATTTTATGTTTCTAGGACTGTACCGCAATTGAGAATCCATTCATATTTAGATGGAGTATTTGATCTGTTTTGGCTGCCAGAGCCAATTCACCTCTAAACAGAACATGTACGGTCCTTGGACTACTACAAGTAACGTTAGGTCGTTAGCCCAATATTGAACTAAAGGAGCCTATGTTTGCCGAAGATAGCACACTGGATGAGAGGGAATATAGGCTCACAGCCCAATAATTTAATTAGGAGAAATTAGTCATTCACACAGCACATCTTTAATGCGTGTTGTCACTTGGAAACATGAAGTGTGTGTGTCAGTAGGTTACATTGAAAAGTCCAAACAAAAAGCATCCACAATCACATTAATCACCATCAGTAATCACATGTATCCAAGCTCATCAGCCATACACACTACCTCCCTCTGTGCCTCGGTGTCAGAACATTAAGTCAGTAGTTAGTTAGCTTTATTACTAAACTGTAAGGACACTAGGATCCAGTGTACACATACCAGCCTAACATTGTGTTCCCTTATCAACGTTTTCACTAATTGAAAAACAAATATTTGTGATGTGAGCTTTGAGGCCCAAAAAAAGTCTAAAGAAGCTATGAGAAGGCCTACTGCAGTCAGTCCTGATCTGCTCTCCCCACACTTTTACATGCAGACAACCAGGACAGAACACTGGAGAACTGCTCTCAGACCAGTGGTTGAAGTGGGCTGGTGCTGACCGGTACTGGTACAGAGATCAGGCTCTTCTCATTTGCTACAGCTTGAGTACAGGCACCTCTGATAGAATAATGTGTGTGTTAGGGAGCTCAAGATGGGAGACAAAGTTGGCAGGAGGGAATTACTTGGCCAACAGTGTGTGATGGTGCTGCTGTGCATTTTAGATTTCAGAAGACATCCAGACAGTAAAGTAAAGCAGTAGAGGACGTCTCTGTAATCATGTCTGTACAAGGAAGGACAGTTACGTTTCAACATCACATAGTGGAGTGGAGTACCAGTCTGGGGGCGGGGTTATTGTCCCAGTGATTCAGATGAGATGAAAGCACACACTCAGTCACTCAACACACAGACGGTCTTAACAGTGGCAGAGTTTAATCCTGTACTGTTAGCAGGGAAGACAAGTCTCATATGCACACACATACTCTGATACTTACAAAATATTTAAATACAAATTATACCACGATAAAAACATTTTAGAAATCCCTTAAACCATTTTCTCTATTCTGTAGAAAGCCTTATAGTGTGAACATGATGGCTGTCTTTTTCTAAATGATCAGTCAGATATAATGAAATGCTTAATCATATTTCTCCTATGGTTTCTTGGAATCATCCCCTTCTCTCTAACCTATACTCCTGCAGTATTCACAGATCTGACAGGACTAGATAGGAAAAAACAAGAGGTCTGCCGACCCAGGTTCATACACCGGTCGGTCACACATATTTATCCAGTCCTTTCAGATCTATGACAACTGAAGAGGTAAGCGATTAGTGGATGGAGTAGGCTCATGCCTATTACCCTGTGTTACATCCAACGCCACATCAGTAGTCAATCATCATCATTGGTTCAGTACACACAGACACCCTCCTCCACTTTCACCAACTATCTTGGCAGATCTTATGTTACAGAGTCAGACACTGTATCCTAGAAGACTACACGTGATTTAACTTAATGGTGGAGATTCATAGTGTGGTCATTCTACCTGGCCGTCTAAAGCTAGTTTGAGTACATTTAAACGGCCCCAGTGTAAGGTCCTGACTGACGCTAACATGGTGGGTCTCATTTTGGAAAGTTAATCGTCCCAACCACGCATCTCTCCAGTTAGACCTGTGTATTGCCTTAGTCAGGATTGATGATGATGAGTAGTATAGGTGTCACTATGCACATGTACAGAAGCAGGTGAACCAACAGAGACAGATGTGTCACTACGCACCATGTACAGAACCAGGTGAACCAAAGGAGACAGGGGAACAGCTGGAGAAAAGAGGTGTTGTGTAGGAAGAAGTCTGACCATTAACCAACCCATACGTCTGTCCCATGCAGCCATTTTTATCTCCATATCAAATCATTTCTGGGTAACAATTAAGTACCTGTGGTTGTTTTCTATTAAAATGGTAAAAATAAACATTTCTTAAGCAAGAATTTTGCTAGTACTGTCGGAGTGGTAAGGGGGAAACAAAATTAGCTGCTATTGGCAGAAAGGTTTGGAACTCTTTCTTATTGGTCTAACTCATTTACAAAAATAGTGATGTCACCATGGAAGGCCAAAACTCCCACCAAAACAGGCTGAAATTCAGGAGGAAGATAAATTAAACAAACTCAGACTGCTCTCGGTCTCTCATCATTTTCTGTCTCCCTTTTGTCTGTCCTCTGTTGTTCTGTCTCAGTGGAAGAGTGTCCGATAGGAAAGCAGGTCTGTTTCAGATCATAGAATGTGGCATTTACAAATGTGTAACGATAGAAATACGGCAAATAGATTGACTGTCAAATAGAACATTCGCAGAGAAAGTGGGGAGCACAGGTGAACTAGAACAAGAATGGCATCTATGCCAAGAGTATCATTTTTTTGGTGACCATTGGTGACAATATTGATATTTTTTAAACTGCTCCAGCAGTCAGGAATCTACACTCACCCCCACCATATATACACAAAGGTCAGGGGTCATGACAATAACCTTGGTCGCTGACCCCTGACCCCATTAGGGAGACTACACTAGCACATCCTGTCACTACCTCCCAAAGACAAAAACACCTGGGATAAACACTGAGGCTATGTCCAAAATGCCTACTCTGACCAAAAGTATTGCACTATGTAGGAAATAGGGGGGCATCTCAGACAGAGCCTGAGAGAAACTAAGACAACAGAGAGAACGAGTGTTGTCTGAGCGTGATCTGGATTTGCTGTTCCTCTCTGGTTCCTCTTGTGGTTGTAGGTTGCTACTGCAGATGTCTGCCTGGATGGGAGACTGTTTCTCTCCTCCCGTCGCTGCTGAGCCGCCAGCCGCTCTGTGTTTACTCGTCTGTCTCAGTTCTCTCTCTTCATCCCTCCACCCTGACCTCTGGTTAGGTATGTACAGTATGGAGGGAAGAAGTAAGGAGGAGGGTTTGCCAGGGTTACCAGTTCATCATAGAGCTCCGGTTCAGGGTCATGAAGAAGACTTGGCTGCTGCCGCCGGAACGCACAGAGGCGAAAAACACCTGCAGACAAGCACACAGCATAATGAGGAGGGTTAGCATGTGTGCTGGCTTATATTTTTAGGATTTCTTGCAGCTTGTGTGTGTGTGTGTGTGTGTGTGCTCTTAGCTTGTATACATGCGTTTGTGCTTACACACACCTTGTCGTTCCTCTCCGACAGGAACTTCAGTCGCTGAGCTCGCTTGTGCATGAAAACTCCGTCGAGGTGTCCCGTCTCCACGGAGCGGATCTCAATGGCCTTCTCTCCCCAGCCCATGATCTGGTTGGAGTGGATGTAGGCTGGGGGAGGGACAGGGACATACAGACAGGGGATTGGACAGGAGAGCACTCACTCAAACCAGTCACCCAATCACAGATCACACCCCTAGGCCACGCCTCTGGGAGGATATCATTGCAGCAGTTTCTGTTTCTAAATCTGAATGGAGGATAAAAACTCAAACACCTGAGCTATCCAGCCCGAGGGGGGATGGGGAGGGGGCTGTTTCATATGGACCCAGGGGGCAACGCTAGTAGGAGAGATCCCCAGAGTTATGGGGGGGGAGAGTCAAAGTGAGCTACTAGGAGAAACGGCCATCTGAGCATCTACTGACTGTGATGACTCTTGTATGGTGGTTCTACAGGATGGTAACCCTGCCCCTGGGTGGTAATACTGTAGCAGGGATTGTGCAGGTGATTGATGACTATGAGGATGGTTACAGCAGTAGCAGCATAAGGATAGTTGGGTGATTTTACCTCCCAGTTCTGTCATCCAGCTCCTGTGTACTCAGGAAGTGGGCTGGCAAACGGACTGGAGTGAGTGTGTGTGTGTGTGTCGGTGTGGGCCTGTCTCTGTATGTGTTTGTATGTACTGGTTTGTATTGGTCATGGTGGCTTGGGGCTGTATATGTTGATATAGTATTTGTGTGTTGGGGCCGGGGTTGAGAGGCCTTTTAAAGGAAGGAGATATCAACTCAGGGGTAGAAGCTCCTAGGACTGAGTAGAGTCTCAAAACACAACACAAACCCACAGTGTTTCAGACAGAGACAGAATGAGCCAAATGAAAACAGTCATTCAGACTGACAAGACAAACTGAAGCTTGGTGTTAGAGTGGAGAGACAAAAGAGAAGCAGAGAAGGGCAGAGCTGATCTAAAGACACAGGGATCTATCAAGATCCATTTGAGATCTACTGGGATTAAAGCAATAGGATACTGGTTTCCCCATCACTAACTAAACCTAGCCCTGAGCTTTGTAATTAGATGTGATGGGTGTCATTAATAGACCTGGGCCAAATATTTGAGGGCGCTTGATTTAGCTTGGACCGCACACTTTTGGTACTATTCCATGGCACAAGAGGTCACTTAATCAAGCACAGCTCAAGTGCTTGAAAGTATTTAATGTATGTACATAAAGGCAAACAGAAAGTGTCACCATCCTAAAGAGAGACAGGTATATACAGTGGCAAGAAAAAGTATGTGAACCCTTTGAAAATATCTGGATTTCTGCATAAATTGGTCATAACATTTGATCTGATCATCTAGGTCACAACAATAGACAAACACAGTCTGCTTAAACTAATAGACAATTCTACGTTTTCATGTCTTTATTGAACACACCATGTCAACATTCACAGTGCAGGGTGGGAAAAGTATGTGAACCCTTGGATTTAATAACTGGTTGACCTTCCTTTGGCAGCAATAACCTCAACCAAACATTTTCTGTAGTTGTGGATCAGACCTGCACAACGGTCAGGAGGAATTTTGGACCATTCATCTTTACAAAACTGTTTCAGTTCAGCAATATTCTTGGGATGTCTGGTGTGAACTGCTCTTTTGAGGTCATGCCACAGCATCTCAATCGGGTTGAGGTCAGGACTCTGACTGGGCCACTCCAGAAGGTGTATTTTCTTCTGTTGAAGCCATTCTGTTGTTGATTTACTTCTATGTTTTGGGTCGTTGTCCTGTTGCATCACCCAACTTCTGTTGAGCTTCAATTGGCGGACAGACAGCCTAACATTCTCCTGCAAAATGTCTTGATAAACTTTAATTCATTTTTCCGTCAATGAACGCAAGCTGTCCAGGCTCTGTGGCAGCTCCATACCATGATGCTCCCTCCACCATACTTTACAGATGGCATGAGGTTTTGATGTTGGTGTGCGGTGGATTTTTTTCTCCACACATAGTGTTGTGTGTTCCTTACAAACAACTCAACTGTAGTGTCATCTGTCCGCAGAATATTTTGCCAACATCAAGGTGCACTTTTGCAAACTTCAGATGTGCAGAAATGTTTTTTTTTTAGACAGCAGTTGCTTCTTCCGTGGTGTCTTCTCATGAACACCATTCTTGTTTAGTGTTTTTACGAATCATAGACTCGTTAACAGAGATGTTCCAGAGATCTCTGTAAGTCTTTAGCTGACACTCTAGGATTCTTCTTAACCTCATTGAGTATTCTGCGCTGTGCTCTTGCAGTCATCGTTGCAGAACGGCCACTCCTAGGGAGAGGAGCAACAGTGGTTGCAATTCATCCCAAAGGTGTTCAATGGGGTTGAGGTTAGGGCTCTGTGCAGGCCAGTCAAGGTCTTCTACACCAATCTTAACAAAGCATTTCTATATGGACCTGGCTTTGTGCATGGGGGCATTGTCATGCAGAAAAAGGAAAGGGCCTTCCCCAAACTGTTGCCACAAAGTTGGAAGCACAGAATTGTCTAGAATGTCATTGTATGCTGTAGTGTTAACATTTCCCTTCACTGCCTAGCCAGAACCATGACTTTACAGTTCCACCAAACTTTACAGTTGGCACTATGCATTGGGGCAGGTAGCGTCTCCTGGCATCCACCAAACCCAGATTCGTCTGTCGGACTGCAAGGTAGTGAAGCGTGATTTTTCACTCCTGAAAACACGTTTCCACTGCTCCAGAGTCAAATGGTGGTGAGCTTTACACAACTCCAGCCGACGCTTGGCATTGCGCATGGTGATCTTAGGCTTGTGTGTGGATGCTCGGCCATGGAAGCCCATTTCATGAAGCTCTCGAAGAACAGTTCTTGTGCCGATGTTGCTTCCAGGGGCAGTTTGGAACTCCCTAGTGAGTGCTGCAACCGAGGACAGACAATTTTTTTATTTCAGCACTCGCCAGTCATGTTCGGGGCTGAGCCATTGTTGCGCATAGATGTTTCCACTTCACAATAACAGCAGTTACAGATGACCGGGGCAGCTCTAGCAGGGCAGACATTTGACGAACTGACTTCTTGGAAAGGTGGCATCCAATGTGGGTGCTACGTTGAAAGTCACTGAGCCCTTCAGTAAGGCCATTCTACTGCCAAGGTTTGTCTATGTAGATTGCATGGCTGTGTGCTCGATTTTATACACCTGTCAGCAACGGGTGAGGCTGAAATAGCCAAATCCATTAATTTGAAGGTGTGTCCACACACTTTTGTATATATAGTGTCTCTTAGACCTACAGAGACAGGTAGCTATATCCTAGACCTACAGAGACAGGTAGCTATATCCTAGACCTACAGAGACAGGTAGCTATATCCTAGACCTACAGAGACAGGTAGCTATATCCTAAACCTACAGAGACAGGTAGCTATATCCTAAACCTACAGAGACAGGTAGCTATATCCTAGACCTACAGAGACAGGTAGCTATATCCTAAACCTACAGAGACAGGTAGCTATATCCTAAACCTACAGAGACAGGTAGCTATATCCTAAACCTACAGAGACAGGTAGCTATATCCTAAACCTACAGAGACAGGTAGCTATATCCTAAACCTACAGAGACAGGTAGCTATATCCTAAACCTACAGAGACAGGTAGCTATATCCTAAACCTACAGAGACAGGTAGCTATATCCTAAACCTACAGAGACAGGTAGCTATATCCTAGACCTACAGAGACAGGTAGCTATATCCTAGACCTACAGAGACAGGTAGCTATATCCTAAACCTACAGAGACAGGTAGCTATATCCTTGACCTACAGAGACAGGTAGCTATATCCTAGACCTACAGAGACAGGTAGCTATATCCTAGACCTACAGAGACAGGTAGCTATATCCTAGACCTACAGAGACAGGTAGCTATATCCTAAACCTACAGAGACAGGTAGCTATATCCTAGACCTACAGAGACAGGTAGCTATATCCTAGACCTACAGAGACAGGTAGCTATATCCTAGACCTACAGAGACAGGTAGCTATATCCTAGACCTACAGAGACAGGTAGCTATATCCTAGACCTACAGAGACAGGTAGCTATATCCTAGACCTACAGAGACAGGTAGCTATATCCTAGACCTACAGAGACAGGTAGCTATATCCTAGACCTACAGAGACAGGTAGCTAGCTATATCCTAGACCTACAGAGACAGGTAGCTATATCCTAGACCTACAGAGACAGGTAGCTATATCCTAGACCTACAGAGACAGGTAGCTATATCCTAGACCTACAGAGACAGGTAGCTATATCCTAGACCTACAGAGACAGGTAGCTATATCCTAGACCTACAGAGACAGGTAGCTATATCCTAGACCTACAGAGACAGGTAGCTATATCCTAGACCTACAGAGACAGGTAGCTATATCCTAGACCTACAGAGACAGGTAGCTATATCCTAGACCTACAGAGACAGGTAGCTATATCCTAGACCTACAGAGACAGGTAGCTATATCCTAGACCTACAGAGACAGGTAGCTATATCCTAAACCTACAGAGACAGGTAGCTATATCCTAGACCTAGAGAGACAGGTAGCTATATCCTAGACCTACAGAGACAGGTAGCTATATCCTAGACCTTTTTCTTTATTTTTACTATTTTCTACATTGTAGAATAATAGTGAAGGCATCGACACTATAAAATAACCAATATGGAATCATGTAGTAACCAAAAAAAAACAGAACCACATGGGTGTTCATTTTGATCTCACAGGGTGAGATCTTGCGTGGAGCCCCAGATCGAGGGAGATTATCAGTGGTCTTGTATGTCTTCCATTTCCTAATAATTGCTCCCACAGTTGATTTCTTCAAACCAAGCTGCTTACCTATTGCAGATTCAGTCTTCCCAGCCTGGTGCAGGTCTACAATTTTGTTTCTGGTGTCCTTTGACAGCTCTTTGGTCTTGGCCATAGTGGAGTTTGGAGTGTGACTGTTTGAGGTTGCGGACAGGTGTCTTTTATACTGATAACAAGTTCAAACAGGTGCCATGAATACAGGTAACGAGTGGAGGATAGAGGAGCCTCTTAAAGAAAAAGTTACAGGTCTGTGAGAGCCAGAAATCTTGCTTGTTTGTAGGTGACCAAATACTTATTTTCCACCATAATTTGCCAATAAATTCATGAAAAATCCTACGATGTGATTTTCTGGATTTTTTTTCCATCATTTTGTCTGTCATAGTTGAAGTGTACCTATGATGAAAATTACAGGCCTCTCTCATCTTTCTAAGTGGGAGAACTTGCACAATTGGTGGCTGACTAAATACTTTTTTGCCACACTGTATTTATTTTAAATAAAATTGCAACAAAAAAATTACCAATTTTCGCTTCGTGATTATGAGGTAGTGTGTATAGATTGGCAAATAAAATTTATTTAATCCATTTTAGAATAAGGCTGTAAATGAACAAAATGTGGGGAAAAAGGAAGGGGTCTGACTACTTTCCGAATGCACTGTATATCCTAGACCTAGAGAGACGGGTAGATAGAGATATCCTAGACCTAGAGAGACAGGTAGATTGAGATATCCTAGACCTAGAGAGACAGGTAGATAGAGAGATCCTAGACCTAGAGAGACAGGTAGATAGAGATATCCTAGACCTAGAGAGACGGGTAGATAGAGATATCCTAGACCTAGAGAGACGGGTAGATAGAGATATCCTAGACCTAGAGAGACAGGTAGATAGAGATATCCTAGACCTAGAGAGACCGGTAGATAGAGAGATCCTAGACCTAGAGAGACAGGTAGATAGAGAGATGGGTAGATAGATCATGTACAGGTAGATATCCACAATATTTCAGTATCATCTGGTTGCCAACCAAACAGCAACACAAAAATAACATTATAACAAAGTAGCAGACAAACAGAAACACAAACATTTATCCTTGTGCTGGGGACAGGGGCACGACTCTAGGGGTAGGAAGTGCGTAGGAGCATGCAGAGTGGTGTAAGTGTCTGAGTCCTTACAGGTGTGTTATTATATACAGTTGAAGTTGAACGTTTACATACACCTTAGCCAAATACATTTAAACTCAGTTTTCACAATTCCTGATATTTAATCCTTGTAAAAATTCCCTGTCTTAGGTCAGTTAGGATCACCACTTTATTTTAATAATGTGAAATGTCAGAATAATAATAGAATTATTTATTTCAGCTTTTATTTATTTCATCACATTCCTCATTGGTCAGAAGTTTACATACACTCAATTAGTATTTGGTAGCATTGCCTTTAAATTGTTTAACTTGGGTCAAACATTTCGGGTAGCCTTCCACAAGCTTCCCACAACAAGTTGGATGAATTTTGGCCCATTCCTCCTGACAGAGCTGGTGTAACTGAGTCAGGTTTGTAGGCCTCCTCGCTCGCTCACACGTTTTCAGTTCTGCCCACAAATGTTCTATAGGATTGAGGTCAGAGCTTTGTGATGGCCACTCCAATACCTTGACTTTGTTGTCCTTGAGCCATTTTGTCACAACTTTGGAAGTATGCTTGGGGCATTGTCCATTTGCAACCAAACTTTAACTTCCTGACCGATGTCTTGAGATGTTGCTTCAATATATCCACATAATTTTCCTACCTCATGATTCCATCTATTTTGTGAAGTGCACCAGTCCCTCCTGCAGCAAAGCACCCCCACAACCTGATGCTTCCACCCCCATGCTTCACGGTTGGGATGGTGTTCTTCGGCTTGCAAGCCTCCCCCTTTTTTCTCCAAACATAACGATGGTCATTATTGGCCAAACAGTTCTATTTTTGTTTCATCATCTTTGTCCCCATGTTCAGTTGCAAACCGTAGTCTGGCTTTTTAATGGTGGTTTTGGAGCAGTGGCTTCTTCCTTGCCGAGTGGCCGTTCAGGTTATGTCGATATAGGACTTGTTTTACCGTGGATATAGATACTTTTGTACCTCTTTCCTCCAGCATCTTCACAAGGTCCTTTGCTGTTGTTCTGGGATTGATTTGCCCTTTTCGCACAAAAGTACATTCATCTCTAGGAGACAGAACGAGTCTCCTTCCTGAGCAGTATGATGGCTGCGTGGTCCCATGGTGTTTATACTTGCGTACTATTGTTTGTACAGATGAACGTGGTACCTTCAGGCATTTTGAAATTGCTCCCAAGGATGAACCAGACTTGTGGAGGTCTACAGTTCTTTTTCTGAGTTCTTGGCTGATTTCTTTTGATTTTCCCATGATGTCAAGCAAAGAGGCACTGAGTTTGAAGGTAGGCCTTGAAATACATCCACAGGTACACCTCCAATTGACTCAAATGATGTCAACTAGCCTATCAGAAACTTCTAAAGCTATGACATCATTTCTGGAATTTTCCAAGCTGTTTAAAAGGCACAATCAACTTAGTGTATGTAAACTTCTGACCCACTGGAATTGTGAAACAGTGAAATATAAGTGAAATAATCTGTCTATAAACAATTGCTGGAAAAATGACTTGTGTCATGCACAAAGTAGATGTCCTAACCGACTTGCCAAAACTATAGTTTGTAAACAAGACATTTCTGGAGTGGTTGAAAAATGAGTTTTAATGACTCCAACCTAAGTGTATGTTAACTTCCGACTTCAACTGTATAACATGTGGAAGGGGGGTCGGAGTCGGGTGGGAGGAGTAGGGGTGGGAGGAGCAGGGGTCGGAGTCAGGTGGGAGGAGCAGGGGTCGGAGTCGGGTGGGAGGAGCAGGGGTCGGGTGGGAGGAGCAGGGGTCGGAGTCCAATGGGAGGAGCAAGGGTCGAGGACGCAAGAATCAAGGTTTTATTGTTCTTAGTTTTTATGACCGTTCTATGTATTTTTGTTATCGTCCCCTTCGCTCCTTCTGTGCACTGTGCTCCTTCCCACTCACAGACCAAGCCCCTCCCCCTGCCACTCACACACCAAGCCCCTCCCTCTGCCACTCACACACCAAGCCCCTCCCTCTGCCACTCACACACCAAGCCCCTCCCTCTGCCACTCACAAAAATAACAATGAAAGATAACTTCTTCCTCTCTGAGAACAAGCAGTTTAAACTCACTATTTGCATTTGAGGTTTGGTCCAACGGAAATTGGTCATGTGGACACAAACGCTTAGAGACATTATTTTACTGCAATAGACGAGAACTTAAACTCTCTTACAATACCCTTTTAAAGTCTCAACTCCCAAAATGTTGAACAGAGCAGACCCTGCTGAATTGAGTGTCAATAAACATGATTGTGGAAAGTTAATGCTTCGTTTGTCACGGGCGGCATTGCCGTGAAATGAACACAAAAAGACACATTTATAACAGGAATTGGCAACTTGTTCTGAGAAATAAGCATCGTCTTATCCAGGTAGGCTACTTGATTTCAGTATGTTAAAGTCAACATGCGGCTGTTCAGACAGGAGATGGACAGGAGGGTGTATATATAATGGTTCAACTGTTCTACCTTGTTAGCATATAAACGATTAGCTGGCTACTCACTACCACGTGGGTTTGCGCTTGAGAGATTGTTCATGAGACCTGTGTTATATTTTCTAAAAGGCCTGCTACAAAATGTTCATTATTAGTGGTTGTGCATGAATTTGCATTTTCATAGACAGAAAAAAGCAGGGTGAACTATTTTGATAAAATCATTTGTGGGTCTTATGGTTTAGTCCAGGTCTCATGGTTTAGTCCAGGTCTCATGGTTTAGTCCAGGTCTCATGGTTTAGTCCAGGTCTCATGGTTTAGTCCAGGTCTAATTTTACATGCAGTGTTTTGACCTTTTAAATTGTGCATAAAAGCTTATTTAGAGAATTGTATTTATTTATTTTCTTATCAAGAAGTTTGGGGGGTGTGAGGGGTAGTGAGGAATAGTGAGGGGTAGTGAGGAATAGTGAGGGGTAGTGAGGAATAGTGAGGGGTAGTGAGGAATAGTGAGGGGTAGTGAGGAATAGTGAGGGGTAGTGAGGAATAG
Organism: Oncorhynchus tshawytscha; assembly: GCF_018296145.1. Classification (NCBI taxonomy): domain Eukaryota; kingdom Metazoa; phylum Chordata; class Actinopteri; order Salmoniformes; family Salmonidae; genus Oncorhynchus; species Oncorhynchus tshawytscha. Next base: position 25,542,671 of record NC_056457.1, on the reverse strand, counting down.
TGAGGGGTAGTGAGGAATAGTGAGGGGTAGTGAGGAATAGTGAGGGTAGTGAGGAATAGTGAGGGGTAGTGAGGAATAGTGAGGGGTAGTGAGGAATAGTGAGGGGTAGTGAGGAATAGTGAGGGGTAGTGAGGAATAGTGAGGGGTAGTGAGGAATAGTGAGGGGGAATAGTGAGGAATAGTGAGGGGTAGTGAGGAATAGTGAGGGGTAGTGAGGAATAGTGAGGAATAGTGAGGGGTAGTGAGGAATAGTGAGGAATAGTGAGGGTGGTGAGGAATAGTGAGGGGTGGTGAGGAATAGTGAGGGGTAGTGAGGAATAGTGAGGAATAGTGAGGGTAGTGAGGAATAGTGAGGGGTGGTGAGGAATAGTGAGGAATAGTGAGGGGTGGTGAGGAATAGTGAGGAATAGTGAGGAATAGTGAGGGGTAGTGAGGGGTAGTGAGGAATAGTGTGGGGTAGTGAGTCTGAGAATGTGAGGGGTGGAGAAGAGGAATGTGAACCAGTGAGAGGCATAGAGGTGTGTGTGAGGGGGCAGTGAGGGGTTGTGGAATAGTGAGGGGTGTGAGGGGGCAGTGAGTTGTGTATATAGTGTGTGTGAGGGGGCAGTGAGCGTTGGAGTATATAGTGTATGTGAACCAGTGAGAGTTGGCATATAGTGTGTGTGAGGGGGCAGTGAGAGTTGTATATAGTGTGTGTGAGGGGGCAGTGAGTTGTGTATATAGTGTGTGTGTGGGGGGCAGTGAGAGTTGTGTATATAGTGTGTGTGAGGGGGGCAGTGAGTTGTGTATATAGTGTGTGTGAGGGGGCAGTGAGAGTTGTGTATATAGTGTGTGTGTGAGGGGGCAGTGAGTTGTGTATATAGTGTGTGTGAGGGGGGCAGTGAGAGTTGTGTATATAGTGTGTGTGAGGGGGCAGTGAGTTGTGTATATAGTGTGTGTGAGGGGGCAGTGAGTTGTGTATATAGTGTGTGTGAGGGGGCAGTGAGAGTTGTGTATATAGTGTGTGTGAGGGGGCAGTGAGTTGTGTATATAGTGTGTGTGAGGGGGCAGTGAGAGTTGTGTATATAGTGTGTGAGGGGGGCAGTGAGAGTTGTGTATATAGTGTGTGTGGGGGCAGTGAGAGTTGTGTATATAGTGTGTGTGAGGGGGGCAGTGAGAGTTGTGTATAAGTGTGTGTGAGGGGGCAGTGAGTTGTGTATATAGTGTGTGTGAGGGGGCAGTGAGTTGTGTATATAGTGTGTGTGAGGGGGCAGTGAGAGTTGTGTATATAGTGTGTGAGGGGGGCAGTGAGTTGTGTATATAGTGTGTGAGGGGGCAGTGAGAGTTGTGTATATAGTGTGTGTGAGGGGGCAGTGAGAGTTGTGTATATAGTGTGTGTGAGGGGGCAGTGAGAGTTGTGTATATAGTGTGTGAGGGGGCAGTGAGAGTTGTGTATATAGTGTGTGAGGGGGCAGTGAGAGTTGTGTATATAGTGTGTGTGAGGGGGCAGTGAGAGTTGTGTATATAGTGTGTGAGGGGGCAGTGAGAGTTGTGTATATAGTGTGTGTGAGGGGGCAGTGAGAGTTGTGTATATAGTGTGTGAGGGGGCAGTGAGTTGTGTATATAGTGTGTGTGAGGGGGCAGTGAGAGTTGTGTATATAGTGTGTGTGAGGGGGCAGTGAGAGTTGTGTATATAGTGTGTGTGAGGGGGCAGTGAGAGTTGTGTATATAGTGTGTGTGAGGGGGCAGTGAGAGTTGTGTATATAGTGTGTGTGAGGGTGGCAGTGAGAGTTGTGTATATAGTGTGTGTGAGGGGGCAGTGAGTTGTGTATATAGTGTGTGTGAGGGGGCAGTGAGAGTTGTGTATATAGTGTGTGTGAGGGTGGCAGTGAGAGTTGTGTATATAGTGTGTGTGAGGGGGCAGTGAGTTGTGTATATAGTGTGTGTGAGGGGGCAGTGAGAGTTGTGTATATAGTGTGTGTGAGGAGGGCAGTGAGAGTTGTGTATATAGTGTGTGAGGGGGCAGTGAGAGTTGTGTATATAGTGTGTGTGAGGGTGGCAGTGAGAGTTGTGTATATAGTGTGTGTGAGGGGGCAGTGAGTTGTGTATATAGTGTGTGTGAGGGGGCAGTGAGTTGTGTATATAGTGTGTGTGAGGGGGCAGTGAGAGTTGTGTATATAGTGTGTGTGAGGGGGCAGTGAGTTGTGTATATAGTGTGTGTGAGGGCAGTGAGAGTTGTGTATATAGTGTGTGTGAGGGGGCAGTGAGAGTTGTGTATATAGTGTGTGTGAGGGGGCAGTGAGAGTTGTGTATATAGTGTGTGAGGGGGCAGTGAGAGTTGTGTATATAGTGTGTGTGAGGGGGCAGTGAGAGTTGTGTATATAGTGTGTGTGAGGGGGCAGTGAGAGTTGTGTATATAGTGTGTGTGAGGGGGCAGTGAGAGTTGTGTATATAGTGTGTGTGAGGGGGGACAGTGAGAGTTGTGTATATAGTGTGTGTGAGGGGGCAGTGAGAGTTGTGTATATAGTGTGTGTGAGGGGGCAGTGAGAGTTGTGTATATAGTGTGTGTGAGGGGGCAGTGAGAGTTGTGTATATAGTGTGTGTGTGGGGGCAGTGAGAGTTGTGTATATAGTGTGTGTGGGGGGCAGTGAGTTGTGTATATAGTGTGTGTGTGGGGGCAGTGAGAGTTGTGTATATAGTGTGTGTGAGGGGGGCAGTGAGTTGTGTATATAGTGTGTGAGGGGGCAGTGAGAGTTGTGTATATAGTGTGTGTGAGGGGGCAGTGAGTTGTGTATATAGTGTGTGTGAGGGGGCAGTGAGAGTTGTGTATATAGTGTGTGTGAGGGGGGCAGTGAGTTGTGTGTATAGTGTGTGTGTGGGGGGCAGTGAGAGTTGTGTATATAGTGTGTGTGTGGGGGGCAGTGAGTTGTGTATATAGTGTGTGTGAGGGGGGCAGTGAGAGTTGTGTATATAGTGTGTGTGTGACCTACCAACAGAAGTAGGCATCTCTCCCCACTGCAGCACCACGTCTTTAGTGATGCGTCCGTAGGTGTTGACATAGACGCCCTCGTCCTCGTAACACAGCAGCATCTCCATCCCGTCGGTCCGCGGCAGCACCACGATGGCATGGGGCGTCACCTGACTCTGAATCTGCCGGGGGCGATAGATACCACACAGTGGAGGGGTGGGGTGGCATCAGCCTGGCGGGCACAGAGCACGACCCCCACAACTCCTCTACCTCTTTCTTTCCCGGATTTCTCTAAATGTCTCTCTCTTCTTTCCCCCCCTCCCTGTCTTGTGGCCAGCTCCCCACCCCCCTGTGCGAGGAGAAACTGCTGCAACAATGGAATCTCCCACTCCAACATTCACACAATCACCATGGTAACACAGAATGTAAACAAAATAGCATCGTCATGGTTTGAACAACATAAATGGTAAACGTCATGGTATTTGAGCACTGAAACCAGAACTGCCACACAGTAGGTACGGTTACCATTTAAGAGGTCATAGTTCAAAGAGGAACCAACGGCTCACCACCAGAGTGGAGAAATCAGATGTTACCTGGTTCAGGTTTCCTTCTCTGAGCGCACACACACTCACACTCACACTCTTACGTGGGAGGGAATGTAGATGTCATAAGGGTTGCCAGAGTCGACATCAATGACATGGAACCCGACGCTGGAGCCATAGATAACCTTTAACCTCTGACCCTCCTCCACCGTCAGGTCAACCAGCTGGGGGTGGTGCTGCAGGTCAGTGAACGACTGACAGACAGACAGAACGAGAGACAGCAGGGAACAGAGAAAGAGATACTGTGATCACTGATGTGTGGGGAGCGTTTTGCTTGAAAATGGCTGCTGGGCATCACCCAGGTGATCGTAGAGGAAATGAGATCATACTGGTGTGTGTGTGTGTGTTACCTTGAAAGCCATGAACTTGTGGTAGGGTTTGGGTGCCCAGGCAAAGATCTCCACTGAGTTCTTCAGAGCGATGACCAGAAACTTGATCCTCTCATACTTCACTGGAAACAGCACACACAGGAGAGTCAATCACTCACTGAGACTTGTGTTAGTAACCTGTGGTAATGCCTAGGCTTTAGCTCAATGGGCTAATGCAACACACAGGTTTAAACTTCACCCAGCCACCACCACCTCCGGGACACGCGCGCACACACACACACACACACACACGCACGCACGCACGCACGCACGCACGCACGCACACACACGTACCAACTTTGTAGTGCACACAGCCCTCCAGCTCTCCTACAGTGACCCAGCCCTGCTTCTTCTCCACCTCGGGGTCGTTGTGTAATATCCTGTTCCTCAGCCAGGACAGGTAGTACACACGCAGCTTATTCTTCTTCCCTGGAGAGAGAGAGAGAGGGGGAGGGGAGAGGAGAGAGAGGCCAGGGGAGAGAGAGGGGAGAGGGAGGAGAGAGGGAGGATAGAGAGGAGAGAGAGGCCAGGGGAGAGAGAGGGAGGGAGGAGAGGGGATAGAGAGAGGGGGAGAGAGAGAGAGGGGAGAGGAGAGAGGGGAGAGGGGAGAGGGGAGAAGAGGAGAGAGGGGAGAGGGGGAGAGGAGAGAGAGAGAGAGGGAGAGGAGAGGAGAGGGGAGAGGGGAGAGGAGAGAGGGAGAGAGAGAGGAGAGGGAGGAGAAGAGGGGAGAAGAGGAGAGAGAGAGAGGGGAGGGAGGGAGGAGAGGGAGGAGAGAGGGAGGAGAGAGGGAGGAGGGAGAGAGAGAGGGGAGAGGGAGGAGAGAGGGGAGAGGGAGGAGAGAGGGGGAGGGGAGAGAGGAGGAGAGAGGGGGGGAGAGGGGGAGGAGAGAGGGAGGCCAGGGGAGAGAGGGGAGAGGGAGGGGAGAGAGAGGCCAGGGAGAGAGAGAGGAGAGAGGGGAGGGAGGGGAGGAGAGGCCAGGGGAGAGAGAGGGGGAGGGAGGAGAGAGGAGAAGAGAGAGGGGGGAGGAGAGGCCAGGGGGAGAGAGAGGAGGAGAGGAGGAGAGGGGGAGAGGAGGGAGGAGAGAGGGGAGAGAGAGGAGAGAGTGGCCAGGGGAGAGAGAGGGGAGGGAGGAGGGAGGAGGGAGGAGGGAGGAGAGAGGGGAGGGAGTAGAAGAGAGAGGGGAAAGGAGAAGAGGGAGGAGAGAGGGAAAAGTCTTCAGCCTGTTAGCTCTTTGAGAGTGATCTTCCAATCTGAACAAAGCATTGCTACAGGCCTCGAGTTGTTCAGAAAACACAAGTCTGCCTTTTGAGCCCAGACAGTCAAAACCACAACACTCGGCTCCGATGGAGCTCCAGAACCATTTGGTCCGATTGTGTTTAAGTAGCAGTCAGTCCTACCTGATATGGTGACCAGGACGTTGAGGCCCTCCAGAACGTCCATCTGTTGGAAGCGCCGGCGGTTGATCAGGTTATAGACCTTCCCCTGACCACTACGGTCCAGCAACATCAGACCGTTCTCTGTCCCCACCAGCAGGTTCACACCTAGACACACACAAATAATAAAACACACACAATAGCACAATGTGTGTGTATATGTACTGTATAGTTTAAGTCTCTTACCCCAGAGAGCAGCACACAGTATCTCAGAGTTGAAGCGTTTCTTGTATTTGCGTATCTCAGGCGTGTCGCTGTGAGGTCGTATGTTGGTCGGGTTCACGTTGACCACACTGATCTTTCTGGCCTCGTTCAGTCTAGCCTGCTCCTGAAGCAGCAGCTCGTTTGCAAAGTGGGCTGCAACCACAGGGTAACATTACACTAACGTTCACATAACCTTTCAAACTTACAACCACAGGACAACCTTAAAACATAAAGAAACATTTGCACAACCTACTGATTCCTAAGCAATTCACTGGCAAGAGGAGCTTGAGCAAGAAGCCATTGGTGATAGCTACTTCTATAAAGGAACATTTGACTTACTATGACTGTGATATGTGGATGTCTCACCTAGCGATCGTAAAGCTAGAGTCCTTCATTTAAACAACACAGTGGCCTCTGTTTGGGTAAAAAGCTGAGCGATGGGCCTGGAGAAATGTAACCAATCTCAAATTCACAGACAGAGCTATGGATGCAAAGACTGACCATCTGTGATATCAACATTACAGTTCTAATCATGTTTTGAGGCTATACAGTGTTTGATTACATTTACATTGTTTAGTAACATTGGAGTAAAATAAGCTCACAGTGCAAGTATTCAGACCCCTTCACCTTTTCCACATTGTTACCTCACAGCCTTATTCTAAAATGAATCAAATAAAACAAAACATTCTCCTCAATCTACACACAATACCCTATAAGGACAAAGCGAAAACAGATTTTTTTTGAAATGTTTGCACATTTATTAAAAATTAAATCGGACACTTTGCTGTGAGACTCGAAACTGACCTCAGGTGCATCCTGTTTCCATTTTTCACCCCTGATGTTTCTACAACTTGATTGGAGTCCACCTGTAGTAAATTCAGTTGATTGGACATGATTTGGAAAGGCACACACCTGCCTATATAAGGTCCCACAGTTTACAGTGCATGTCAGAGCAAAAACCAAGACATGAGGTCGAAGGAATTGTCCGTAGAACTCAGAGACAGGATTGTGTCAAGGCACAGATCTGTAGAAGGGTATCAAAAATATGTTTGCAGCATTGAAGGTCCCCAAGAACACAGTGGCCTCAATCATTCTTAAATGGAGGAAGTTTGGAATCACCAATCACCTCTTCCTAGAGCTGTCCGCCCGGGCAAACTGAGCAATCGGGGGAGAAGGGCCTTGGTCGGGGAGGTGAAAAAAGAACCCGATGGTCACTCTGACAGAGTTCCAGAGGTCCTCTGTGGAGATGAGAGAACCTTCCAGAAGGACAACCATCCCTGCAGCTGGTAGAGTGGCCAGCCGGAAGCCACTCCTCAGTAAAAGGCACATGACAGCCCACTTGGAGTTTGACTAAAGGCACCTAAAAACTCTCAGACCATTAGAAACCAGATTCTCTGGTCTGATGAAAGCAAGATTGAACTCTTTGGCCTGAATGCCAAGCATCACGTCTGGAGGAAACCTGGCACCATCTTTACGGTGAAGCATGGTGGTGGCAGCATCATGCTGTGGGGATGTTTTTCAGTGGCAGGGACTTTGAGACTAGTCAGGATCGAGGGAAAGATGAACGGAGCAAAGTACAGAGTTTCTTGATGAAAACCTGCTGCAGAGTGCTCAGGACCTCAATCTGGGGAGAAGGTTCACCTTCCAACTGCACAACAACCCTAAGCACACAACCAAGACATTGACATTGCAGGAGTGGCCAGAGCCCGGACCTGAACTCTATCGAACATCTCTGGAGAGACCTGAAAATAGCTGTCTGCGTCGCTCCCCATCCAACCTGACAGAGCTTGAGAGGATCTGCAGATAAGAATGGGAGAAACTCCCCAAATACAGGTGTGCCAAGCTTGTAGCATCATACCCAAGAAGACTTGAGGCTGTAATCGCTGCCAAAGGTGTTTCAAAAAAGTACTCAATAAAGGGTCTGAATACTTATGTAAATGTGATAGTTTTTTAGTTTTAATAAATTTGTAATAAATGCGAACATTTCTAAAAAACAGTTTTTGTTTGGTCTTTATGGGGTATTGTGTGTAGATTGATGAGGGAAAAAACAATTGAATCCATTTTAGAATAAGGCTGTAACATAATAAAATGTGGAAAAGTGAAGGGGTCTGAATACTTTACGAATGCACTGTATATTTTGGGTTCTGATGAGGTACGACAGTTGAACTAAGCTCATGAGGCATTTATAAGTTATATTCTTCAAGAATCTATATTGTATCATTCATTTATAAGTTTTTAAAAAATATGGATGTAACAAGCAAGGATTCTAGCTTTAGGATGAAGGAACTAACTAGCTGTAAGTCACTCTGGATAAGAGCGTCTGCTAAATGACTAGAATGTAAAGATAACAGACTCACCGGACGCAGAGTTTTCATCATCATCATCATCCTCAGTGGGGGAGGTTCCGTAGACTCGTGGATCAACGAATGGCGTGAAGGAGGAGGACTTGGAGCCACTGCCCATGCCGTACTGCCAATCAGAGAGAGGGTTGGGATCAGTGCCTCAGAGCATCAGGTCTCAGAGGTATCCCAGACCACGTGATCTGACCAGGAAAAACTACAGGCCCCAATTTCTGTCCTTTGAGGTAACAGGTAGCCAGGTGGGAGGGTTTTCAGCATAATCTAACACAGTGGTCACCAACCAGTTGATTGGTATCTTCATAGCATTCCTAGTCGATCACCAAACATTTCTGTGGAAAAGCCAACGATAAAGGCTTGCACTCATTTTTTAAAATCCGTATTGCGCTGTTGGCGGTAGGTGCACTTGATTCAGTAGGTGCACTTGATTCATTTAACCTTTGTATCAAATAAAATTTTATGGACACATACACATGGTTAGCAGATGTTAATGGTCACATACACATGGTTAGCAGATGTTAATGGTCACATACACATGGTTAACAGATGTTAATGCGAGTGTAGCGGATTCTTGTGCTTCTAGTTCCCGACAGTGCAGTAATATCTAACAATTCCCAACAACTACCTTATACACACATCTAAAGGGATGGAATAAGAATATGTACAAAAACACATATGGATGAGCGATGACTGAGCGGCATAGGCAAGGTGCCATAGACGGTATAAGGTACCGTATATACATGTGAGATGAGTAATGTAAGATATGTTAACATTATTAAAGTGGCATTGTTTAAAGTGACGAGTGATCCATTTATTAAAGTGGCCAGTGATTTGAATCTCTATTAAGGCAGTAGCCTCTCGGAGTTAATGATTGCTGTTAAGCAGTCTGATGGCCTTGAGATAGAAGATGTTTTTCAGTCTCTCTGTCCCAGCTTTGATGCACCTGTACTGACCTCGCCTTCTGGACGGTAGTGGGGTGAACAGGCAGTGACTCGGGTGGTTGTTGTCCTTGATGATCATTTTGGCCTTCCTGTGACATCGGGTGGTGTAGGTGTCTTGGAAGGCAGGTAGTTTGCCCCCGGTGATGCGTTGTGCAGACCGCACCACCCTCTGGAGAGCCTTGTGGTTCAGTGCGGTGCAGTTGCCATACCAGGCGGTGATACAGACTGACAGGATGCTCTCGATTGTGCATCTGTAAAAGTTTGTCAGGGTTTTAGGTGACAAGCCAAATTTCTTCAGCCTCCTGAGGTTGAAGAGGCGCTGTTGCTTCTTCTTCACCACACTGTCTGTGTGGGTGGACCATTTCAGTTTGTCTGTGATGTGTACGCCGAGGAACTTAAAACTTTGCACCTTCTCCACTGCTGTCCCTTCGATGTGGATAGGGGGTGCTCCCTCAGCTGTTTCCTGAAGTCCACGATCATCTCCTTGGTTTTGTTGATGTTGAGTGAGGTTGTTTTCCTGACACCACACTCCGAGTGGCCTCACCTCCTCCCTAGAGGCTGTCTCGTCATTGTTGGAAATCAAGCCCACTACTGTTGTGTCATATGCAAACTTGATGATTGAGTTGGAGGTGTGCGTGGCCACGCAGTCATGGGTCAACAGGGAGTACAGGAGGGAGCTGAGCACGCACCCTTGTGGGGCCCAAGTGTTGATGGTCACTTTTAGTGGAGATGTTGTTTCCTACCTTCACCACATGGGGGAGGCCCATCAGAAAGTCCAGGACCCAATTGCACAGGATGAGGTTGAGACCCAGGGCCTCCAGCTTAATAATGAGCTTGGAGGGTACTATGGTGTTGAATGCTGAGCTGTAGTCAATGAACAGCATTCTTACATAGGTATTCCTCTTGTCCAGATGGGATAGGGCAGTGTGCAGTGTGATGGCGATTGTTGAGGCGGTATGCAAACTGAAGTGGGTCTAGGGTGGCCGGTAAGGTGGAGGCGATATCATCCTTGACTAGTCTCTCAAAGCACTTCGTGGTGACAGAAGTGAGTGCTACGATAGTCATTTAGTTCAGTTATCTTTGCCTTCTTGGGTACAGGAACAATGGTGGCCGTCTTGAAGCATGTGGGGACATCAGACTGGGATGGGGAGGGATTGAATATGTCCGTAAACACACCAGCCAGCTGGTCTGCACATGCTCTGAGGGCGCGGCTAGGGATTGCGTCTGGGCCAGCACAGCAGCTTTGCGAGAGTTAACACGTTTAAATGTCTTACTCACATTAGCCATGGAGAAGGAGAGGGGGAGGCACAGTTCTTGTTAGTGGGCCGCGATGGTGGCGTTGTATTATCCTCAAAGCGGGCAAAGAAGGTGTTTAGTTTGTCTAGAAGCGAGACGTCGGTGTCCGTGACGTGGCTGGTTTTCTTTTTGTAGTCTGATTTCCTGTAGACCCTGCCACATAGGTCTTGTGTCTGAGCAGTTGAATTGGGACTGTACTTTGTCCCTATACCAACATTTCGCTTATTTGATTGCCTTGCGGAGGGAATAACTACAGTGTTTATATTCGGCCATATTCCCAGTCATCTTTCCATGGTTAAATTTGGTGGATCGCGCTTTCAGTTTTGTATCCATCCACAGTTTCTGGTTAGGGTAGGTTAATAGTCACAGTGGGTACATCTCCAATGCACTTCCTTATAAACTCACTCACCGAGTCAGCGTATAGATCGATGTTATTCTCTGAGGCTCTCTCAGACCGACGTTGAATGATCCTAGTCACGGGTATATCCTGTTTGAGTTTCTGCCTATAAGACGGTAGGAGCAAGATGGAGTCGTGGTTGAATTTGCCAAAGGGAGGGCGAGGGAGGGCCTTGTATGCATCGCGGAAGTTAGGGGGAAAAAATGCACCTTTATAATAAAGCATTACATGCATAATCACATTTGCGATCACTTTTGAGAATGGTGTTTTCCCGCTAAGTGATTGCATTTTGGAACCTTTGCGCATCTAGCCTTCTACCGTGTGCACATTGCTGTACTTAGAATGTAAAGAAATAGAAAATACGTTCTGATCTGTTGCATCAGCCTCATTGCTATTAAACGTTTTTTAGATTCTAGTGGTTGTATTAATTTGGGATCTTTCGCATCCCACAACTGTCCCAGACTATGCTTGGAATATTTTTCTCTCGCACAGAAGGACAAGTTGACCAATAGAACAGGTAAACTTTTGTACTATGTGGGATAGTAGTAGTCAATAGTAGATTGACATAGACTAGTGCTTTTGCTGTTCGTTAGGCCTACTCACCTTGTTGGGTGACGAAAAGTAAATGTGGACAGTTCTTCCAACATCTTCAATGAGCGCCTTGGAAATCGATAAGGACATACGCACTTGTTTCCCCGACGTGTCTGTCTTCACTTGTAGCCTGGGAGAAGGCCCGATTACATGACGGGCCTTGGCTAAACTGAATTGAGATATCTATGGCCTCCCGGGTGGCGCAGTGGTTAAGGGCGCTGTACTGCAGCGCCAGCTGTGCCATCAGAGACTCAGAGACGCAGTGCGCGCTAACCAAGGTTGCCAGGTGCACGGTGTTTCCTCCGGCACATTGGTGCGGCTGGCTTCCGGGTTGGATGCGCGCTGTGTTAAGAAGCAGTGCGGCTAGGTTGGGTTGTGTATCGGAGGACGCATGACTTTCAACCTTAGTCTCTCCCGAGCCCGTACGGGAGTTGTAGCGATGAGACAAGATAGTAGCTACTACAACAATTGGATACCACGAAATTGGGGAGAAAAAGGGGTAAAAAAAAAAAAGATATATCTGAGAGAGCCATGTGAGTGAAAGGTGCTACGGAGCACGCAGCCGGGAGAAGATAATTTGTATTATTATTTTCAGCCCAAGGGCACAATGGCCACTGGCCGCTAAAGGCATGGATTTTTATAGGGAGCATTACGGGCTCATTACTGGGAAATTCAAGTTATTATCAAGTGCTTCTCAAATTGTGAATGAGAGACTGATGAAGTGTGTGCAGCCTGCACCAAAAACAAAGCAGAGCTCATGCCTTTCATGTAACTTTTTTCAAATCATCATTAGAGTCGCATCATGCAGCCTTAGAATGTATTAAAAAACATATAGCCCAACATTTGCATATCACAACTAAAGTTGTATAAATAACTGGCATAGCCAGACCAGGGCCTAACATAAGGACGACTCAGAGTGTGCTATTTTTCTGAAATAGACTACATTTTCTTCATATAATGTTTCTTTAGACCTGCCTAAAATAAATAATGGAAATATTGTGATGGTGTATTGTGATAGTGACAATACTAAAATGATTTACAAACTTTTTTTCTCAAAAGTTATTCGTGGAAGCCAGTAGATGCTAAACATGTTTATGTTAATTAACGGTCAACTAGTGGGACCGGCAGTTATTTGCTTGACAATCACCGGCTGACAAAATGTCATGACCGCCATTGCACTAATCTTGACTCAGAAAAGGTTGGTGATCACTGCTCTAATGGGTTGCCAGAGTGGAAAGTGTGTTGAGCAACATTAGACTTGGTTTGCCATGCGCACACAACATGCAGGAGAGAGAGGAGAGCATGTGACCATCAGCAGCAAAGGAAGAGAATGGATGGGAGAAATGGATATGGATTAGGGTGGGTTTAGTCTCAGGAGCCAAACAGACTAGGTTTTCCAAGTCAAACTAGAGGGGAGGGTGAGTGTTTCTTCTTCTTCAGTTTTAGGACGCAGAGAGAACACAAGGGAACAGAGGCAACGGGTTCTGTGTGCAGTGGGGTTGTGTTTAGATGACTAGCATGTAGGGGGGTTGTGTGTAGATGACTAGCATGTAGGGGTTGTGTGTAGATGACTAGCATGTAGGGGGTTGTGTGTAGATGACTAGCATGTAGGGGGTTGTGTGTAGATGACTAGCATGTAGGGGGTTGTGTGTAGATGACTAGCATGTAGGGGGTTGTGTGTAGATGACTAGCATGTAGGGGGTTGTGTGTAGATGACTAGCATGTAGGGGGATGACTAGCATGTGTGTGTAGATGACTAGCATGTAGGGGGTTGTGTGTAGATGACTAGCATGTAGGGGGTTGTGTGTAGATGACTAGCATGTAGGGGGTTGTGTGTAGATGACTAGCATGTAGGGGGTTGTGTGTAGATGACTAGCATGTAGGGGGTTGTGTGTAGATGACAGCATGTAGGGGGTTGTGTGTAGATGACTAGCATGTAGGGGGTTGTGTGTAGATGACTAGCATGTAGGGGTTGTGTGTAGATGACTATGTAGGGGGTTGTGTGTAGATGACTAGCATGTAGGGGGTTGTGTGTAGATGACTAGCATGTAGGGGGTTGTGTGTAGATGACTAGCATGTAGGGGGTTGTGTGTAGATGACTAGCATGTAGGGGTTGTGTGTAGATGACTAGCATGTAGGGGGTTGTGTGTAGATGACTAGCATGTAGGGGGTTGTGTGTAGATGACTAGCATGTAGGGGGTTGTGTGTAGATGACTAGCATGTAGGGGGTTGTGTGTAGATGACTAGCATGTAGGGGGTTGTGTGTAGATGACTAGCATGTAGGGGGTTGTGTGTAGATGACTAGATGACTAGCATGTAGGGGGTTGTGTGTAGATGACTAGCATGTAGGGGGTTGTGTGTAGATGACTAGCATGTAGGGGGTGTAGATGACTAGCATGTGGGGTTAGATGACTAGCATGTAGGGGGTTGTGTGTAGATGACTAGCATGTAGGGGTTGTGTGTAGATGACTAGCATGTAGGGGGTTGTAGATGGGTAGGGGGGGGGTGTGTGTAGATGACTAGCATGTAGGGGGTTGTGTGTAGATGACTAGCATGTAGGGGGTTGTGTGTAGATGACTAGCATGTAAGGGGGTTGTGTGTAGATGACAAGCAGGTAAGGGGGTTGTGTGTAGATGACTAGCAGGTAAGGGGGTTGTGTGTAGATGACTAGCATGTAGGGGGGTTGTGTATAGATGACTAGCATGTAAGGGTGTAGGGTGCAAGGTCGCAAGCAGTTGGGGTGTAGGGGTCTAGTGAACCTACTTCGGAGTGGCTGCGCCCAGAGCCATTGCCAGGGGAGACCAGGGGGGAAGGGCTTTGCTGCACCAGATCGGGCAGATTGGCGTTGCTGAAGAAACCGTTGCTGTCAGCGAGAGCGGAGCTCCGCCTCCTGTCCCCATAGGTCTGGAACAGAGAGAGAGTGAGGGGCACTCTAGGCACTGATCTAAGGTCAGATTAATATATTTCCTTGTGATGGGTAGGATTTGGGAAGGGTAAGCGGATTCTAGATTTGAGGTTGAGGTAAGGTTGGAATCTAATGGTTAAGGTTAGGTTTAGGGGGTTCATCTGGATCTGTGGTTAAGGGGTACATTCTGCCCCTGATATGGAAAGTGGGTGAACCCAGAGGAGTGAAGAAGCAGAGTAACAACTGGTGACAATGCAGAGACGAACACGCACACACAGCACACCCACGAGCTGAGTGCATGCCTGGATGCTGGGTGTTGAGTTGTGTATAAAGCGGGCAGTGTGGAGCTCTGGGGTCAGGGATTGAAGGTGACTGACCTCTCTCATCATCAGGGAGCTGTCTTGGGAACTGTTGCCGTGGGAATCATCATGTCCTCCCATCACACCGTACGACTCACCTCCACTCTGCCCTGCAGCCGGCCTGACACACACAAGTTTAAAATATATAGCTAAAATGCTGACACACACTCACTTTGTAATACACACACTTTCTAACACACACTCACATGATGCGTGGGATGTCGCTGACAGACACAGAGCCGTCGTTACTTCTTCCCCCTCCCTCCTCGTCGCTCTGTGACTCATCACTGGACGAGGAGTAGTCCGTCACCTTGACGGGCGGGCGGTTAGGTTCCTCCCCCTGGCGCAGCTCCCTCAGCTCCTTGGCCAGAGCCGTCAGGTCCTGGAGGTCAGAGGTCAGGAGAGGGTATTATAAAAAGGTCAGTACTCACGTGGTGGATGCGGTAACAGTTGCATTGATTCATGGGCAATATTTTATTGGCACAATATTTTACACATACATGTTTCAGCCGTTAACTAATTCCCCAGAGCGTGAGTGAGGAACAATGAGGCTTCAGTCAGGAAAGGTCAGGAAAGGTCACTAATAGAGGGGTTAGAGGTCAGGGGTTAGAGGTCAGGTCTGCCTCTTTCAAACGGCACAGGTAGAGCAGGACAGGTGAGCTAAAGGAGAAAGGGGCGTGCACGTGAAAATAGGGGACTGTGTGTACATGAGTGTGTACGTGGAGGTCAATAGGTATCTTACCAACTCCTCCTGGATGATCCAGAGAAGTGGAGAAAAAGAGGGTCAATAAGAGAGAGAGGGAGAGAGGTGAAACTATCACTATTGCAGGGAGAGACAAACCTTTTGTACTCATCAGAGAGATTGAGAGTGGGAGGGAGAGAGTGGGAGGGTGAGTGTGGGAGGGTGAGTGAGTGTGAACAAGTGAGTTAATACCCGGATGGGTGAATGAGTGAAAGAGCTAGGCAGTGAATGATTGAGAGAGATATGGAGAAAGGGTGAGGAGAAATGCCACTAACCTCATCTACAGCTCTCTTATAGCTCTAAACAGGATGGAGAGAAACGCAGAGAAGAAAGAGCAGGTAGAGAATAAAACAGGAATGTGGGAGGGAAAAAGAGAAGATGAAAGAGAAGTCATGGATTGATGTGTTCAGAGAAGAAAATGAGTTGTGTGTTTCTCTCTGTGTGTGTGTGTGTGTGTACACTCACTGCGGGCCTGCTAGGTCGTGTCAGTGTCACATCTCTGTTCTCTTCTTTGGTCTCCTGGGGCGGCGCCATAGACCCCTCCGCCCCTGTCAACCAATCACATCACTGCTCAGTAAATAGTCAACCAATCACATCACTGCTCAGTAAATGGTCAACTAATCACATATCTGTCTGTATAGTCTTAAAAGCTGAAACCTTTATAGTAGCACACATGGGAATCTGTGGGTTTCTCAAAATGCATACTACCGTGCTCCGAGCACACAAGAACAGGAGGGTTGGAGTATGAGTCCAAATCAAAGTATGGGAAACAGAACCATGTAGGGCACTTCGAATGTGTACTCCGTTTGTACATATTTTTAAGCATACATCGATGCAAGCTTCAATGGAAAGTATACACAGGAATATGACACAACCACGTAAAAAAAACGAAGCAACATTTCTTGAAATAAATGGCAGCCATTATTTGACCTGAAGCGAGAGAAAATCCCCTCAGACTTCGGAATGAAATGTTGCCTATTGACATCTCATATGTTGCATGACTACAATATTTTATCTTAATAAATACATCCTGTGTTCATTTTGGCATGTTTACCTGCCTACAATACCCACTGTAGAGTGTGTAAATCGCAAACCTATAGTAAGTCAATACGGCTGAATGGCTAGCTACTATTGTTAGCTAGCCAGATAGCCATGAAGAATTGTTAGCTAACTAGCTACCCATCCATGAATAATTGACATCTTCCCATTCGTTTTCGGTCATTTTTTCTTGTTAAACTATCTGGTTTGCTACATTTTTACAATTCACATATAGCTGATAGTTCTGAAGTACAATGTTTTCTTTGTGTATTTATTGTTTCGTCTCTATTGTCATTGTCCTGGCTGGAAGAAGGTTCAGTGAATGGGGAGGTGCAGTGAGGTAATACAGTAGGGGGAGGTGCAGTGAGGTAATACAGTAGGGGAGGTGCAGTGAGGTAATACAGTAGGGGAGGTGCAGTGAGGTAATACAGTAGGGGAGGTGCAGTGAGGTAATACAGTAGGGGAGGTGCAGTGAGGTAATACAGTAGGGGAGGTGCAGTGAGGTAATACAGTAGGGGAGGTGCAGTGAGGTAATACAGTAGAGGGGTGCAACGTGAGGTAATACAGTAGGGGAGGTGCAGTGAGGTAATACAGTAGGGGAGGTGCAGTGAGGTAATACAGTAGAGGGGGTGCAACGTGAGGTAATACAGTAGGGGAGGTGCAGTGAGGTAATACAGTAGGGGAGGTGCAGTGAGGTAATACAGTAGAGGGGGTGCAACGTGAGGTAATACAGTAGGGGAGGAGCAGTGAGGTAATACAGTAGGGGAGGTGCAGTGAGGTAATACAGTAGAGGGGGTGCAACGTGAGGTAATACAGTAGGGGAGGAGCAGTGAGGTAATACAGTAGAGGGGGTGCAACGTGAGGTAATACAGTAGGGGAGGAGCAGCGTGAGGTAATACAGTAGGGGAGGTGCAGTGAGGTAATACAGTAGAGGGGGTGCAACGTGAGGTAATACAGTAGGGGAGGAGCAGCGTGAGGTAATACAGTAGGGGAGGTGCAGTGAGGTAATACAGTAGAGGGGGTGCAACGTGAGGTAATACAGTAGGGGAGGAGCAGTGTGAGGTAATACAGTAGGGGAGGTGCAGCGTGAGGTAATACAGTAGGGGAGGTGCAGCGTGAGGTAATACAGTAGGGGAGGTGCAGCGTGAGGTAATACAGTAGGGGAGGAGCAGCGTGAGGTAATACAGTAGGGGAGGTGCAGCGTGAGGTAATACAGTAGGGGAGGTGCAGCGTGAGGTAATACAGTAGGGGAGGTGCAGTGTGAGGTAATACAGTAGGGGAGGTGCAGCGTGAGGTAATACAGTAGGGGAGGTGCAACGTGAGGTAATACAGTAGGGGAGGTGCAGCGTGAGGTAATACAGTAGGGGAGGTGCAGCGTGAGGTAATACAGTAGGGGAGGTGCAGTGAGGTAATACAGTAGGGGAGGAGCAGCGTGAGGTAATACAGTAGGGGAGGAGCAGTGTGAGGTAATACAGTAGGGGAGGAGCAGCGTGAGGTAATACAGTAGGGGAGGTGCAGCGTGAGGTAATACAGTAGGGGAGGTGCAACGTGAGGTAATACAGTAGGGGAGGAGCAGCGTGAGGTAATACAGTAGGGGAGGTGCAGCGTGAGGTAATACAGTAGGGGAGGTGCAGCGTGAGGTAATACAGTAGGGGAGGTGCAGTGTGAGGTAATACAGTAGGGGAGGTGCAGCGTGAGGTAATACAGTAGGGGGAGGTGCAGCGTGAGGTAATACAGTAGGGGAGGTGCAGCGTGAGGTAATACAGTAGGGGAGGTGCAGCGTGAGGTAATACAGTAGGGGAGGTGCAGTGAGGTAATACAGTAGGGGAGGTGCAGCGTGAGGTAATACAGTAGGGGGAGGTGCAGCGTGAGGTAATACAGTAGGGGGGAGGTGCAGCGTGAGGTAATACAGTAGGGGGAGTGTGAGTGCTTCTCAAATGGAATGTTTAATGCGTTCTCCAGAGTACTCAGGGGAACGTCCTTGGAGAATGCACTCGGTACTCAGGGGAACGTCCTTGGAGAATGCACTCGGTACTCAGAGGAACGTCCTTGGAGAATGCACTCGGTACTCAGGGGAACGTCCTTGGAAAATGCACTCGGAGCGTGTAGAGCACGGTGGTATCAAATCAAATCAAATGTATTTATAAAGCCCTTCATACATCAGCTGATATCTCAAAGTGCTGTACAGAAACCCAGCCTAAAACCCCAAACAGCAAGCAATGCAGGTGTAGAAGCATGGTATGCATTTTGAGAAACCCCCTTCGTGTGGTGGTATGTGTACCTCTCTCGTTGCTTCCACCCTGGGAGGAGTTGGATGAGCTGCTGCTGCTTGTCCTCTTCAGGGGTGTTTCCATGGAGACATCAGTCCTCCGCAGGTCTGGGTTACTTTGGCGACACACACAAACAACATCAAGTGCCTGATTCACAATGGAGGTCTGGAGTGTGTGTGTGTGTGTGTGTGTGTGTGTACCTGGCCCGTATCAGGTGTGATCCAGCTCTAGGAGCAAGGCCCCCAGGTCCACTCCCAGGAGAGTGCTTCCTGACCAGGGCTGGAGAGATAGACGTGGTCCTCTGGGGCACCTACACACACACACACACACACACACACACACACATTAAAAACCTGTTAGAACAGATGTAAATGTGGGATCATATACTGTATTCTTAATCTCAAACTAAATTTGCCAAAATATGTACGTAGAGATTTGAGATTAAGAATCGAAAAGGGCACCAAAATTTCAGACACATTGCATTCCAGACAGAAACACAAACATTGTCATGCAGACCTTCGGAGGTAGGTCTAGGTCCGTTCGTAGCCAGGAGTTGCGGTCCAGTTTGTCGAGTGGGGGAGCGAGGCGGGGGAGAGGAATAGGAGAAGGGGTGTCTGAGGTGGGGTCAGAGTTCTGGCGGGGCATGGGGGCGGCCGGGGAGGGGGACGGGGAGGGCGACAAGCCTGTGACACCTGCAGGGTCATGGAGAGACTGGGACCCAGACAGACCATGGGACTTCACCTGTACCAGGTGGGCCATCTGACAATACCAGAACAGATCAGGGCCAGATCAGGACCAGATCAGATCAGGACCAGAGGATGAGGTTTACATCAAGACCAGATCAGATCAGGACCAGAGGATGAGGTTTACATCAGGACCAGATCAGATCAGGACCAGAGGATGAGGTTTACATCAGGACCAGGCAGGTAGAGGAGCAGGTGTAGAGGTGAAAGAGAGGAAAGTGAGGAAAGGAAAGGAGGAATGGAAGGTGGGGGGGAACAGGAAGGGGAGGAGGGTGGAAGGGAGAGTTACTCAGAGTGGAAAAACAAACATCAAAAAGGGTAAACGTTCCACTTTTCCAGTCTCTCTCACCTGTGGTTCTGTAGAGCGGTGCATGGGTGGTGTTCGGGCCTGCTGAATGCCCCCGCTGCTGAAGGACTCGGATCGGGGAGGCAGGGATGGGTCGGAAATACGGTTGGACACTTTATGATGCAGACCTGGAGAACTCTGTCTGTTCAGCTTGGAACGCTCCTCCACCTGACACACAGACACAGCACACTCATTTATACTGGCAGTCAGTGACAGATTATCAATGCATGTATGTGTGACGTGTGTCAAACCGCCAGTTTCCCTTATTACCATGGAGGAGAAGCCATGTTCAGCAGAGACCACAGAGACAGACCTGGCTACAGTGTGCCTTTTTTTGCGCGTGTGTGTGTGTGGGGGGTGTCCAGAGGGAAGCAGATACACCCATGTGGGTTTAGACAGATATAGCTGTGGCTGGCCTACATCAGCTCACAGTGACCAACCACTGTGGGGCAAGCAGGATATGTGTGTGTGGCTTGGATATAGGCTAAATCAGGAGCTGAAGTGTGTCCCTAAGAACATGGAGCCTATGTATAAAGCAGACTAAAACAGATTGACTGACAGAGTCTGACTTCTAGAGGAAGAGAGAGATGTATAACCATTCTAAAAAACGCAAGGCACCATCTAGAATGTAGAGAGAAAAGAAAGCTGTTCTCAAACTTTCCAGCCAAAATTCTAGAACTATCCAGCCACCATTCTAAAAAAACACCAGTAACATAGAACCATCCAGCCACCATTCTAGAACCATCCAGCCACCATTCTAGAACCATCCAGCCACCATTCTAGAACTATCCAGCCACCATTCTAGAACTATCCAGCCACCATTCTAGAACCATCCAGCCACCATTCTAGAACCATCCAGCCACCATTCTAGAACCATCCAGCCACCATTCTAGAAACACCCAGCCACCATTCTAGAACTCTCTAGCAACTACTCTAGAACATAGAACATTCCAGCAAGGGTTCTTTCAGGAGTCCGTCCCCTGGTGTAAGGGAAGAGAAAATTGTTAACAAGGAAAGGAGAGTCCCGTTCAGAAGAAAGGAGGGATGGGAGAGAGAAAGAGAGCTCCACAGACACACCAGCCAAGGGTTAAAGGTTAGGGTTAGTCCACCTCTGAAGAGAGAGAGGGAGGAAGTGTCTCAAACACCGGAAGTTGGTGTCTCCCTCACTGACCCATCGACCTGGACACCTCCCCCTCAACTCCTGAACTTCTCCCTTAGGGCTCTTCCTTCTGGCCTCAGGGCGACGCATGATTGGATGAAAGGAGTCAGGGGCGGGATCAGGGGCGAAGGACACACGTATACACGGAAAGGTCACACTATTGCCTTCAGATTGGAGAAGCCTCTCCCTGGAGGGACTTGATTGGGCAGGGTAGGAGGGGGGACGGGAGCAGGGGGTGTAAACCAGGGAACAGGAGGAGTGCTAGGCTGACATCTCGAGGCTGGCTACTCGAGGCTGGCTACTCGAGGCTGGCTACTCGAGGCTGGCTAGTCGAGGCTGGCTACTCGAGGCTGGCTACTCGAGGCTGGCTACTCGAGGCTGGCTAAAGGACTGGTGCTTAATGGGAGGAATATGAGGTGAGCTACTCTGGGTTTGACGCAGTACCTAGAGACAGAACATCACACTGTCACTGAACACATCAAACACATATAGCTATGTGGACACACACACACATATATAACTGGAAGAACCTGAAAAAAACACACACAGCAACAGAAGGTCTGTCCATGATGGAGACACTGTGTTTTGGAAAAAGAGAGAGACATTTTGATATATCTTATAGTCCAGACATAGCAATGATACAGGGCTCCCACTCTTCAGAAAACTTCACGCCTGAGAGGAGAGAGATCATTATAGGAAACATAATATACTGTTGGTGTGTAACCAAATATACTGAACACATCTATAAGCGTTGTGTGTGTGGTGTGTGTGTGGTGTGTGTGTGGTGTGTGTGTGGTGTGTGTGTGGTGTGTGTGTGGTGTGTGTGTGCGTGCAAACAGTACCTCCTTGGCCCAGGCAGGTTTGTCGTTATTAGGGGCTGTGTCTTTGTAGTGATACAGCTGTTTCTTGTCTTGTGGCCGTGGCTCCTGCTGCTGCTGCTGTAAGGACACCAGGTAGGCTCTCTCCTGCTGCAGCTGTCTCTGGAGACGCTCAGCCTGATGCTGCTCCTCCATCTGCTTACGCTTGTACTCCTGTAGATACACGCAGACGGTTTACACAGGAAACAAAGCACAAACACAAAGTACACTCCATGGCCAAAAGTATGGACACTTGCGTGTCGAACATCTCATTCCAAAATCATGGGCATTAATATGGAGTTGGTCCCCCCTTTGCTGCTATAACAGCCTCCACTCTCCTGGGAAGGCTTTCCACTAGATGTTAGAACATTGCTTCCATTCAGCTACAAGAGCATCAGTGAGGTCGGGCACTGATGTTGGGTGATTAGGTCTAGCTTGCAGTCAGCGTTCCAATTCATCCTAAAGGTGTTCGATGGGGTTGAAGTCAGGGCTCTGCGCAGGCCAGTCAAGTTCTTCTACAAACCATTACTGTATGGACCTGGCTTTGTGCACAGGGGCGTTGTCATGCTGAAACAGGAAAGGGCCTTCCCCAAACTGTTACCACAAAGTTGGAAGCACAGAATCATCCAGAATGTCTTTGTATACTGTAGCGTTAAAATCACTGGAACTAGCCCCAGACCTCCTCCACCAAACTTTGCAGTTGGTACTATGTATGGTGATCTTCACAATAACAGCACTTACAGTTGACCGGGGCAGCTCTAGCAGGTCAGAAATGTAACAAACTGACCTGTTGGAAAGGTGGCATCCTATGACGGTGCTACGATGAAAGTCACTGAGCTCTTCAGTGAGGCCATTCTACTGTCAATGTTTGTTTATGGAGATTGCATGGCAATTCCACTGGGCCAGGAGTTTCCATACACTAAGTTGACTGTGCCTTTAAACAGCTTGGAAAATTCCAGAAAATTATGTCATGGCTTTAGAAGATAGGCTAATTGACATAATTTGAGTCAATTGGAGGTATACCTGTGGATGTATTTCAAGGCCTACCTTCAAACTCTGTGCCTCTTTGCTTGAAATCATGGGAAAATCAAAAGAAATCAGCCAAGCCTTCAGAAAAAAACTGGAGACCTCCACAAGTCTTGTTCATCCTTGGGAGCAATTTCCAAACACCTGAAGGTACCACGTTCATCTGTACAAACAATAGTACGCAAGTATAAACACCATGGGACCACGCAGCCGCCATACCGCTCAGGAAGGAGACTCGTTCTCTCTCCTAGAGATGAACATACTTTGGTGCGAAAAGTGCAAATCAATCCCAGAACAACAGCAAAGGACCTTGTGAAGATGCTGGAGGAAACAGGTACAAAAGTATCTATATCCACAGTAAAACGAGTCCTATATCGACATAACCCGAAAGGCCGTTCAGCAAGGCAGAAGCCACTGCTCCAAAACCGCCATAAAAAAAAGCCCGACTACGGTTTGCAACTGCACATGGGGACAAAGATCGTACTTTTTGGAGAAATGTCCTCTGGTCTGATGAAACAAAAATAGAACTGGTTGGTCATCACAAAGCCCTGACCTCAATCCTATAGAAAATTTGTGGGCAGAACTGAAAAGCGTGTGCGAGCAAGGAGGCCTACAAACCTGACTCAGTTACACCAGCTCTGTCAGGAGGAATGGGCCAAAATTCACCCAACTTATTGTGGGAAGCTCGTGGAAGGCTACCCGAAATGCTTGACCCAAGTTAAACAATTTAAAGTCAATGCTACCAAATACTAATTGAGTATGTAAACTTCTGACCCACTGGGAATGTGATGAAATAAATAAAAGCTTAAATAAATCATTCTCTCTACTATTATTCCGACATTTTACATTCTTAAAATAAAGTGGTGATCTTAACTGACCAAAGACAGGGAATTTTGACTAGGATTAAATATCAGGAATTGTGAAAAACTGAGTTTAAATGTATTTGGCTAAGGTGTATGTAAACTTCCGACTTCAACTGTATTTACACCTGTCAGCAATGGATGTGGCTGAAATATTCGAATCCACTCATTTGAAGGCATACGGTTGTATATATAGTGTATATGCTTGTGCAACAAGAGAGATAAGGGGTTGTTGTGGATGGGTGATAGGCTGAGGACTCGGGGGTGAGAGGTCAAGGGTGAGAGGTTACCATCAATAGAGCCTGCTCCTGGAGTAGTTGTTGCTGTAGAATCTCCAGCTGTCTTTGCTCCTCCTCCAGCTGCCTACGGATATACTCCTACCCAATCACAGGCCAGACAGCCAGGAGATCAGCCAATCAGAGCCCAGAGCAGCCAGGTGAGTGATCAGAGCAGGCAATGGAGACAGAAAGGAGGTGACGAGGAGGTGAAAGGGGGTGAAAGGAGTTGAGGAGGTGAAAGGGGGTGATGAGAAGGAGGTGATGAGGAAGAGGAGAAAGGGGGTGATGAGGAGAAGACAGGGAGTGAGGAGGAGGAGGAGAAAGGGGGTGAGGAGGTGGAGGAGAAAGGGGGTGAGGAGGAGAAAGGGGGTGAGGAGGAGAAAGGGGGTGAGGAGGAGAAAGGGGGTGAGGAGGAGAAGAAAGGGGTTGAGGAGGAGAAAGGCGGTGAGGAGGAGGAGAAAGGCGGTGAGGAGGAGGAGAAAGGCGGTGAGGAGGAGGAGAAAGGGGGTGAGGAGAAGAAAGGGGGTGAGGAGGAGAAAGGGGGTGAGGAGGAGGAGAAAGGGGGTGAGGAGGAGAAGAAAGGGGGTGAGGAGGAGAAGAAAGGGGGTGAGGAGGAGGAGAAAGGGGGTGAGGAGAAGATAGGGGGTGATAAGGAGGAGAAGAAAGGGGGTGATGAGGAGAAGAAAGGGGGTGATGAGGAGGAGGAGATGAGGAGAAGAAGAAAGGGGGTGATAAGGAGGAGAAGAAAGGGGGTGATAAGGAGGAGAAGAAAGGGGGTGATAAGGATAGAGAAGAAAGGGGGTGATGAGGAGGAGAAAGGGGGTGAAGAGGAGAAGAAAGGGGGTGATGAGGAGGAGAAAGGGGGTGAGGAGGAGAAGAAAGGGGGTGAGGAGGAGAAAGGGGGTGAAGAGGAGAAGAAAGGGGGTGAAGAGGAGAAGAAAGGGGGTGAGGAGGAGAAGAGAGGGGTTATGAGGAGGAGAAGGGGGTTATGATGAGGAGAAAGGGGGTGATGAGGAGGAGAAAGGGGGTGAGGAGGAGAAGAAAGGGGGTGAAGAGGAGAAGAAAGGGGGTGAGGAGGAGAAGAAAGGGGGTTATGAGGAGGAGAAGAAAGGGGGTTATGAGGAGGAGAAAGGGGGTGATGAGGAGGAGAAAGGGGGTGAGGAGGAGAAGAAAGGGGTTGAGGAGGAGAAGAAAGGGGGTGAAGAGGAGAAGAAAGGGGTGAGGAGGAGAAGAAAGGGGGTTATGAGGAGGAGAAGAAAGGGGGTTATGATGAGGAGAAAGGGGTGATGAGGAGGAGAAAGGGGGTGATGAGGAGAAGAAAGGGGGAGGAGGAGGAGGAGAAAGGGGGTGATGAGGAGGAGGAGAAAGGGGGTGATGAGGAGGAGGAGAAAGGGGGTGATAAGGAGGAGGAGAAAGGGGGTGATAAGGAGGAGGTGAAAGGGGGTGATAAGGAGGAGGAGAAAGGGGGTGATAAGGAGGAGGAGAAAGGGGGTGATAAGGAGGAGGAGAAAGGGGGTGATAAGGAGGAGGAGAAAGGGGGTGATGAGGAGGAGGAGAAAGGGGGTGATGAGGAGGAGGAGAAAGGGGGTGATAAGGGGGTGAGAGGGAGTGAGAGAGAGAGTACAAGGACAGATTAAGGGAAATATGTTTTGAGAAAGAAACCAAAGTACGGATTAAAACCAAAATAGAAGCGAGATGGAGTGACATGATAGGAGGTGGAGAGAGGAAGGGATAAGGGAGGAAAGAGAGAGCGCAGTGATAAACAGATTCAGTCGAAGAAAAAGGCATAACCAGGGAAAAGAGACTTGATGTATAGAACCACCCCAAGGTACTTAATATTGAATCAAGTGGGTAAGAGAGAAAAACACGTTTTATTAGAGAGTGAGTGTTAAACATCAGAGTGAAAGGGAAGCATTCATGAAGCAGAGTCATCCAGGCCCCAGACCCTAACTATTCCTGCCCTGGGACATAAAACCTAAATGTCAGTCTATGTCTGGTCTGCAACAGAGCTGTGGGAGACTGGGGTGATTCCTGGTCAATGAGTTAGTGTGTGTAAAAGAGTGAGAGAGATAAGTGTGTGGGTGTGTGCGCACCTGAGAGTTACCTGTGTGTGTACCTGTTCTCTCTCTGCGTGCCTCCTCTCCTCATCTCTCCGTAGTTGTTCCATCTCTTCATAGCGTCTCCTCTGTTCTCTCTCCTGTTGCTTCCTCATCTCACGCTCCCTACGCTGTTGCTGTTAGACAAAGAGTGTGAGGGAGAGAGAGCGTCATAGCTGTCACCAGATATGTCATTGAGCCGAGCCGAGCCGTGCTGGAAAATGCAATGTGAACAGAAACCATCTGAAGCAGAAAAGTTGTGTTCAGGTGGGCATGATGGAGTGAAAAGCATGCAGTCTACCTCCTCCAGTCTCCTCCTCTGCTCTTTCTGCTCCTCTATGCGTTTCTGTCGCTCTGCCAACAGGAGACGTTTGTGTTCCTCGTTCTGCTGTTGCTCCAACTGCTGCCTCCGCAGAGCCTCAGAACGCTCCTTATTGGCCAGCTGCAGCCGCAGGAAGTCCCGCCTTAACGTCGACTCTCCAGGGACGTTGATGATGGAGCTAGACAAGGACCAATCAGAGGAGAGATAGGAGAGGGAGGGTTTATGAGTGGAAATCTCTCTCCTACACATTTGGAGGCAAATACACACGCAAACACTAGTGTATGTACGCACAAGCACACACACCCTACCTTGGCTCCCCCATGTCCCGTTCCTCCTCCTCTTCCTCACTGCCACTGTACTCATACTCTGTTTCATCTGCAGCACACACATCAACCAGTTACACACACATCAACCAGTTACACACACACACATCAACCAGTTACACACACACACACACATCAACCAGTTACACACACATCAACCAGTTAGACACACATCAACCAGTTAGACACACACATCAACCAGTTACAACCAGTTACCAGTTACACACACACCAACCAGTTACACACACACCAACCAGTTACACACACACCAACCAGTTACACACACACACACACACACACACACACACACACACACACACACACACACACACACACACACACACACACACACACACACACACACACACACACACACACACACACCATCCAGTTGGATCTGAACCTTCTTGTTTTCTTTTGGCCGACTTTTCTTCAGCTGGATGCAGGTGTGTGTGTGTGTGTGTGTGTGTGCACATATGTGCTTGTGTGTGTCTGTTGCGGTCAGTCTCACCCCTCTCTCCACGTTTCTTCTTGGTTCTGTCGATATGGTCCTTCAGTTGGATGCGGACCTGTCGTTCGTTAGGCAGCTCTCTGATGAAGGGGTGCTTCAACAACTGTTCTGTGCTGGGTCTCTGACCATGACTCTTCACCAAGCAACTCTCAATGAACGACTGAAACTTCTTAGACCTGAACACACACAGAGACAACACAGTGAGTGTGTGTGGGTGTGTGTGTGTGTGTGTGTGTGTGTGTGTGCATGTGCGTGTGATAACTCACCACTTCTTAGACTTGAGTCTGGGGGCGGGGTTTCTGGGGATGAGGAAGAGAGCTCTCATTGGGTGCATGTCACACAGTGCTGCAGAGAGGGAGAGAAAGGGTTAACAAACCATGATACCTCCAACCAATGCACACAACGTCTGATAGTGTCTTATGCCACAGTATTCACTGTTGTGCCAGCCTACGTTGTGTTGTGGTAGGCACTGGTACTTACGCGGTGCTCCTTCTGCCATCTCTATAGCCGTAATACCCAGAGACCACAGGTCACTCTGAAAGACACAGAGGAGTTAGGAGGGATTGAGATGACCAGGGAAAATACACTAAACCCACAGCCTACTGTGGTACCTTGAAGTCGTAGGTGGCCTCAGGGTTCTCGTCGCAGGCGATGACTTCAGGAGCCATCCAATATGGCGTCCCTATAAACGTGTTCCTCCTCCCCACCGTACGGTCCAACTGGGCACTCACTCCAAAGTCCACTGGAACACACACACACACACACACACACACACACACACACACACACACACACACGTGAAACATTTTGATCTGTCCGTCCGCCAGTCTGTCTGTTTTCCTGTTTTCCTGTTTGTCTCACCCAGTTTGACCTCTGCGTTCTCTGTCAGCAGGACGTTCTGACCCTTGATGTCTCTGTGGATGACCTTGTGTTGGTGGAGATGGGTCAGACCCTAGTGAGAGAGAGCGAGCGAGAGAGAGATAACTGTTGGTTATTATAAGGCACACTCCACACACAGAAACGCGTACAAGGCTCTCCCTCCATTTGGCAAATCTGACCATAATTCTATCATCCCGATTCCTACTCACAAGCAAAAACTAAATCAGGAAGCACCAGTGACTCAGTCAATAAAAAAAGTGGTCAGATGAAGCAGATGCTAAGCTACATGACAGTTTTGCTAGCACAGACTGGAATATGTTCTGGGATTCTTCCGATGGTTCACCACTTCAGTCACTGGCTTCATCAAAAAGTGCATTGATGACGTTGTACCCAGAGTGACTATATGTACATACCCCAACCAAAAACCATGGATTACAGGCAACATCCGCACTGAGCTAAAGGGTAGAGCTGCCACTTTCAAGGAGCGGGACTCTAACCCGGAAGCTTATAAGAAATCCTGTTATGCCCTCCAACAAACCATCAAACAGGCAAAGCTTCACTACAGGACTAAGATTGAATCATACAACACCGGATCTGACGCTTGTCGGATGTGGCAGGGCTTGCAAACTATTACAGACTACAAAGGAAAGCACAGCCGCGAGCTGCCCAGTGACACGAGCCTACCAGGCGAGCTAAATAACTTCTATGCTCGCTTCGAGGCAAGTAACACTGAAACATGCATGATCAGCTGTCTGGACGACAATGTGATCACGCTCTCCGTAGCCGATGTGAGTAAGACCTTTTAAACAGGTCAACATTCACAAGGCCGCAGGGCCAGACGGACTACCAGGACGTGTACTCCGAGCATGCGCTGACCAACAAGTGTCTTCACTGCCATTTTCAACCTGTTCCTAGCTGAGTCTGTAATACCAACACGTTTCAAGCAGACCACCACGGTCCCTGTGCCCAAGAACACTAAGGTAACCTGCCTAAATGACTACCGACCCGTAGCACTCATGGCTCACATCAACACCATTATCCCAGAAACCCTAGACCCACTCCAATTTGCATACCGCCCCAACAGATGATGCAATTCCTACTCCACACGGCCCTTTCCCACCTGGACAAAAGGAACACCTATGTGAGAATAATATTCCTTGACTACAGCTCAGCGTTCAACACCATAGTGCCCTCAAAGGTCATCAGTATTTAATGTCAGCAGGTTTCATTCCAAATATGTTGATTGCATTAGTTTTAGATGTGGGGGAGTTAGAGAATGAGAGGTGAGAGAGGGTGACAAGGCAAGAAGGAACTTTTAATCTATGCCATCAAGGGGAACATGAAATTTGACATCCCAATTAGGATCTGGCTAAAAATACTTGAATCAGTTATAGAACCCATTGGCCTTTATGGTTGTGAGGTCTGGGGTACGCTCACCAACCAAGAATTCACAAAATGGGACAAACACCAAATTGAGACTCTGCATGCAGATTTCTGCAAAAATGTCCTCTGTGTACAACGTAAAACACCAAATAATGCATGTAGAGCAGAATTAGGCCGATACTGTGGGAGCAAGCTGTACATAAAGGGAGAAACATAATACTGTACCACAAGAGAAAGATACACTTAGAGTGCATTTGCCATTCTGGTAAAATGCATTGTCTATTGTATAGAACAGGAAACCAAAGTATGGCCATGAGAGCATAGGACAGCTGGACATACCAAGGTCAGAGGGACACACAAAGGAGGGGGTCAGCCAAATGACCAACGGATGGACTATAGACATAGGGCATATATTTTTAGGACATGAAGATGCTGAAGGAATGTCAGAAGAGACACATCGTCTACGAGTCCTAATAAGGACAGACATACCAAAGAACACACCAGGCTGAACGTAAGGGGCCCATAGGATAAGATGGGCATGTATTATTTTTGGGACATGAAGAGGTCCTGTCACCATTATAACTTGACTGAAAGCAGATATGGGCGTTATTGGGCGTGAACAAGCAGGAAGCACAGATTGAAAGATAATGGTGGCAGATGGACTGAGGGAAGTAACTTCATTTGCATGTGGGATGGACTCATATGTTGTATGTGTATAAATCAGAGCCAGTGCTCTGGAAAAGGGTGTGTTCCGCGGACCATCTAGGCTTCTGATATGTTTGTATTAAAAGCCTATATTGAATTCACAAGTTCTTGTGTTATATTTTGTAACGATCCTCCACGACAATACCCGCTAATTATCAAAATCCAGAAAAGAGCTGTTAAATTCTACAACCACCTAAAAGGAAGTGATTCCCAAACCTACCATAACTTCCCAAACCTTCCACAAGCTGGCTGGAGTGTTTACGGACATATTCAATCTCTCCCTATCCCAGTCTGCTGTCCCCACTTCAAGATGTCCATCATTATTCCTGTACCCAAGACGCACCTCCGGGAGCATACTGCCTGCCCTCCAGGACACCTACAGCACCCGATGTCACAGGAAGGCCAAAAAGATTATCAAGGACATTAACCACCCGAGACACTGCCTGTTCACCCCGCTTATCATCCAGAAGGCGAGGTCAGTACAGGTGCATCAAAGCTGGGACTGAGAGACTGAAAAACTAGAATGTTATTTGGCCCTTAACAGAGAGTACACAGTGGCAGAATACCTGACCACTGTGACTGACCCAAAATTATGGAAAGCTTTGACTATGTACATGTAACAGTATAACTTTAGACCGTCCCCTCGCCCATACCCGGGCACGAACCAGGGACCCTCTGCACACATCAACAACAGTCACCCACAAAGCATCATTACCCATCGCTCCACAAAAGCCATGGCCCTTGTAGAGCAAGTGGAACCACTACTTCAAGGTCTCAGAGCAAGTGACGTCACCGATTGAAACGCTATTTAGCGCACACCGCTAACTAGCTAGCCGTTTCACATCCGTTACATACAGACTCAGTGAGCAAAGCCTTGCTATTGAAAAAGGCCGCCGTAGGCAGACTTGGCTCTCAAGAGAAGACAGGCTATGTGCTCACTGCCCACAAAATGAGGTGGAAACTGAGATGCACTTCCTAACTTCCTGCCAAATGTATGACCATATTAGAGACACATATTTCCCTCAGATTACACAGACCCACAAATAATTAGAATACAAATCCAATGTTGATAAACTCCCACATCTACTGGGTGAAATACCACAGTGTGCCATCACAGCAGCAAGATTTGTGACCTGTAGCCACAAGAACAGGGCAACCAGTGAAGAACAAACACCATTGTAAATACAACCCATTTTATGTTTATTTATTTTCCCTTTTGTACTTTAACTATTTGCACATCGTTACAACACTGTATATATACAGTGCCTTGCGAAAGTATTCGGCCCCCTTGAACTTTGCGACCTTTTGCCACATTTCAGGCTTCAAACATAAAGATATAAAACTGTATTTTTTTGTGAAGAATCAACAACAAGTGGGACACAATCATGAAGTGGAATGACATTTATTGGATATTTCAAACTTTTTTAACAAATCAAAAACTGAAAAATTGGGCGTGCAAAATTATTCAGCCCCTTTACTTTCAGTGCAGCAAACTCTCTCCAGAAGTTCAGTGAGGATCTCTGAATGATCCAATGTTGACCTAAATGACTAATGATGATAAATACAATCCACCTGTGTGTAATCAAGTCTCCGAATAAATGCACCTGCACTGTGATAGTCTCAGAGGTCCGTTAAAAGCGCAGAGAGCATCATGAAGAACAAGGAACACACCAGGCAGGTCCGAGATACTGTTGTGAAGAAGTTTAAAGCCGGATTTGGATACAAAAAGATTTCCCAAGCTTTAAACATCCCAAGGAGCACTGTGCAAGCGATAATATTGAAATGGAAGGAGTATCAGACCACTGCAAATCTACCAAGACCTGGCCGTCCCTCTAAACTTTCAGCTCATACAAGGAGAAGACTGATCAGAGATGCAGCCAAGAGGCCCATGATCACTCTGGATGAACTGCAGAGATCTACAGCTGAGGTGGGAGACTCTGTCCATAGGACAACAATCAGTCGTATATTGCACAAATCTGGCCTTTATGGAAGAGTGGCAAGAAGAAAGCCATTTCTTAAAGATATCCATAAAAGTGTTGTTTAAAGTTTGCCACAAGCCACCTGGGAGACACACCAAACATGTGGAAGAAGGTGCTCTGGTCAGATGAAACCAAAATTGAACTTTTTGGCAACAATGCAAAACGTTATGTTTGGCGTAAAAGCAACACAGCTCATCACCCTGAACATACCATCCCCACTGTCAAACATGGTGGTGGCAGCATCATGGTTTGGGCCTGCTTTTCTTCAGCAGGGACAGGGAAGATGGTTAAAATTGATGGGAAGATGGATGGAGCCAAATACAGGACCATTCTGGAAGAAAACCTGATGGAGTCTGCAAAAGACCTGAGACTGGGACGGAGATTTGTCTTCCAACAAGACAATGATCCAAAACATAAAGCAAAATCTACAATGGAATGGTTCAAAAATAAACATATCCAGGTGTTAGAATGGCCAAGTCAAAGTCCAGACCTGAATCCAATCGAGAATCTGTGGAAAGAACTGAAAACTGCTGTTCACAAATGCTCTCCATCCAACCTCACTGAGCTCGAGCTGTTTTGCAAGGAGGAATGGGAAAAAATTTCAGTCTCTCGATGTGCAAAACTGATAGAGACATACCCCAAGCGACTTACAGCTGTAATCGCTGCAAAAGGTGGCGCTACAAAGTATTAACTTAAGGGGGCTGAATAATTTTGCACGCCCAATTTTTCAGTTTTTGATTTGTTAAAAAAGTTTGAAATATCCAATAAATGTCGTTCCACTTCATGATTGTGTCCCACTTGTTGTTGATTCTTCACAAAAAAATACAGTTTTATATCTTTATGTTTGAAGCCTGAAATGTGGCAAAAGGTCGCAAAGTTCAAGGGGGCCGAATACTTTCGCAAGGCACTGTACATAATATGACATTTGAAATGTCTCTATTCCTTTGAAACATGAGTGTAATGTTTACCGTTCATTTTTTATTGATTTCAAGTTTGTTTCTTATCTTTTTCACTTGCTTTTGGCAACGTAAAACATGTTTCCCATAAAGCCCTTTGAATTGTACTGAATTCTACCCTGAGGATCTCTCGGCAGATGTAGGCCGTCCACTCCTCCTTCAGAGAGTTCCCCTTGGTGTTCTTAATCAGGTCGGTCACCGAGCCTGCCCCACAGAACTCCATCACCAACTACAGAGACAGAGAGAGAGAGTGGGTTTAACACACACCAAACTGAACAGCACTCACTCACACAGGCATACGTACCCATAGCTGGTCGTCGATGCCAGGAGGATTCTTCTTGACGAAGGCACCGTAATAGGTAGCAATGTTCCGATGATGGCTGTACTTCTTCAACATGTTGATCTCTGCTTTAATCTCCTCTTCCTCATCCTGGAACACACACACACACCTTAGAGTGGTACACAAACACAGTCGACAGGATTTGGGATTTCTCAAATTAGTTTTGTGTTTTTCCGGTTTTGTGTGCGTCTGTGACTTACGCCAGTGACGTCCATAACTTTGATAGCGGCAAGCTGGCCAGTTTTGACATGGCGACCCTGAGAGTCAGAGAGAGAGAGACAGAGAGAGAGAGAGAGAGAGACAGAGAGAGAGAGGTAGAGAGAGGTAGAGAGAGAGAGAGAGGTAGAGAGAGAGAGAGAGAGGTAGACAGACAGAGAGAGACAGAGAGAGAGAGAGAGAGGTAGACAGAGAGAGAGAGAGAGAGAGAGAGAGAGAGACAGAGAGAGAGACAGAGAGAGAGAGAGACAGAGAGAGAGACAGAGTGAGACAGAGAGAGAGAGAGAGAGACAGAGGTAGAGAGAGAGAGAGAGAGAGAGAGAGAGGTAGAGAGAGAGAGGTAGAGAGAGAGAGAGATAGGTAGAGAGAGAGAGAGAGAGAGGTAGAGAGTAGAGAGAGACAGAGAGATAGGTAGAGAGAGAGAGAGGTAGAGAGAGAGAGAGGTAGAGAGAGAGAGAGGTAGAGAGTAGAGACAGAGAGAGAGAGAGGTAGAGAGAGAGAGAGAGAGAGGTAGACAGAGAGAGAGACAGAGAGAGACAGAGAGAGAGACAGAGAGACAGAGAGACAGAGAGAGACAGAGAGAGACAGAGAGAGACCGAGAGAGAGACAGAGAGAGAGACAGAGAGAGAGACAGAGAGAGAGACAGAGAGAGACAGAGAGGTAGAGAGAGAGAGAGGTAGAGAGAGAGGTAGAGAGAGAGAGAGATAGGTAGAGAGAGAGAAAGAGAGAGAGAGAGAGTGAGAGAGGTAGAGAGAGAGAGAGAGGTAGAGAGTAGAGACAGAGACAGAGAGATAGGTAGAGAGAGAGAGAGAGGTAGAGAGAGAGAGAGAGACAGAGAGAGACAGAGAGAGAGACAGAGAGAGAGACAGAGAGAGAGACAGAGACAGAGACAGAGACAGAGAGAGACAGAGAGAGAGACAGAGAGAGACAGAGAGAGACAGAGAGAGACAGAGAGAGACAGAGAGGTAGAGAGAGAGAGAGAGAGGTAGAGAGAGAGGTAGAGAGAGAGAGAGAGATAGGTAGAGAGAGAGTGAGAGAGGTAGAGAGAGAGAGACAGAGACAGAGAGAGAGAGAGAGAGAGACGTAGAGAGAGAGAGGTAGAGAGAGAGAGAGGTAGAGAGGTAGACAGACAGAGAGAGACAGAGAGAGAGAGAGAGAGAGAGGTAGAGAGAGAGAGGTAGAGAGAGAGAGAGATAGGTAGAGAGAGAGAGAGAGAGAGGTAGAGAGTAGAGAGAGACAGAGAGATAGGTAGAGAGAGAGAGGTAGAGAGAGAGAGGTAGAGAGAGAGAGAGGTAGAGAGTAGAGACAGAGAGATAGGTAGAGAGAGAGAGAGAGAGAGGTAGAGAGAGAGAGAGAGAGAGTAGACAGAGAGAGAGAGACAGAGAGAGACAGAGAGAGAGACAGAGAGACAGAGAGACAGAGAGAGACAGAGAGAGACAGAGAGAGACCGAGAGAGAGACAGAGAGAGAGACAGAGAGAGAGACAGAGAGAGACAGAGAGGTAGAGAGAGAGAGAGGTAGAGAGAGAGGTAGAGAGAGAGAGAGATAGGTAGAGAGAGAGAAAGAGAGAGAGAGAGAGTGAGAGAGGTAGAGAGAGAGTGAGAGAGGTAGAGAGAGAGAGACAGAGACAGAGAGAGAGAGAGAGAGAGACGTAGAGAGAGAGAGGTAGAGAGAGAGAGAGGTAGAGAGGTAGACAGACAGAGAGAGACAGAGAGAGAGAGAGAGAGGTAGACAGAGAGAGAGAGAGACAGAGAGAGAGAGACAGAGACAGAGAGAGAGACAGAGAGAGAGACAGAGAGAGAGAGAGAGACAGAGAGAGAGAGAGAGAGAGAGAGAGAGAGAGAGAGAGAGAGAGAGAGAGAGAGAGAGAGAGAGAGAGAGAGAGAGAGAGACAGAGAGAGAGAGAGAGAGAGAGAGAGAGAGACAGAGAGAGAGACAGAGAGAGACAGAGAGAGAGAGAGACAGAGGTAGAGAGAGAGAGAGAGATAGGTAGAGAGAGAGAGATAGGTAGAGAGAGAGAGGTAGAGAGAGAGAGAGAGAGACAGAGAGAGAGAGACCAACCAAATTATGAGAAAACAAAAAGATAACTACTTAACACATTGGAAAGAATTAACAAAAAAACAGAGCAAACTAGAATGCTATTTGGCCCTACACAGAGAGTACACAGCGGCAGAATACCTGACCACTGTGACTGACCCAAAATTAAGGAAAGCCTTGACTATGTACAGACTCAGTGAGCATAGCCTTGCTATTGAGAAAGGCCGCCGTAGGCAGACATGGCTCTCAAGAGAAGACAGGCTATGTGCTCACTGCCCACAAAATGAGGTGGAAACTGAGCTGCACTTCCTAACCTCCTGCCCAATGTATGACCATATTAGAGAGACATATTTCCCTCAGATTACACAGATCCACAAAGAATTTGAAAACAAATCCAATTTTGAAAAACTCCCATATCTACTGGGTGAAATTCCACAGTGTGCCATCACAGCAGCAAGATTTGTGACCTGTTGCCACGAGAAAAGGGCAACCAGTGAAGAACAAACACCATTGTAAATACAACCCATATTTATGCTTATTTATTTTATCTTGTGTCCTTTAGCCATTTGTACATTGTTAGAACACTGTATATATATATAATATGACATTTGTAATGTCTTTACTGTTTTGAAACTTCTGTATGTGTAATGTTTACTGTTAATTTTTGTTGTTTTTCACTTTATATATTCACTTTGTATGTTGTCTACCTCACTTGCTTTGGCAATGTTAACACATGTTTCCCATGCCAATAAAGCCCTTGAATTGAAATTGAATTGAATTGAGAGACAGAGAGAGAGACAGAGAGAGAGACAGAGATAGACAGAGAGAGACAGAGAGAGACAGAGAGAGACAGAGAGAGAGAGAGAGAGAGAGAGAGAGAGGTAGAGAGACAGAGAGAGAGGGAGATAGAGAGAGGGAGAGAGAGAGAGGTAGAGAGAGAGAGAGACAGAGAGAGAGAGTGAGATAGAGAGAGAGAGACAGAGAGAGAGAGAGAGAGAGAGAGAGAGATAGAGAGAGAGAGAGAGAGAGAGGGACAGAGAGAGGGAGAGAGAGAGACAGAGAGAGAGAGAGAGAGAGAGAGAGAGAGAGAGAGAGAGAGAGGGACAGAGGGAGGGACAGAGAGAGGGAGAGAGGGACAGAGAGAGAGAGGTAGAGAGAGAGGGAGAGAGAGGGACAGAGAGAGAGAGGTAGAGAGAGAGAGAGATAGAGAGATAGAGAGACAGAGAGAGACAGAGAGAGAGATGAGTATCTAAAATAAAGCAGTTTTACCAACAGTTCCATCATGTAACCGGTTAGTGTTTTAGTCCCAAAGCCACAGACTGTCACCAGGCTCTCAGCCTGAACAAGGTGGCTGATTGACAGCAGGCCAGCACACACAGGACTGCTGCTGATGCCCACTGACAAGGCTCCATCTGTACACAGAGTGGACAAAACATTAAGAACACCTATTTCCATGACATAGCTTTCCCCTGGATTCACCTGGTCAGTCTATGATCTCTTTTTGATGTCACTTGTTAAATCAACAACAAATCAGTGTAGATGAAGGGGAGGAGGGGGAAGGGGAGGAGGATTTTTAAGCCCGGAGACAATTGAGACATTGAATGGCACACATACACAATCTGAGGGTGAATGGGCAAGACAAAATATTTAAGTGCCTTTGAACGGGGTATGGTAGTAGGTGCCAGGTGCACCGGTTTGAGTGTGTAAAGAACTGCAATGCTGCTGGGTTTTTCACACTCAACAGTTTCCTGTGTGTATCAAGAATGGTCCACCACCCAAAGGACATCCAGCCGAATTGACACATCTGTGGGAAGCATTAGAGTCAACATGGGCCAGAGTCCCTGTGGAATGCTTTCAACACCTTGTAGAGTCCATGCCCCAACGAATTGAGGCTGTTCTGAGGGCAAAAGGAGGTGCAACTCAATATTAGGAAGGTGTTCTTAATGTTTTCTACACATAGTGTAGCAGAGGTAGCTACAGTAGGGAAGTTAAATAATACCCAAAACAGCAAGATGTAACATAAGATGAGGATTGAGTCAGCATGTGTCTGTGTAGAGTGGAAGAACTCACACATCACTGCTATAACACACACAGATAATACAGTATGTTTCTCAGTATTGCATCAGACACACTGACTGTATTTGACCGGCAGAGAAGCTGAACCAGACTGTTCTATCCTTTCCCCTCTCTGCCCCCCTTCTCTCTCGCTCTCTCTCCTCCCCCTCCTCTCTCTCGCTCTCTCACCTCCCCCTCCTCTCTCACTCGCTCTCTCTCCTCCCCCTCCTCTCTCTCGCACTCTCACCTCCCCCTCCTCTTTCACTCGCTCTCTCTCCTCCCCCTCACTCTCTCATCTCGTTCAGACACGCTGTGAGACAGCTGACGAACCACAACTCCATTCTCCCCTACCAGACAGAGACAGACAGACAGGACTCTGTTTGGTCCAGTTCTGTAGCTGACTGTCCTAAATGCTCTGGGCATACAGACTCACTCTCCCTTACACAACACCAGTGAAGCGAGGTCGCGAGCACGCACACGCACACCAGAAAACAACACACTCTGAAACGGAAATGGAATGGCAGATATGCGGAAAGCATATTACACACAGGAAGACAACACAAGATCAGGTGTAATATCCTGAGAAGCCCTTCACACTCGTAACCGTATACAGGGTGAAAAATGGCAGATTTGGACACTGATAAGCTCCTAAATTGGACCGTAGTGGCTGTACAGTAACAAGCTGTACGTGACATCAGAGCTCTGTGTCTCCTCTTCACAGCTCTGTATGGGTTTCGACTGACAGCCGCTCTGAACTTGAGCACCGCATGTGACAAGAAGTTGCCCCCATTCCTCCTGCTAATAGGGCAATGTTTTTGCAAAAAATAATAACGTCCGAGTGAGGGAGAGCTTTAAATTAAGAGGACTCCATGTAGTTTGAAAGATGATGACTGTTTTGATGTCATACAAGCCAAAGGTCCATATCATAAAACTGGTGTAAAATACAGTGTCACCGCTTATTGATACAGTGTCACCGCTTATTGATACAGTGTCACTGCTTATTGATACAGTGTCACCGCTTATTGATACAGTGTCAACACTTATTGATACAGTGTCAACACTTATTGATACAGTGTCAACACTTATTGATACAGTGTCAACACTTATTGATACAGTGTATTGATACAGTGTCACCGCTTATTGATACAGTGTATTGATACAGTGTCACCGCTTATTGATACAGTGTATTGATACAGTGTCACCGCTTATTGATACAGTGTCAACACTTATTGATACAGTGTATTGATACAGTGTCACCGCTTATTGATACAGTGTCACCGCTTATTGATACAGTGTCACCGCTTATTGATACAGTGTCAACGCTATTGATTGGTGGTGTGGGGGCTGTGCTTTGGCAAAGTGGGTGGGGTTATATCCTTCCTGTTTGGCCCTGTCCGGGGGTGTCCTCGGATGGGGCCACAGTGTCTCCTGACCCCTCCTGTCTCAGCCTCCAGTATTTATGCTGCAGTAGTTTATGTGTCGGGGGGCTAGGGTCAGTTTGTTATATCTGGAGTACTTCTCCTGTCCTATTCGGTGTCCTGTGTGAATCTAAGTGTGCATTCTCTAATTCTCTCCTTCTCTCTTTCTTTCTCTCTCTCGGAGGACCTGAGCCCTAGGACCATGCCCCAGAACTACCTGACATAATGACTCCTTGCTGTCCCCAGTCCACCTGGCCGTGCTGCTGCTCCAGTTTCAACTGTTCTGCCTTAGTATTATTGGACCATGCTGGTCATTTATGAACATCTTGGCCATGTTCTGTTATAATCTCCACCCGGCACAGCCAGAAGAGGACTGACCACCCCACATAGCCTGGTTCCTCTCTAGGTTTCTTCCTAGGTTTTGGCATTTCTAGGGAGTTTTTCCTAGCCACCGTGCTTCTACACCTGCATTGCTTGCTGTTTGGGGTTTTAGGCTGGGTTTCTGTACAGCACTTTGAGATATCAGCTGATGTACGAAGGGCTATATAAATACATTTGATTTGATTTGATGCAGTGTCAACGCTATTGATCGCTATGCTTGATATGGAACAGTAACGGATGACGTGGCATTATACCCTGGGTTGTCCTGAACACAATGAGCCTGTTTGTTGTATTGTGAAGAACATTTGGTGCGGATCACCCATCTGAATGCCCTCATCACTCCATCCCATGTGCACCAAAATGACCATCTGCTTCTCTGAACTGCTTTGTGAAAGCCTATCACTAAGATGGTATGTTATCATTTAGATAGCTATTTTGGCAAGAGAATGATGCCCACCTGACCCAGATTGTGATTTTAAAAATGGACCGTTTTTAACACAACAGTAATTGTGTGATGGCGGAGATGCGGGACTGTGTTCCACACAAAACAACTAAAAAGTGTGCTCGTTCTAGTTCCTCACCGGCACAGCTAGGAGAACTCCAAAAGAACCTTATAGTTGAAGACTCTTCTTTGAGTCATAAAAGTGCATTGAAATTACTCAGGAACTTTGCAAACTGTTGGAGAGGTTGTGAGGCCACTTGAAGACCCCAGTTAGACCTCTCACTCAAACCCTTGTACATTTTTGGGGTCTTATGTAATGTATTCTGGGTATTTTCAGATTTTGGTATCAACAAATGCGGTGAAAAGTACAGTGAATTCAACAGTGTGATGTTTGGATCTAGTCTTGTGTCAGATAAACGGTTGCGTCCTCACCTTCAGTCTAATAGCCTTGGTTATACTTTCCATATTTGTTCTGTAAGAAACATTTGAATCTAACCCTATCCATATAGGCTAAATCCCACAACTGTAAGGGGTTAAAACAATAGATATAGAAATATACACTGAGTCTACAAAACATTAAGAACACCTTCCTAATATTTAGTTGCACCCCCTTTCACCCTCAGAACAGCCTCAATATGTCGGGACATTGATTCTACAAGGTGTCTAATGTATGGCCCATGTTGACCCCAATGCTTCCCACAGTTGTGTCAAGTTGGCTGGATGTCCTTTGGATGGTGGGCCATTCTCGACCCACACGGGAAACTGTTGAGCGTGAAAAAACCAGCAGCGTTTCAGTTTGACACGCAAACCGGTGCGCCTGGCACCTACTACCCTACCCCGTTCAACGGGACACATCTTTCATCCTGCTCATTCACCCTCAGTGGAACACAGACACAATCTATGTCTCAAGGCTTTAAAATCTTTCTTTAATCCGGTTCCTCCACCTATTGAAGTGTTTTTAACAAGTGAGGGATCATAGCTTTCACCTGGTCAGTATATGTCATGGAAAGAGCGGGTGTTCCTAATGTTTTGTCCACTCAGCGTAGAACAGATAAAACAACACTTGAAACATAGATATAGAAATAGATAAGAGAATGAATCTGATAATGAAGTGGTAAACAGAGACAAACATCCTTCCTACTGTGTGTGTGTGTGTGTGTGTGTGTGTGTGTGTGTGTGTGTGTGTGTGTGTGTGTGTGTGTGTGTGTGTGTGTGTGTGTGTGTGTGTGTATGTATGTATATATATATATATTCCTCGCATTCCTGACCCCCCCTGAGTACGGTTACCTGCTTCCCTACTGACAAGACCCCACACGCCACTCAGAGAGAGAGAGATAGAAGGGGCTATGAGGCCTACAAAACAACACTCTTCTAGTGAAAAGCTAGATAACATGGAAACAAACAAGCCAACATCTTCACACTAACCACCTATCGCTGTCTGACTCCCTGTACAGTCCCCTGTCAAGTCACTGGCAGAGAGAGTTCACTGCAACCACATGAACCTGAGCCTTATCCAAAAACAACCCCTAACTCCAACCCCTGGTGTTTTCAATAGGCTTGTTAGTTGGTTAGCCTAACTTACATACCTAGCTACACTATATATACAAAAGTATGTGGACATGCTTTCAAATGAGGGGATATGGCTATTTCAGTCACACTGGTTGCTGACAATCGAGCACACAGCCATGCAATCTCCATAGACAAACACTGGCAGTAGAATGGGCTTACTGAAGAGCTCAGTGACTTTCAACATGGCACCTTCATACCTTCAATACCACCTTTCCAACAAGTCAGTTTGTCAAATTTCTGTCCTGTTAGAGCTGCCCCGGTCAACTGTAAGTGCTGTTGAGAAGGGAAAATGTCTTGGAGCAACAATGGCTCAGCCACGAAGTGGTAGGCCACACAAGCTCACAGAATGACTCACTCCTGAGTTCCATCAATCACTCCTGGGCTGCAGTCACCTATCCGGACCCGTTTTACTGCCTACGCGGAGCCCCACCGGGCCTTCACAACTGGACTGCCGACGTTATCTACCCGAAGGAGATCCGGCTGGCTCCTCCGTCGCGACGTTACCTGAACGCCCATCTGCGGCCTGCTAACTGTTAGCTGTCTTACCGGCTGCTATCTGAATAGACAATCGGACAATTTATTTATTTTTATTATTATTATTATTATTATGTTTTCTTCTTGGGCCTCTATAACTATATCTATTGTTTTTATTTTTGTTGTTGTTGTGTGATTTGGATTAATCCCCTCTACCACACGGAACCCCACTAATCTACTGACGGAACGCAAGAGGTGGCTAACAACAGACCTCCATCCTATGCTAGCTTACTACCGATGGCCTGGCTAGCTGTCTAAATCGCCGTGACCCCCAACCAACCTCTCCACTCACTGGACCCTTTTGATCACTCGACTAAGCATGCCTCTCCTTAATGTCAATATGTCTTGTCCATTGCTGTTCTGGTTAGTGTTTATTGGCTTATTTTACTGTAGAGCCTCTAGTCCTGCTCACTATACCTTATCCAACCTATTAGTTCCACCACCCACACATGCAATGACATCTCCTGGTTTCAATGATGTT
Source organism: Oncorhynchus tshawytscha (assembly GCF_018296145.1). Classification (NCBI taxonomy): domain Eukaryota; kingdom Metazoa; phylum Chordata; class Actinopteri; order Salmoniformes; family Salmonidae; genus Oncorhynchus; species Oncorhynchus tshawytscha. The sequence continues at coordinate 25,500,326 of NC_056457.1, read as the reverse complement.
TCTAGAGACAATATCTCTCTCTTCATCACTCAATACCTAGGTTTACCTCCACTGTATTCACATACTACCATACCTTTGTCTGTACATTATACCTTGATGCTATTTTACCGCCCCCAGAAACCTCCTTTTACTCTATGTTCTAGACGACCAATTCTCATAGCTTTTAGCCGTACCCTTATTCTACTCCTCCTATGTTCCTCTGGCGATGTAGAGGTGAATCCAGGCCCTGCAGTGCCTAGCTCCACTCCTATTCCCCAGGCGCTCTCTTTTGACGACTTCTGTAACCGTAATAGCCTTGGTTTCATGCATGTTAACATTAGAAGCCACTCCTATTCCCCAGGCGCTCTCTTTTGACGACTTCTGTAACCGTAATAGCCTTGGTTTCATGCATGTTAACATTAGAAGCCTCCTCCCTAAGTTTGTTCTATTCACTGCTTTAGCACACTCTGCCAACCCGGATGTTCTAGCTGTGTCTGAATCCTGGCTTAGGAAGACCACCAAAAATTCAGATATTTTAATTCCAAACTACAACATTTTCAGACAAGATAGAACTGCCAAAGGGGGCGGTGTTGCAATCTACTGCAAAGATAGCCTGCAGAGTTCTGTCCTACTATCCAGGTCTGTACCCAAACAATTTGAACTTCTACTTTTAAAAATCCACCTCTCTAAAAACAAGTCTCTCACCGTTGCCGCCTGCTATAGACCACCCACTGCCCCCAGCTGTGCTCTGGACACCATATGTGAACTGATTGCCCCCCATCTATCTCCAGAGCTCGTGCTGCTAGGCGACCTAAACTGGAACATGCTTAACACCCCAGCCATCCTACAATCTAAACTTGATGCCCTCAATCTCACACAAATTATCAATGAACCTACCAGGTACCTCCCCAAAGCCTTAAACACGGGCACCCTCATAGATATCATCCTAACCAACTTCCCCTCTAAATACACCTCTGCGGTCTTCAACCAAGATCTCAGCGATCACTGCCTCATTGCCTGCATCTGTAATGGGTCAGCGGTCAAACGACCTGCACTCATCACTGTAAAACGCTCCCTGAAACACTTCTGCGAGCAGGCCTTTCTAATCAACCTGGCCGGGGTATCCTGGAAGGATATTGATCTCATCCCGTCAGTAGAGGATGCCTGGATATTTTTTTTAAATGCCTTCCTAACCATCTTAAATAAACATGCCCCATTCAAGAAATTTAGAACCAGGAACAGATATAGCCCTTGGTTCTCCCCAGACCTGACTGCCCTTAACCAACACAAAAACATCCTATGGCGTTCTGCATTAGCATCGAACAGCCCCCGTGATATGCAGCTGTTCAGGGAAGCTAGAAACCATTATACGCAGGTAGTTAGAAAAGCCAAGGCTAGCTTTTTCAAGCAGAAATTTGCTTCCTGCAACACTAACTCAAAAAAGTTCTGGGACACTGTAAAGTCCATGGAGAATAAGAAGTGCTGCCCACTGCACTGATGATAGCAAACACTGTCACCACTGATAAATCCACCATAATTGAGAATTTCTTTAAGCATTTTTCTACGGCTGGCCATGCTTTCCACCTGGCTACTCCTACCCCGGTCAACAGCACTGCACCCCCAACAGCAACTCGCCCAAGCCTTCCCCATTTCTCCTTCTCCCAAATCCATTCAGCTGATGTTCTGAAAGAGCTGCAAAATCTGGACCCCTACAAATCAGCCGGGCTAGACAATCTGGACCCTTTCTTTCTAAAATTATCTGCCGAAATTGTTGCCACCCCTATTACTAGCCTGTTCAACCTCTCTTTCGTGTCGTCTGAGATTCCCAAAGATTGGAAAGCAGCTGCGGTCATCCCCCTCTTCAAAGGGGGCGACACTCTTGACCCAAACTGCTACAGACCTATATCTATCCTACCGTGCCTTTCTAAGGTCTTCGAAAGCCAAGTCAACAAACAGATTACCGACCATTTTGAATCTCACCATACCTTCTCTGCTATGCAATCTGGTTTCAGAGCTGGTCATGGGTGCACCTCAGCCACGCTCAAGGTCCTAAACGATATCTTAACCGCCATCGATAAGAAACATTACTGTGCAGCCGTATTCATTGATCTGGCCAAGGCTTTCGACTCTGTCAATCACCACATCCTCATCGGCAGACTCGACAGCCTTGGTTTCTCAAATGATTGCCTCGCCTGGTTCACCAACTACTTCTCTGATAGAGTTCAGTGTGTCAAATCGGAGGGTCTGCTGTCCGGACCTCTGGCAGTCTCTATGGGGGTGCCACAGGGTTCAATTCTTGGACCGACTCTCTTCTCTGTATACATCAATGAGGTCGCTCTTGCTGCTGGTGAGTCTCTGATCCACCTCTACGCAGACGACACCATTCTGTATACTTCCGGCCCTTCTTTGGACACTGTGTTAACAACCCTCCAGGCAAGCTTCAATGCCATACAACTCTCCTTCCGTGGCCTCCAATTGCTCTTAAATACAAGTAAAACTAAATGCATGCTCTTCAACCGATCGCTACCTGCACCTACCCGCCTGTCCAACATCACTACTCTGGACGGCTCTGACTTAGAATACGTGGACAACTACAAATACTTAGGTGTCTGGTTAGACTGTAAACTCTCCTTCCAGACCCATATCAAACATCTCCAATCCAAAGTTAAATCTAGAATTGGCTTCCTATTTCGCAACAAAGCATCCTTCACTCATGCTGCCAAACATACCCTTGTAAAACTGACCATCCTACCAATCCTCGACTTTGGCGATGTCATTTACAAAATAGCCTCCAATACCCTACTCAACAAATTGGATGCAGTCTATCACAGTGCAATCCGTTTTGTCACCAAAGCCCCATATACTACCCACCATTGCGACCTGTACGCTCTCGTTGGCTGGCCCTCGCTTCATACTCGTCGCCAAACCCACTGGCTCCATGTCATCTACAAGACCCTGCTAGGTAAAGTCCCCCTTATCTCAGCTCGCTGGTCACCATAGCATCTCCCACCTGTAGCACACGCTCCAGCAGGTATATCTCTCTAGTCACCCCCAAAACCAATTCTTTCTTTGGCCGCCTCTCCTTCCAGTTCTCTGCTGCCAATGACTGGAACGAACTACAAAAATCTCTGAAACTGGAAACACTTATCTCCCTCACTAGCTTTAAGCACCAACTGTCAGAGCAGCTCACAGATTACTGCACCTGTACATAGCCCACCTATAATTTAGCCCAAACTACTACCTCTTTCCCAACTGTATTTAATTTTAATTAATTTATTTATTTTGCTCCTTTGCACCCCATTATTTTTATTTCTACTTTGCACATTCTTCCATTGCAAAACTACCATTCCAGTGTTTTACTTGCTATATTGCATTTACTTTGCCACCATGGCCTTGTTTGCCTTTACCTCCCTTCTCACCTCATTTGCTCACATTGTATATAGACTTGTTTATACTGTATTATTGACTGTATGTTTGTTTTACTTCATGTGTAACTCTGTGTCGTTGTATCTGTCGAACTGCTTTGCTTTATCTTGGCCAGGTCGCAATTGTAAATGAGAACTTGTTCTCAACTTGCCTACTTGGTTAAATAAAGGTAAAATAAAATACATTTTAAAAAATGGGACCGCCGAGTGCGGCGGCGCGTAAAAATCATCTGTCCTCGGTTGCAACACTCACTACAGAGTTCCAAACGGCCCCTGGAAGGAACATTAGCACAATAACTGTTCGTAGGAGATTCATGAAATGGGTTTCCATGGCCGAGCAGTCGCACACAAGCCTAAGATCACCATGTGCAATGGCAAGCGTCGGTTGGAGTGGTGTAAAGCTCACCGCCACTGGAGCAGTGGAAATGCCTTTCTCTGGAGTGATACATCACACTTCACCACCTGGCAGTCCAACTGATGAATCTGGGTTTGGCAGACGCCAGGAGAATGCTACCTGCCCCAATGTATAGTGCCCACTGTAAAGTTTGGTGGAGGAGGAATAATGGTCTGGGGCTATTTTTTATGGTTCAGGCCCCTTAGTTCCAGTGAAGGGAAATGTTAACACTACAGCATACAATGACATTCTAGATGATTCTGTGTTTCCAACTTTGTGGCAAAAGTTTGGGGAAGGCCC